>NC_056746.1:871810134-872035134 GCF_019279795.1 Protopterus annectens | reverse complement strand
TGAGTTAACACTATAAAGTTTCAGTTTTATTATTATTAAATTTCAGCAGTGATACTTCTTGAAACTTTTCAATTTCTCATCTGTTTCTTTGATTGAATAATTTAAATCTTCTACAGTTAGCAAACTATCATGTGCAAAAAGCTGTAGTTTAGAGTGACAATCACTATTAATTGAGGATCCATCAATTTTTTCATTGCTTCTTATACTATTAGCTAAGGGTTTGACAACTAATGCAACTAGTAAAGGGAACAAGGGACCCCCTTCTTTTATGCCTTTTTTTAAAGTGAATCCTTGAGAGATGTAAGATCCAATTTTAACATATGCTTGGGCATCTCTATCCCATTTTTTAGTATTCCAACAATCTGTCCTGGAAATGCAAATGCTGCTAAAGTTTTAAACAAATAGTTCCAATCTACAGAATCAAAAGCTCTCTCGATATCTAAGCTAATTAGGGTGAATTTCTTGTTCATTCCTTTTTCTCTAAGTTTAAGATAGTTACTACCCTTTTTATATTATCACACTTTAATCTATTAACTATAAATCCTGTTTGATCATTATTAATTAATTTACCTACTATATCTCTTAATCTTGCAGTGAAAATAGAAGCAAATATTTTATAGTCTACATGTAATAATAAAATAGGTCTATATGAGGAGACTAACTTATTATCCTTCCCTTGTTTAAGTATAGGTGAGATTATAGAAAATTTCCACGAGGGAGGAATTATTTTGTCACTCTGAATTATCCTGAAAATGTCACTCAGTAATTTTAAGATATTTAATGGAAATAGACTATATAATTCAATACTTAAACTATCTAACCCTGAAGCTTTACCATTTTTACATTTTTTAAAACTTCTTTAACTTCTGTCAGGGTAATAGGCTTATTTAACAGAGATATTTGTTGGTCATTAAGGTTATTAGTAACATTTTTCTTTAAATAAATGTCAATGTTGTAATCATCTGGATTACTATTTTATCTTTATTAAGATCCACATGGATTTTTTAAGAATATTAAACATGTCCTCTCTACCTGAAGTAAGCTTATTAGTGTGAAGATATGGATAGGTTGGGGCTTGAAACCATTATCAACAAGCATATGTTGAAAACAGATCTATTACCACCTGTAACATGATGTTCTTTAACAAAATACCAGCTATGAATGAAAAATAGGGCTGTGATGAAATTTATATAGATTTAGCTTCAGCATTTGACAGGGTCATACACAAAACACTGATCAATAAATTAGAATAACTAAGTATTGATGTACTCTTGATAAGATGGATAGCTGTATGGCTTACAAATGGGGCATGGCAAGTATCATACAGCAACTGGACAAGTGAAATTCTTGGTTACAGTCAGTGTGTCCACAGGGCTCTGTATTAGGCTCTTACTTGTTTAGATTGTGCCTTTCAGACATAACTTTTTCATCGGAGGTGTTCTACAGTCTATATGCAGGTGGCCTGAAATTAGTTAAATGGATTAAATGTGTTACAAATAAGGTATGTCTTCAAAATAACTTGACTAAATTGGCCATTTGGGCACAGGAAAATAATATGCTGATAAAAACATAAAAAACTACGCATATGAGATTTGGGAGACATAAATTGAAAGGTGAATATTTAATACAGCTCACAGTGAATTGGAACTGTACACTCATTTAAGGACCTGGGTATATATGTAGATCCAGCTATGAGTTTTTCTAAACATATCAGCCAATTGATTAATGATAGTTATAGAACTGTAGGTTGTATAAAAAGATTTATAAAGTCTAGGAAATCAAAAATGATGAAGTCATTGTATATTAGTTACATTAGACCCAAACTTGAGTATGGAATAACAATATGGAAACTCTGTAAGAAAATAAGCATGAGCAAACTGGAAAGAGTACAGCAGAAATATACCAAATATACCAACGGCATCGATTATTATGAAAGACTACATACCTGAACTTGTACAGTGTCTCTTACAGATATCTAAGAGCAGATCATACTCAGGTATATAGGGAATTTATTGGCAACTACCTCTGGGAATGTTTGGGGTTATCAAACAGTACTAGAGAATCATCAGACAACTTATGCAGAAGATTCCATAGGAATGAGAAGTGTAATAGTTGGTCCTCTAACAGAGTAGTACTAGCTTACATATTTTAAGACAGCCTGGACACTTATTATGGGAACAAGTGTTTTGGTATATTGACAAGCTAAAAGGGCATTCATGCCCATGCTTGAAATATTTGTATGTATGTATCATAATACAGGTAGCATATGAGAATCTAGCAAGACATAACCTCAGCACTGGGTACACCATAATGCAGGTATCACATGAAAAATTAGTAAGAGGTAAACTGAGGAAATGGCACATAATAATGAGGATAGTGTATGAGAATATAATAAGACAAAATAGTAGCAAATGGCAGGTAATAACGTAGGTAGAATGGGAAAATATAGTAAGACATAATATTAGCAACTAGCACATCATAATGTAGGTAGAACATGAGTATATAGTAATATGAAGCCTTGACAACTGGCAATTCATAGCAGATAGCCCTTAAGAATAAAGCTACTGACATGTCATAACATAGTATATGAGAGGACAGTTTGAATGAACCATAGCAAGTGTTATATCATAATCCAAGTAGCACATTAGAATATAGTAAAATGTAACCTTTTCACCTGAGATGTCATAATGGATTTAGCATTAAAGAATACATTAAGAAGTAATCTTAGTAACTGACTTACAATGAAGGTTACATGTGAGAATAAGTAAGGCACAATCTCAGCAACAGGCACTTCATGTTGCAGGTAGTCAGTGAGAAGTTAAAATCCCTAGCAACTGGTTCTTCATAATACTGGTGGCACATGAGAATATGGTAAGAAGTAACTTTATCAAATTGCACTTTGTAATTCAAGCAGCCTGAGAGAGTACCATACATCATAATCCAGGTAGCATGCTAGAATACAGTATGATATAATCTATATTACAGCTAGGGCATGGGAATACATTCAGAAGTAAGTTTCATAAATGTCGTAATGCAGATTGAATGTGAAAATTAGAAACATGTAACCTTAGCAGCTGAAACACTATAATACTAGTGTCATGTGAGAATAATGCAACTTTAGCAACTGGGAAGTCACAATGCAGGTAGCATGTGAGAAAATTGTAAGAAGTAATTTTAGCAACTGGCATGGAGCAATGCAGGTAGCAAGTGAGATTATACAGTAATGCAGGTAGCATGTGAGAATATAACAAGCTATAACCTTAGCAGTTGCAAAGTCATAATGCAGATTGCAGGTAAGATTATGGCAAGTAATAACATTAGCAATAGAAATGCTATAATGCGAGTAACAAACAAAAATATAGCAAGACATCACCTTACAAATGGCACATCCTAATGCATGTAGCACATAGAATATACCAAAATATAACCCTAGCAAATGGCTCATCATAATACAGGTGGCACATAAGAATATAACAAGATGTAACCTTAGTAACTGGCAGTAAAAAATGCAGGTAGCATATACCAATATAGCAAGACATAAGTGAACAACTGGCATGTCATAATGCTAGCCACAAGTGAGAATATAGAAAGTTGTAATTTTAGCAATTGGTACATCATAATGCAAGTAACATGCAAGAATATAGCAAGATATAACCTTAGCAAATTGCACATGATAATGCAGGTGGCATGAGACAATACTGTAAGATATAACCATTGCAATTGCCATGTCACAATACAGGTGCTATGTGAGAATATAATAAGATGTAACTTAAGCAAATGGCACATCATAAAGCATAATGCAGGTAGCATTTGAGAATATACCAGGACATAACTTTATCACTAGCATGTCATAATGCAGACAGCATATCACAGTATAGTAAGAAATCACCTTAACAACTGGCATGTCATGATGTATTTAGCACTTGATAATATGGTATGTTCATAAGTTCAAAGCAACATTTTAGGCTGATTGGGAATCAAGAAATGCAGATTCATCTGAATATGGTATGTAGGCCTTTCTAACAACACATGTATCTACATTTTTCTTGAAAGTTTCCAAGCTCTCAGATTGTTTAACATTAAATGGGATGTCATTGCATAGTTTTGTAATTCTAATAGAAATATACTGAGACTTTATCACAGAATTGCCCATTTTATTATAAACTGCATATTGTTATTCTTATCTGTTTTTAATGCAGGTGTTAATCTCTAAATTGAACATAGTTTGCAAAACTAGATCATAAAAAAATTGTATGCTAAGATTAATTTAGCACGAATATACCTTTAACAGACACTAAATAATGTTAATGTCTCACATTGTGATCCATATCCCATGTTTTTCAGCTTCATAATTTTTTTTAAATTTCCTCTGAACTCCCTCCAACCATCTCAGGTATCATTTTGTATAGGCACAGAAGGAATTTTTATATTCCATGAAAGGTGTGATATAAGTTTTGAATACTAGTGTTGATATACTTTCATACCTTGTTGATAGTTTTCTTAACAAATAACCCATATGTTTAGTAGCTCTGGTTACTATGAGCTAAGCATGAGATTTAAAAGAGATATGATCATTCCTAAATGTTTACATTCCTTGATTTCCTCCAGTTGAAAAGTCAAGTAAACTGGTTGTTTAATAATTTTATTTGAAAAAGACTTAATTTTGCACTTGCCTATACTAAATAATAATCCTATGTCCTTTGCCCAATTACTAACTCGTTTAGATATTCATTTAGCTCATCTATATCATACGTTTTTGTAGTGTAAATCCAAGTTTATAATCATCAGTGTACTTTGATACGCAGTAGTTTTTGTTCTTACAAAATGCTGATAACACCTAATTGAACAAGGCAGGGCATAACACAGACCCCTGAGGAATACTAGCCATTAGATCGAGATAATATTAGAGTAAATAATTTGAAGCTTAACACTCTGTTTTTTTATCCAGCAACTAATTTCCAATCCACATCGTAATGTAACTGTTTATTTTATAATCACTTAAACACTTCATAAAAACCATCCCCCGGATTTAATAACTCCATATAGGAATAGTGCAAGCCCTACACTGACTGAACAGTGTCCATGTCTGTAGCTCTCCCTTAGCAGTGTACCTTGCATATTAATGAAGGTGCACTACTGAAGGAGAGCCATGTACACGGTTACTGAATCAGTGCTAGGGGTTGTGTTATAGTGCTTGGAAATGTATAGCACACCCCTTGCACTGTTAAAGTACCAGATGGCACTAAAATTGTAATATAAAAGTATTTCCATGGCCAGTTATGGAATGGATATGTAGGGGGGGGTGTTACAGTGTCTGTAACACACACCCTGTACTGTCCACACTCCCTGCACTGTCAGAGTGCCGGATGGCACTGAAATTAAATGTGAAAATGTCAGTGTCCCTTTATCTTGAGTTTTTTTTTGTGTGTGTGTTTGCACGGTGCAGCACAGCACTTAGTAATGAACATGTGCCAGACATCTAAAAATAGTAGCCGGATGCTTTTAATTTTTATACAAACGGACAAGTTTAAGCATAACTGAGCAGGTTTGTGTGGTATGGTGCGTTGCTCAGCAATGCTTAAACATAATGAAAAGGGTTCCCTATTACGCGATCGAAGATACTGTTCTTCGAACTCGTAATAGTTGAACCGAAAACATCAAAAACACGTAACCACGAATGGCCAAGTATGCAAATTTTTTCCTAGGGAAAAAATTCAGTTGGCTGTTCTCACGGTTTGCCCTGTTCCCCAATGTTGAGCGATCTCGAAGTTGGTATATTTAGTTGGGGGGATGGGCGGCACAGCCCCTCATATTGGGGGATGTGGTGGGCGAAGCCCCCACTTGATTAGGATTGGGAAGTGTGTTTTGTTGGGTTATGGCCTCATGAATTTTACTCCCGCGGAAGTAATTTGTGGACGTGGAAGTTTGTGGTTATGTGTTTTCAATGTTTTAGGTTTGACTATTACGCATTCGAAGAACAGTGTCTTCGATCGCATAATATAGACCCAATGAAAAGGTATATAGAAATATATAGCTGCAATTTTCATATCCAAGTTAGCTGATTGGTTAGAGTCTTGGCTTCATACACAGTAGGTGCATGTTTCGAATACCCAGACAGGCCATTCAGCTTTTTACATCAGAAAGCATTTCTATATACATTTTTATTGTTTTATTGATGTAGTTATTGATATATAATAACTGGGTTAGTGCAGCTCGTCCAGAATCCCAGTGTCAGTGGAGATATGAGGTGAAAATCCCAAGTTAAACACAAGTGTCCAATACAGTATAGTCACACCAAAAGGTAACATAATTAAAATACATATGGTTAGGTCATGTAAAGTAAAATACCTACATATAATAATAAAGTATCAATAATGAGTAATTAATGTCAATATATTTTTTTTATTAATTAAAAATCTTATTTGCCCTTAGCTAAGTTTTGCTAAGCACTGCTAAGCCAAGCTAAGCAGTGCTTAAACAGGACGTCTTTTAGCAACACTCAGCTCTGCTTAGCTGGTTTGAGCATTGCTAAGTAGTCCCCTTTAAACAGTCCTCAGCTCAGCTCAGCAGATTTGTGTGGTGCTAAGTGTAGCTAAGCATTTTAAAAAACAGACAATGGAGGCAAAGGGCACGAAAACAGCCTTATTTAAACTGAACATGCAGGAATACAGCAAGAACCTGTTGGCGTTTAATCATTGCAGGAGCTATGGCTGGAGTTTGAGAGGGAACGTGCTTTTGGGTACAGTGCTGGGGCATGTTGGAGTCCAGGGTCATGGTTGGGCTCCTTGTCAAAGACCACGGTGACAAAATGCTGCACAGCCAGTACCAGGGCTCTGAATGCAAGTCTGAGGCCTGGGACCATCTGGTACATGGCCTCTCCAATGCTACTCGAATGCCCCACACTGGTGAGCAGGTGCATCATCATTATGACGACCTGAAGTGAAGGAAGGGGGGCTCTGGCCCAATGGGTCCAAGAAGCTCTGGACTGTAATGCCGCAGAAGTTTGTAAGTATAGCAACCAGTGATTTATCAAATTGTAGTATGAATATCTGATATACAGGTATGCATAATGGTGTGTTTTCCCTCCACAGCTACAGAGGAGAGGGCTTGCAACTTGGAGGCCCATGCAAGGTGCCCAGCAAAGATGCACCAATGGGGTGATGAGTACAGATCTATCTTGCAATATATAGCACAATAAATAAGAAAGAGTACATTGGTAACTGCCAGTAGGTACAGTCTGTCCTGAGTGTACTGCAATGAATGTGTTCTTAGAGCCAGACTGATATAAGCGAGTAATGCCAGGTACTGTGTAATACAGATAAAGGCATCAAACATGCTACTGTTGATGAAAGAAAGCTAATACTGTAGTAATAGTGTGTAGGAATGACATAAGTATATACTATATTAATACTAACGATCTCGTAATAAAGTACACCGTGATTGAAAATGTGATTGTAATAAATGACATTCATTCATCATCTACAGGATATACAGTACAATTGCAGTCAGAATTGTGAATGAAATAAACCACTGTGTCATGTCACCCTCAATAAAGCATTTTTCTCCCTAGTGTTATGTGTATTCTGGTCTGTTGCTGAAGAAATCCAATTTTTCATGTGCTCCACAGCAAATATGATATGACACCATAAAGTGACTGAAGTTTGGCAGATAAAGAACTGTTATGCTAAAGTGTAGATGTGGAGCTGCACAACAAGATAGAATGCAATTTTATATATGTTCTGCACTAAGATCTGAACCTTGAATAGTAGTGTGCAAGGCATTATAATGTGTCTCCCTCAGGGTTGTCTTGTGTTAACCTTTGCATTTCAGCTACATGCATTCCTAAACATAGGTATGCTGATGCAGGCAAGTATGAGACTGTAATAGCTGTAGACTGCAAATATACGATCTGCAAATATATATGGGTTGGGTAGGTAACCCAGTACCCTGATATGGTCTGTACAGATCACAAATATTCCCATTCACTAGGGGTTAAATGTGTACATCTGCATTCCAACTATTAATACACACTTCACCTACTATCACTGTCATGCATGAATTTCATGCATGTATGTTCAACAGTCACTGCAGTCTTCTGTGACACTCTACCTATATTACCAGGTCAGACTTTGTCACCAGGTGAGCTTTAGGCACAAATCAGTTAGCCAGCACACAGTAGTGACCCAATAGCTCAGTGTTACAAGCAATACATATGTTGTTAATTTTTCCACACACAGACCAGGATTTGAATCCAGGGACTGGTACTGAGATGTAGTTATAGTAACAGGCAAGTAGTCTTGACTATTTATAGAAACAGTCATGTAGTGTTAAAAGATATTTTCTCCACTGGACTTCCAGGTAAAGAAATGTCTGTGGTAGCTGTATGGAGGGTATACTAATAATCTGTATCCAGATGTACTAGTGTGTAAACAGCAGTGCTCAGCAAGTTGATAAGACTCCATTAAATAAAATGTCATGAAGTACACTAGTATTCCAACTAAATTAGACAAATTAAATGTCCTACTGTTGGCACAGCTGTGACTGTGTGCTGATAGTACACCTCCATGCCTACAAATGACAGCAGGATGGGTATATACTCCTTGCACTATGCACGATACATCTCTCAAGTGTCACAATGTCACAGCTAGTGATCACTGTTGCCAATAACCTTGGACACATATATAAATCCAGTTGACATATGCCAGTAGCATAGTAGCATACTCACACATCAGTGCAGGGTACACCTTGTTTGTCATGTATGTTACCCTGTCATGTACAAGTTCCCTGTAGTTATGTACCTATAGTTCTTACAGCTTGGTCCATACCATTCCATGTCGAAAGCTTGAGAGGTATGTACATGCTACAGAAGCTGTAGGGCACATATAGATGTAAAGTAAAGGCAGACCTGTGGAGTATTGAGCAGTACAGTTGTGAAAATATAGCCTATACAGTTGTTAATGGAATGTTTTTTCTCTCATATCACCCCTTATCTGCATCACTAATTATTATTCCTATACTTCAGATATGGTTTCATTTCCACATATGTTGTGTTCTCAAAACCTAATGTTGGGCCTTGTGTTGTATTATTGGTTATATATTTCAATGGATGCATACTAACATACCTTGTTGAAATTCCACCATTGTTGGCCTTTTGCTGTAACTGTTATTGGCATGTTGTTACAATAATTACTGTTATTCCATTTATGCCTGTGTTCCATATGGTATGCAATTCTATTCTTCTGGGTTAATTGGAACACCCATGCATGTTGTTATAACTAATGCTGAAATGTTTTGTTCATGACTAACCAACACACTTTGACAAACCTCGACACCATAGCACATTTGGATAGGCCTATCCCAGTGGATCTGCCTGACCCACCTCATCTGGCCATGGCACCAGGTCTCAACACGTCTGGGACCCAACCTGAACCTGCCTCTGCTGCTGGTCCTGCACCACCCTCGGGTGGAACTGTCTCAGAGGACAGGGCCTGTTTCCCCCCAGGTGCAGGTGCAGAGAGGATCCTGTCACCTGCAATCAGTTTCCAGGGATGGTGTGCAGGGTCATCCAGTGGGATTTAGATGATTAACTGCTCCAGATAGAGGGCAGACTGGTGCACCTCAAGGGGCAGGCTGGCACTGGTGCCCAGCCCCCAGCACAGCCACCTTTAGGGCCGAGATGGGGCAGTGGTGACTGCACATGGGTGGGGATCTCAGTCCAAGTGTTTCCATCTGGGGCACTTGGCCCTCTGATTCCCAACCACCCTCCCCATTCAAGGTGTTTACCCCTCATGTGTCTTACACCACCCCTGTCTGCTGTCTTGTCTGTCTGCAACTGCATCCTCTCCTACCCAACATACCTCCCCAAATGTACCTTCAACCTTTGCCCAACATTCCAGTCTCACCTTAAAAAAAGGGCATCTGTCCCACAAAAAAAATATTGCCACATACATAGCTCTCCATTTTTTACCCACGTACACTGCTATCAGTCAATCAGCCCATCAATTAATCAACAAAGTTAATAAACCCACACCACTCCTTACGGGATGTGAGGCTCCACATTCCAAAATTGTCCACATCATGAAATGGAGAGCTATGGTCCTTTCCTACACCTGTCCTGCACATCCCTACCTGCCTTTCATATTGTTTTTCCCTTGCTTGCCACCATTTGACCACTGTCCTATCACTCCTTTTTGTTTTCTTTATTTGGAAACAGATGCTCAGCATTGAGGCGCATTGTGCAAACTCACACAAACTCGCTTAAAACTGCATTAATCACTATATCTGATTCTGACACTGTTCTGACCAGCAATAAAATAATCAGCCCTGCCAAATCTCAGACCTGGACCCTTTGAACTACAAGCAGAGAAACACACCACTAGGCCACCTCAGCTTTGGAGAATTACTGCTGCTTTTGTAAATATATCATTTAGTACAGTGATGTAACATTAGTGAAAAAAGACACCCCTGCCAAGAATTGAACCCAGATCTCTCTGAACTACAGTCAGAGCAACACACCACTAGGTCAACTCATCTCTGGGAAATTGCTGATGTTTTTTTAAATATATCATTCAGTAGTGATGTAACATTAGGGAAAAAGACACTCCTTCTAAATATTGAAACCAGGACCCTCTGAACTGCAGCTCTGTGCAATACACCAATAGGCCAACTCAGCTCTGTGGAATTACTGTTGTTTTTACGAAGATATCCTGATTACCACTGCCACTACTTCTAAATATAATGTGATAAATGACAGTGTACTTGGGCCTGTGATGCAGACACCAAACCAGTACACAGCCAAAGACATGGTGATGGATTGACAGGAGGCCTATGATATCAGGTACAGCTGACAACAGCACAGACTGTTGCAGAATGTCTACAGTTGTGTCAACTACTTATAGCATGGTTGTCATCAAAGGTTTTGTGTGTGCTGAAGTACTGGCCATGCAGTGCAGATTGATTTCACAAAAGCATGACAGACAGGTCAGTGTCACATGTCATAGCCATCTAAACAGACATGTTCATGCCAATCCTGTGTAACACACTGTATGCAAGCAGGTATGTCTTGCAACTACACCACCCATAATAATGACTCAGTAGCACTATCTGTTACATTCCTAGCATGTCTGACATCTAGACACCCGCAGTTCATGCCCACAGTCCAGTATGTTGCATGACAACTACATGCTTGACAATACAGCCAAGAAATAACTGATCCCTGAAATGTCCAGCAGAACTGGTTGCTGCTACCACAGTCACTGTCACCCACAGCAGCATGTCAAAAGCCTGGAGGGTGGGACACATGTCACAAATATGAATATGTGTCCTAAATATCCCCTACCACTCTCTGGATGGTACTACTACTTAACATATGTACCAGAGTCACATGCCTCACCTAGACTGTTATGGGTACCCTCACCCTGTCCTTGCTGTGACACAAGAGCTAGCTAACACTGCTACCTCACTCACATATACAGCTTTCTGTCCCCCACTGTCTTCACAATCCCCAGTATGACACCTGGCCAGAATGCAGAAGCTGCAGCCTGCTACATATGCAGCAGTATGTTCAGATACCTGGTACACACCTACCATACCTCCCAATCACCTAGAACAGGGCATCCACACAACACCTATACATATTGGGTTGGGGAGGAATGCTCAGGTGACAGGGACATGTATCACAGTCTCCGCCTGCAAACATACACAGCTGATAGACCAACATCAACTGCAGCAGTATACACATTCCGATGAAAATGATGTATGGCACTCACATCTGCCTTTCTCCTTACTGAGCTCAACACACATTGTTAAACAGTAACCTGCCTCAGAATCAGAAACACTGTTAACAATGGCCAAACATATCATGCACAGCTGTGGACATAACACATCAATCCAAACAATGAACAGTATTTCTAAATACCCTCTGTGATGCTGCAGCTCCCACACCTCAATAGTGTCTCCTCACAGGCCAGGAATAGGGGAAGGCCTACATGAAGGCCATAATTATAGCACTGTGTTCCCATGCCATTGGCTAATGGCAATGCAACCCAGCTGTTCTGCATGCTATTAGCAAGTGGGAGTCAAAGATTCGTGCACATGCAATCACCTGTTCATGAGCATTACCTACAAAAGGCAAGTTGCTGCATATGATACAGAGGTCTGTGATTTAATTCATAAAGACAGACTGTAATTTCCAAGGAAAAAAATATCACTGAATTCTGCTCACAAAGGAGGACAGCAGAACACAAGGTATCTCATACAGTTAACCATGTAATGGAATGCAGATGTGGGGATGCAATCATGGGAAACAGGAATGTCAATAGCAGATCTCAACAACATATCTTGGAATGACGTGATGCTGTTAGTCTGCTGTCCAGCACCTACAGTCTTGCCTTTTGGCTCTGTCTGCAGTGACATAGATTGCAGCTCTGGCCCATGAGTCCCCCCAGCAATGGTCAGCTCACATAGAAATACTACTGGATTGTCTGTTGTACAATAGTGACAGTAACTACTGGTGGATACAGCTGGCATATCACATCATGTAGTGTCATGAGCCCCTTTCAGTCTGTGAATGTTATACAGGGTTAGTTTAAAGATGGTCCAGTTGTCCATGACTGTTCCTGCCATACTCTGGCTAGGTCACTGTGTACTTCACACATGTATCTCATTGCCTGACAGCCATGGCTAGCATACCTGGTGACCCCCTGTGGCAGGACAGCAGGTTATTGGCAATAGTAGTGAGGGAACAGAGGCCATGCCTCAGCAACAGTGTGTACATATTTAGCATACAATGTAAGGAAATTGATATGGTACCAAATATTAATGCACCATTACTGTGTTCCGAGGGGTCTGGCATGTCACTGACACATTCCTCACACTTTGGGGACATCCATTACATATTGTCTAACTGCCTTCCAGGCACCCACATTTGTCTGGCATGGGGTCCACATATATCAGGCACATGTACACATTCTGCAAATATCTGGGTACTGCAGATGTCAGAAACCTATGAGGAGTAAGCCCTACACCACATATGCACTGCTCCTAGTTATTGTGTAACACAGATGTTGCTGGAATGCCCACATGCACTCATAGTACCACTCACATAGCTCTTGGATGTTGGCTGTATGACATGGTACTGTAATGTTGCCCATAGGGGTACACCGCAGTCGATGGCAATGATGGGTGTGGACATATAACAACACAGTCTGTACAGCACACAGGCCACAACTGGTATACCTAGGACAATATGAAGTTACTAGGCTATGGGCCCTGAGCCCTCATATGCCTAGGCCACATGTTAGCTCATGAGTATGCAGGGCAGCAGCTGATGCCCCAGTGTGACAGGGACAGAGGTGGTATCCCATGAGTGTATGTGCAGTTACCCATCCAATTATCCAGGGTACGACTGCAAAGGTGTAAATATTTACCCTGCCTGATGTGAACAGGGTGACCATTCCACAGCAGAGTGAGTGTGTGGGGCACACATCTGAGCCACCAAGAAGATCAGTTGATGTCACACATCATGTTGAGGGTGTGCGTGTGTGTGTGTGTGTGTGTGTGTGTGTGTGTGTGTGTGTGTGTGTGTGTGTGTGTGTGTGTTAATAGAGTGGAGCTTGAGTTGCACATGTGAAACAGGGCCAACAATGTAGAGTCTATGATTGCCTTGCATGTCAGACAGACTTCACCTTTGACAAGTATGTATGACAAAGGGTAGAGGTTTGGGCTTATAGCCTATCTGTGTATGGTAGATGTTTTAGGCCCTGGTACTCCGTGGTGGGGAACCTCTGTGATGTCACCAGCTGCTGCATGTGCTGTGTGAGGTGAATGACAAACAGGGCATTTTAAACAATAATGGGCCTTATTGTGGGGAATACAGGGATGTTAGGACCCCATGTCCCTAGATGGCATACTTGTAGGTGTGAGGTGGCCCATGTAGAAGGTTTACCAAACAATAGAAGCAAGAGGGAGATGAAATGTCATGTTGTCATTGGCCTGTGTTCACAGATCCCACATGACTGATTGCATGCCTAAGATGTTGTTAGTACTGTGACAATATGTGGGGATGTCACTCTCCACAAAGGGTTTGCCACTGCATGTCATGGTATGCAGCCTGATGCCATGTTTCTGTCACCAGTCTGGTATCTGCACGAGACCCTCCTAGGCAGATATCCACATCAGTAGGGAATTTGGTGACAGCACACAGCATGCAGGCATCTGCAGACATGGTTGGCCATAGGCCAATGGCTGTGCCCTGCACCGCAGGCATGTACATCACACATAGCAGTGGCCCAAACACTGAACAACAGGTTACACCACTAGTTATGGGTCAACTACTTGGGGTGGAGTCCCCTATGTGGACTAGCAGGGTCATGTTAGCATGCCAGTACGCTACCCCTATAGTAACATATGGTGTGGTGCGTACTTGGGAAAATATATCTATTATGCCCAGGTGGGTTATAGTGTCAAAGACTTTCACCAGGTCAAAATAGGCAGTGTGCACTGCGACCCCCCCCCCCCTTCCATGGCTTTGTCTTTGGTGACTGTGTCAAAGAGGCCACCGAGTGTAACAGTCATGATCCTTTCCTTGACAAAGCCAAACTGTGCGTGATGGAGTGTGTGGAGGTTGCCAATGTCCTTGTTAATGAGGTTCACTATAGACTGTATTATGGCCTTGCAGAACAGCCGAGTTATGCTGATGCATGTATAATGTGACAGACTGGTGAATGCACCACCTTATTATACAGGGGTGACAGTGGTTGTCCTTCACATGGCTGGGACAAAGCCATTAGTTAAGCATTAGGCCTCCTTTGAATGTAGTGGCTTATGTTGTTGCAAGTTAATGCTTAGTGTCATGTAGGATGCATCCTGTCATTTGATAGGATCCCATGGCAGATGTATACCATGACTTTCACATAGCAGTGGTGACATGTTCCCTACATATAGGATAAGGGGGAAAGTATTGTGTACATCCTGATGTACTGATAGGGGGACAGGGGGTGAATCCTACACTGACTCTGTCAGGCATCAGGTATGCTATACCTATAGCACTGCTATAGCTGGTGTCCTTGACCACCAAAAGCGAGCAGATGTAGATGCTACCTGTGATGTTGCAGACATATGTCCAGAATGGGAGGTGATTGCCTGTAGTGGATGTCACCAATGTTGGCTCTGGGTTTGCTGTGCAGGTTTCCAGGAGGTATCCCTTTCACTTGTTCACACTAATGACACATTGCTTGTAAATGGCCAACTGCTGCTAGCTTGTCCTGGACAGCGATATGTCATCCCTGTTATAGACCCTTATGTATTGCAGATGTCCACCAGACAGGTGAACAAATCCTTAATCCTTGCAGAGGATGATGTAGTCTTGGCAGGTATACCTGACTCCATGCATCTATACAAATGCACATCTAGCACAGGTGTGTATGTCTGGATATTGGTCCCAATCCCTACAGAGGGATTTGGGGCTGTGAAGCTATGTATACCACCCCCCAGGAGGCTGTATTCCACATTGTAGGTATATGTATGTGTGACCATAGCTAAATGGGTATTGAGGGAGATGGTGACTGCAAACATGACTGCATGATGGTTGCTTTGCCATGGAGGATAAGACTGTAGTGATGCTGCAGGTGTAACCTGTGTTGTGTAATATTCAATGCAACACACCTTCGCCTCATGTGGAGGTAGCCCATAGCTGCACTGAGGTGTTTGTAATTCCACTGTTGATGGCTCTCTGGCCATTTGTGTGCATGCATAGGTACATTGCCCAATGTATGTTTGAGTCATTCAAATGACCCAGTATTAGGGTACAGACCCACATCACAATGCAGTTGTGGATGGTCCATAAAGGCAGGATGTTTTTCCTGGTCACATGTGGTGGCCAGTAGCTAGATATGATTTGAATAGGTATGTTGCCAATGGTGAACTGCCCCATGCAGTGTCCCCTGTGCATCCCACTGCCTGTACAGTGTGGAGGTGTGTATATGTCTCATATATACTGAAATCACATATCCCATGCCACTTCCACCCAAACTTTGGGGTATGATGGTATGAGAGGATGGCTGACCAGGTAAGGCTGGGGTGCCCCGTGCACTCCATGTGCATATGACTGCACAGATGTCAGGATTTTCCAGGGTTAAGAATGCTTGCATTGAGGCAAATTCATGTGTAGACACCTAGGGTGTAACAGCATGACCTTCAATGTGTTCTGTGCTGACAGTTGTATGTTGGTACTGATAATCTCACCCCTTTCTGTAAAGAAGGCACTATGGGGGTGTCGAGAGCCATTGCTAGATGCTTGAAGCCAGTTGAGACAGATGGAGGCCATCTGTTGCACAGCATCATGGTCTGTTAACCATATCACTCCTGGATCACAGGTACTGGAACCTCCTGAAATAACACAAGATAAAAGGCCACATTTAAGGGGCAATCATTTCCTGAAAGTCTTGCAGCAGAATGCTGCATAAGGTGAGGGACATACCTGTGTGGGACACATAATCAGTGGGCTCACTCATACCTCACTGCACGTAGTCCAGGGACATACATCTCAGGTCAGGTACAGCAACATGGACTGTGACAAACCCCTGACAGTACTTTTTGGTGAGATACAGCAGTGCATATGCAATATGGCAGAGTCTGTCACCTGACACACAAGTAACTGTGACTATCCACATATACAGCTAGTTGAGAGGCACATCAGTGTGTTTCACAATGGAGTCTCCTATGTGCAACATGTTTGACATGTACTGATGCCTCCATGACTGTGGGACACAGGTGTGTGGCCATGTGTGGTATGTGCTGGGTATAGCTGTGGCATTCACATGTGGCTTTCCCTTGGATGTCTCCTTTGTCTGTGGATGTGTATGTTGAGGTGTGTGTGTGTTTTGTGTGTGAGTGTGTGTGTGTGTGTGTGTGTGTGTGTGTGTGTGTGTGTGTGTGTGTGTGTGTGGTGTAGGTGTGGGTGGTGTGTGAGGTGTACTGACTATGCTGGAAACCTGTTTTGGGACAGATATGTGGCCTTGACAGGGTGAGAGCATGGACTGTAGGTTACTACTGACATAGCACCTCTCACACAGTGTGTTCCTTGGTGGTGTTTGTAGATGGTTGTCAATCTGTGTACATGAGGCAGGTGCTACACTGTGCAAGAACACCCATATCAACCGCACTGGCAGGGGGAAGTGTCAGACATTGTTGAGCCATATAGTCCAGGATGTGATGGAGGAAGGCCAGAGAAACCTGAGGGGTGGGCCTACAGCCCAGGTGCATACTACAATAGTAGGAGGCTGACACCACAGCATACCATGTAGACAGACTATGAACATGCAGTAATAGGTGAAACAGGTAAATGCATTTGAACACCTCATAGCGCATGCAGCACATAGCATGAAACCTCAGGATCAGGAGGGAAATGCATAATGTATTGCCGCATACTTACTGTGGAGATAGATGGTGGTGTATAATATGGGAGTTACTGGTGGATAATGGTGGCAAATGTGGATGTGCAGGGTGTGTACATAATGGTGAGCACTCTATGTGGTCCTGTGATGTCACACTGCCTGGCATGCATGACCCCCTCCATGGCATTGGTGATGCCTTGCATAATTTGCCAGTGTAGTGGATAGACAGTAAGGTGAGACATTGTCAGTCCTTAACCATGCAATGTCTGTACTGGAACATGTGGGGGGAGTAGGGCATCAGACACATGGATGTAGCTCAGCAACATCATCAGCTGAGAGTCCACATGACCATGCACAGTCACGCTCCCATAGTGGCAGTACCCCTAGCACTGTTGAAGGGAGCATGCTGTCCACACCACAATGTGATAGGCCATGGGCACATGGTCCTGGGCTGTCCTATGATGGACACAGACCCAGCAGACACCAGTCACCATTAGCATCTGGCCATGGGCAGGGTGGTGCCAGTGCCACTCCTGGTAGAACCAGTTCCCAATGTTTGTGGCCAGAGACGGTGAACTGTACATTCTCCCATGTACAGTCCACGGCTGTCCAATATACCCACATGTAGGGCTAGCACATAGCTTGACTGTGTGCATGCACACACTCAGACATCACCATCACATGCAGGTCCCCAACAGACACACACACACACACACACACACACACACACACACACACACACACACACACACACACACACACACACACACACACAGAATGTCAACTGTATGGCACAGCGTAGGCCTTTGTCAACCCAACATCACACCCTGTGCATGTGAAGACACCTGTGCTACATCCCTGTTATCCTTACCATTGTTGTAGGGACATGGTAATATGTGTCTGATACAAAGGGTGAACATAGTACAGTTAATGGCAGTTTGTAGTGTGGTACTGTTATGTCCTGTAGGTGCTGTCTGCTGGCAATTGTCATGTGTACACATCAAAGTGTATGTACCTTTGTGCCATGATGCTTTATTGCTGTTAGTACTGCTGAGTGACTCTTGTCTGACAAACTTTATTCTGTTTCCATTCCAGGTGTCTGTGTGTCTAAGTCATGGGGAACAGCTGCTAATACAGAAGCTCATGATGGTATAGTGGCAATGCAGAGATCTTTTCATCTCCAAGTACGGCTGTATATGTGCATGTTTACCTAGGTGCATATGCGTGGAACAGTGTGTGAGGGACAATGGAGGCAGACAGCATACTCTTGCATGCATATCCTTTGACATAGCATGCTACTCTTGATACATGTCACGTGGGAGCTCTATAGGCTCACAGGTTCATAGGTCCATAGAAGGTTACTAGACTACTGACCCTTGGTCCCTTACAAGCCTATCCATTACTTTATCACCAACAGAGTCATTGATCAGCACCTGTTGCCCCTGGCATTGATGGACACAGGTTGGACCCCTGGGACAGAGTTTTGTTTTCCATCCACTCATCATGGATGCACTTAATGAGGGTCTGCATCATACTCTGACATATATGTGAAATGCATTCCCAAGATATGGTAGCCTCTGGGAGACAAACCAGTCTCTCCAGCAGGTTTATTTGCTGTTGCATATGTGATTCAGCCTGTCATGCTGGTAATGTGCACAAAGTTTGACTCACATATATGGGGCAGCTCTTGAAGAGGTCAGCACAACATTGCCATCTAGGCATGCCACAGCCCACCTGTGGATATGTCCAGTACCAAGTGGGCCACTACTGATTCAAGGCTGTCTGCATGGAACAGGTGTTGAAGGCTATGGATAACCTTTGTGGATGTTAACCTAGCCTTTCCAGTTGGTACAGATGTCTGCATAGGTACATGCCATACAGGCCATGATGAAAATGTATTGTTGTACTGACTGAGGTCTATACAGAGGTAATGCCCACCTTTTGCCTGGATGCAGTTGCTTTACCTATGCGTTGAAACACATCCATGCCTTTTCTGACCACTGCCACTACTCGATGACTGAATGCAACAGTGTTATCAACCTGAGTTGCCAGGTCTGTCAGTGCAGTTTGTGTGTTAATGGGGTTGCCATTGCTGTGGAAAATAGTGGGTCCATGTCCACACCATATGGTATGATGGTACTATTTTCTGCATTCAGCTTGTGACCAGGACCCTGGCACCATTCCATACCTGCTGTATGACCCCATTGCAGTGTGTTAACATCAGTTTGTGGGTCAATGACAGAGAGCACACTACTTTCAGTTGCCACAGCCGTAGGTGGCACCTACATATGTGGGTAGTGGCAGTTAGCATTCGTGCCTAGATACATGTGTGTCATTGGGGGAGGCAGGTACTCACAGGGCCTAAACATGTCAACATATTGCACACACAAAGGCAACACAAAGTAGGGTTGCCACATTATCGCATGTGGAATGTGGAACACTTCTTGTAGTATTGTGACAGTTGGCAGGACATACCATACCCATGGCAAGTGCGATAAACGGGACTTTCCTTGGTTTGGCAATTTGACAGCTTCTTTGTTCACATTACTACAGGTTATGCTATTTCTCATAACATTAAGGTGCTTCTGATGTGAAATAACTGTTTTATGCAAGTAGTACACAACTCTAGGAAATGTCTGCTGTCCTACAATCTGGGCACCTCTGTATTGTTTGCATCATTGTCAGAGGTCACACCTGGCTAAACATGGACTGCAACCTGCAGGGTGGGACAGGTGGTGGCCATACCTCTTACCTCTACTGATTTCTGCAGAATGTCCTGATGTTTCTCACATATTTTTTTTCCATTTATCATAACATTGTCATTTTCTGGCAAAGTAGTGTGAAATCATTAAAGACTGATGTTACACAATAATGACAGATATTTTCCTATCAGACTTCATACCCTTCAGAAAATGCACAACCTGTTATGCTATCTACTTTGGATGTTTTTCAGAGCAATATTTCAAGATTGACCATAATATTTGGTCTTTGTCCCACTGTTCTGCATGGCTTTATCCAGATGTCTTTCTCTAAGGGGTTGAGATGTATGTTTGTGGCCCTAACACAGTCACACTGCTGCAATGGGATATATATATATATATATATATATATATATATATATATATATATATATATATACACACACACACACACACACACACACACACACACACACACACACACACATATATATATATATATATATATATATATATATATATATATATATATACATACACACACACCCACTCATGAACTGCCCTTGTTGATAGCAGAACCCCTACCTGGCTAGTTTTACATACAATAGCGCTATTTACATAATGCCTAAACCACATAGCTTATACAGTTTTGCAGTGTCTGCCACTACTATTCAGGTGGATGACATCTGCAGGTACTGTAAGTATTGCCTCTGGGGGGGAAAACAGGCTCCCTTAAAATGGTATAACTGCATCACGTACATTGCTGCAGGAGACATGCATTCCAACACACATGAACAGAGAGTTTCCAGTTTTGGAATTAGAACACCTATCTATTTAGTTATGTACACTATAGTCCATCATACATATTGCATGTGCCACAGTGTTATTGTGTTTGAAAATGTGTAACTCTGCATCTAAAGTGGATGACATCTGTAGGCCCTGATTAGGTTGGTGATGGTGGAGTTAACAGGGTAGCACAGGCACACATAATGGTATAACCATTGCACACAGGCAAGGCAGACGCGCTGCTACAGGGCATATGCATACATAGACACATACACTTAGACAGTTGGCAGTACTGAGATTAGAATCCCTACCAATCTAGTTGCATGTATTATAGTATTACATATTTCTCATGTGTGCCACTGAACTTGTATGCCTGAAAAGTGTTCACTGGTGTATCTAAGGTGGATGTCATCTACAGGCCTTATAAAGTAGGAAAATGGGTGGTTAACAAGGTGGAACAGACCCCAAAATGTATTGGCATTACACACACACATAAGTAGGAAATACACAAAGCCAGAAGAGAACATATTTAGACACACACACACACACACACACACACACACACACACACACACACACACACACACACACACACACACACACACACTCGGCAGCATTGAGATTAGAACCCCTACTGCTCTACCTGGATGTTCTATAGTGCTACATACTTGTCGTGTGTGCCATGGAGCTTATACACCTGGGGAGTATCTAATGTTGTATCTAAGGTGGATGACATCAGCAGGCCCTGTAAAGTAGGACAATGGGTGGTTAATAGGGTGGAACAGGCCCCAAAATGTATTGACACTGCACACACAAAGACAGGAAACACACAAAGCCACAAGCGGATACACTTATACACACAATTAGCAATACTGAGTTTGGAATCCCTACCTGTCTTGTTGTATACACTACAGTGCTACATACTTATCATGTGCATCACAGAGTTTATATGCCTGGTGTATCTAAGGTGGATGTCATCAACAGGCCCTGTAAAGTAATGCAATGGGGGGAGTCAAAACAGGGTGGAACACGCCTCAAAATGGTATAACCAACACACACACAGAGGACAGCCAGAGGAGATATGTTTCACACACACACACACACACACACACACACACACACACACACACACACACACACACACACACACACACACTCACACACACAGTCAGCAATATTGAGATTAGAACTCCTATCTATCTAATTGTATGCAGTATAGTACTACATGCTTATCATTTGCACCATGGAACTTATATTCCTAGAGAGTGTCCAATGGTGTATCCAAGGTGGATGACATCAACATGCCCTGTAAAGTAGGACAATGGGTGGTTAACAGGGTGAAACAGGCCCCAAATTGTATTGGCCTTACACACATAGGCAAGAAATACATAAAGACATAAGGGAATATACTTATGCACACACACAGTTAGCTACATTGAGATTAGAATCCCTACCTATCTAGTCATATGTACTACAGTGCTGCGTACTTATTGCATGTGTCACAGAGATTACATACCTCAAGAGTGTCCAATGGTATATCTAAGGGGTACGTCATTAAGCAGCGCTGCAAAGTATGGCAATGGGTGGAACAGGTCCCAAAATGTATTGGCATTGCACACACATAGTTGGGTGTGTGCATTCTGCTGTACGTGTAATTCATACAGAAACGCACACGGTGACTGATGTTTGATTACAACCCCTCCCTACCTACTATTACACAATGGGCCTCACCACAGTATTTGTACATGCTACTGCTTAAAATTGGTGTATGTGTGACTGCTGTACATCACTCTATGCCTTACAGGGTATTTCTCTGTTTCTCTCTCTCTCTCTGTCTCCCTCTCTCTCTGTCTTTGTCTCTCTGTCTCTCTGTCTCTCTCTCTCTCTCTCTTTCTCTCTCTCCCCCTGTCTCTGCCTCTGTATAACTGATATATTTGTATATGTTACATATATATCTGTATGTATATCACACTCAGCAGATGCAGATAAACTTATATATACCACATACGGCTAGATGGGGATAAACATGTGTGATGGGGTGGGGATAGACAGTTAAGGTGTATATAGCTGCCTGTATGCAGAAGGGATATATGTACATCCCAGTTGTATACTCAGATGTGGGTTCAGATATGGGCTGAAAGTAGCTAAGTGTAGGAGCATGCCCAGTATGACCATCAATAGTAAGAGTGGGACTCCATGCCAGACCTACCTCTACTCCAGTCCACGATTGTGTGTGCTATAGATGATTAGCTGTGGAACCTCTGTAAACAGTCCAGCACCTCACTGATATTGTGACTGAGGGATCTCCTGGCTGTGTGCTATACTTATTAACTGAGTCATATCTAGGGTGCGTACAAACTGTATTGGACTGAACAAAGTTTTGCATAACATGTGAGTTACATTTTGCACAGCACTGTGATGTTATGGTATGTCAGCAGCAGATCAGTATAGATTAATGTGAGGAACCACATTCTAAATACACTACAGGGAACCATGCTACTGCACAAAGTGCTCTAGTCTGCACATTCTACATTTGTCTAGCCAGTGTTCCTCCTTCCCCTTATATATGGCCCTTTGTCCTGCTCTGCTCCAGTCACAGGCTTTGTCCACAGTTGCTGCTCTTATGTAGTTGTAGTTATGGTGTGACTGGGGTAGAAGTCATAACATCACACACAGGGTTATGGACTATACACCTCTGACTGTACCTGTTTAGCAGGTTGGCCAGCACTGTGCCCCATACATTGCTGTGGGCCTCAGATGGTTTGTGTTGTACTGTTCTTCTAAGGCTACATGTTGCCCATACCTGTCAAACTCTTACAGCTAGACATCTTGACAGGGCCATATATCACAGTTGGACACAGGGCCAGACATGGGGACAGAATCTTAATATTGCTCTTCCAAACATAGACAGTTGGAAGACCGGTTTTGCATTTGCTTACATTTTCTTATTGGTGTGAAGTCTGCATCTCAACTGTCATTGATGTTTTCACATCAACCTGCATTGTTTTGCCAATAGTTTGTCACACAAATGCAATGTTATGACAAACAAAACAGATATATGAGCCATACGTGTGGACATTCTGAGAAACCCTGACATTCGTGGGGTATGGATGGTGCTCACTGACTTGTGAGTACTGACAGAGTTATGTGGCAGCCTTTGTATCCTGGTGCGAGAATGACTTGTCACAACCTGCTGTTCTATTAGGCACCATCTAGGTTACTCAGCACTGTGCACTGTCCATATCAGTGGCCCCCTGTCCTTCCATTGTCCAGCTTTCCTGCAGTAACAAATATTGACTTCTGGACAGCCTGTAGAACTCCTGCCATAGGTGTAGCTGACATGCAAAATAGTTGGCACAGCCAGTCTTAAACCATGTACCCTGTCACCGACAGTAACATTCTTATCCCATTGAGCCACAACAGCCACCAGTCATTGCTGTTTGCTTCATGACACTATTAACCACACAAATACATAGTGCATTGACCACTGCATATTGGGGGAAATGGAATATGTTAGCAAGTTGATTGGGAAAGCCCTGGGAATGTGTGGTCTGCTGCTATTACCTTACAAACATAACTGTTACTGCAGTTCTATGGGAACATGGGTGTGTTGGGGTAGGAGACCATACCTCTGAACTGTACAGATTTTCACAGAATGTCTAGATGTTTGTCTCCCATTTTGGGTCCATTTCTCAAAACATTGTGGTTGTCTGGGAAATTACTGGTAAATCATTAAAGATTGAAGTTAGAAAGTAATGACAGACATTTGAGTTTTAGACTTTTTACCCTTCAGAGAATTCATGCTACTGCAAAACCTGTTACTCTAGCAACTTTCTATATTTGTAAGAGCACTATTTAATGATCCTCCTGGTTTTTGGGCCTTTGACCTGCATTTCCTTATGTACTGATTTATTGCTCTAAGAGGTTGAGAGGTATGTATGGGACTCCAACATTGACATCCATACATCTGTCCTATGACCCCGCTGTTTGTAAGTCCCTCACATAGTGCAGTGGGTTTTAGTGGCTTGGGGCCTAATGCATATGCTGGGGAAGTCAGTATTTTACAGATAATTCCTGTTGCCCAACATAGCTGTCCATTGTATGCTGCTATCTTGGTAGTCCACTCCATTCCCTTGCATACATGCAGCAATACCATACATATGCTACGACAGTCTACCACAACATTCATTTGTTGTTAAAAACAGTGACTTACCTTGTGCCTGGAGAAGTTGAGAGGACAGTGCTTCAGGGTTGTCTCTGTTGGATGCAAGCCGTACACAGCCTATACATTGTAAGGTATAGGTAGTGTGATGTGGCTGACATCCTTTGTACTGTGTGTATATGAGTCAGAGTGAGGTGTCAGTCCCTGGGTCCCTAGGTTGTCAGTGTATATGTGTTGCCTGTTTGAGAAGGCCAGGACATACTGGGAATGCCTACATCTGCCTACAGGGATAGGCTTAGGCAGGTTCCTCCTCCGAGTCCCCCTTTGCCTGTGGGGACCTTGGCAGTGTTGGGAGCTGTGTCTTCCTTCCCTATGATGTTCCTGCCACTGTTGTTTCCACAGGATCATATTGTGTAGCATGGCAAATACTATGAACATGTGTGCACATGTGGCTGGAAAGTACTGCAGGGCTCCACCAGGTATGTCAAGGAAGTGGAACCGTGACTTGAACACCCCAAACACAAACACTATGATGTTCCTAGTTTGTGCATGTGCCTCATTATGGCATTTTTCAGTTGGTGTGTGTGCATTTCTGATGGGTGTAATCATCCACGGTTCCAGTGTATAGCCAGCATCCCCCACTAGATGGCCGTACAGGATGTCCTTCCTGGCAAAAGCCTGGTACAGCTGTGATCAATAAGATGTAACTAGTCAAGTTCAGATACAGATTTGCTGTATCCAGGATTTTATTTGTAGGCTTCTGAGGCCCCCAAGCCTTTCTGAGTTGGAGGGAAGCCTTCTAGCTTACCAGTGGGAGTGGTAAGAACTAGGTAGCCTATCTACCATGACAGGAGTGTTTATGGCCCAGAAATTGTAGTTTATTGGCTGTTTAGGCATTTTTTCCATCTCTTTCAACTTTCTGGTTTAAAAGCCCATGTTGGCACTTGCTTCCTGCCTTTCCTGCAACCAGTCTAGTCCAGATACAGATTTGTTGTATTCAGGACTGTTTGTAAGCTTCTGAGTGGTGCCAAAATCTGCTCTTCAATTTTTCCCTTAGATCTGCTAATTCTTTCCTCTCCTGCATGTTTGCTAGCTTATTAGTCTAGCACTTTACCAGACTTCTTGTAGCAATTATTGTAGCACACAACAGTGCTACCAGCACTAAACCTTCTACAGGGAAACAGCTCCAGTACTTATTATTAATGCCCACCCCTCCAGGCATGTCTAAAGGTCAGTTCCCTGTGCTTTCTCCTATTAACCTGGTGAAATTGGGCACCCTGAGGCAATGTAGTAACTGATTCATGTACACTGACAACCCTCTCCTCTTACATCCCAACACTGACTTGTGAGATATGCACTTATATATCCAAATTGGAAGCCACGCACTCTCCAGCCAAGACTTGAATAGCTGGTCAAGAGGAGAAGGTCAACACTTGCACCACACCACATGAAACACATAGCCTTCCAGAACACACACCAGCACTGCCCTCACATAATAATACAAACCACACACCCACCTTTGTGGAGGGTCTCAATAAAAATCTACCCAAACAGCAGAGACCTCCAAGGCAGAAATGCACTTGACCACCACAACACAACACTAATCATGAGATATATAACTCTCCTAAACTGTGTGCCACTCAACAAAAGCCCCTAAGGTAAAACAGCATGCTCAACACACTAGTCATAAATGACTCAATAGTGAGGCACACTGATGTTCCATTTACTAGGTTGAATAAGGAGAAAGTAACCATCAGCTGCTAGGATCTGTTGCATAACACATGCACTCAGGTCCCTCAACAACAGGTACAAATATGACTCTGTCATTGTACATGTGGGTGTGAATGACCTGAGACGTACCTCCCTGGACTACATGAAAAGAGACATGGAGAAACTCTCGGATTTTGTAGCCCAGGCAGGTATGACCCTAGCCCTGAGCAGCATCCTACCATCACCCAGAATGATACCACAGTACAAGCAGAAAATGATTGATTTCAACAATTGGCTAAGTTTCTGGTGTCATTCTAAGAGAATCCAGTACCTGGCTGTCTGCCTGGGATGACATGAGTGACAGACCTCAATGCTTTGTCAGAGATGGCCTGCAACTGTCAGCCCTGGGCTTTCAGATACTGGCCAAGGCTCTTGCCACCTCTATAGTGCCTTTGTTATGTGATGTTCCAAAGACCAAATTACCTGTGTAACAGCTACAAACAAATGCAATCTGAGGGTAATGCTGCACAATGCTAGAAGTCTAAATCTCAAAATGCACTCGCTCGAAGCACTCCTTAAAATGGAGAATATCAGCATTTGGCTGTAACAGAGACCTGGTTCAAGGCAACAGAAAGCACCCCCTGCACTACCAGGCTATAACTCATTCCACACCTTTCATCCCCAGAACTTGGACCAAAGCTCCAAAGGTGGTGGTGTTTCCATATTCATAAATGATGCACACACCTCCAGACTGGTAGCCCAACATAATGCATCAGAAATACTTCAGGTACAGCTAACATTGGATAAGACAGCAATTCAGGTCGTAGCCTGCTATAGGTCCCCAACCATGTCCCAGGACTCACATTTCATGTTCATAATCACCCTGGAGAATATTAGGGTCCAACCTAACACTCTCGTACTGGGCGACTTCAACTACCCCTCCATTAACTGGGAAAACTACGCATGTACCAATACACTTGCCCAACGTTTCCTGGAATTCATTAATTCCAATACCCTCACTAGAGGTAGCAACATCCTTGACCTGGTCATTACTAACATGGGCGACCATTGCTCTACACCAATATTCAACTCCTCCCTGGTTAGATCTGACCACAAACTAATCACCTTGGAAATCCACATCCCTCCCACCCACCAAACCCCCCCCTGCAAAGGTAACCATCAAGAAAAACTTCTCCAAAGCTAACTTTGGGCTCTTAAAAACAGAGGTGGCTAACTTCACGGCACCCATGCAAATGGAGAATAGTTGCATGGCTGCTGAATCATACACCAATGCACTGTGCGAACACCTATGCAAATGCATGGATTTTGCCATACCCAGTAGAACCAAGACACTCCCCTCCAAAAAAAGGAAGCCAATCTGGTGTTCCCCTGCCATAAACAAACTCTACAACAGAAGGAGGAAACCGATGTGGAACAAGGTGAAGTCCCAAGACTGGGAAAACTCCTTTATCAGCCTCAACAAAAAGTTGAGATCCCTCATCAAATCCTCTAAAGCTAGCTATGAAAACAAAATTGCAGCACGTAGTAAAGACAACCACAAGGTCTTCTATAGTTATGTAAAGAATCTCCATGGCAATACCCAGATTTGCTCTGAGCTACTGCACAATGGTACCTCCTATACCGAGCCAACAGATTTTGCCAATATACTGGCTGAAAGATTCAGTGCCAACTTTTCCCCTCTTTTCCTCCCCAAAGGACCAATTACAATACCAGTAATTTGCCAGGCACCCAGTATTACTACTGCACAGGTTAAACAGCACTGTCTAAGGCCAAGAATACAGCTTCTATGGGCCTTGACAATATCCCTGGCTATGGTATACATGAACTGCAGAGTGAACTGGCACCTCACCTGTGTGCCTTGTAAAAATCACAGCCTCACCTCAGGCTTTGTCCCTACCAAATGGTGCACTGCTACAGTCATCCCTTTCCACAAAGGAGGAGCAACTACAGACCTTGGGAATTATCTGACCATTAGCTTGATGAGTCTGATATGCAAAGCTATGGAATGCATCAACATGGACCTAATAAACAAGGATATAGGGAATCTCCAAACTCTGGATCCCACACAGTTTGGTTTTGTGAAGGGTACATCATGCCTGCTCAACCTGGTCGACTTCTTTGAGTCAGTCACCAGAGCTGTGGATGAAGGCAAGGTGGTTCATACAGCCTACCCTTGATCTGGCCAAGACCTTTGATACCATTCCCCACTCAGGAATCATAGAAAAACTCGCTAAGCTAGGCATCAACCCCTATACCACTAGGTGGGTTGCAAACTGGCTCATGGATAGAACCCACAGTGTGAAAGTAGCTGACTTCAAGTCAGACTGCTGACCAGTCATGAGTTGAGTCCCACAGGGTTTAGTCCTGGGTACTCTTCTGTATGGTATCGACTTCTCTGAAGTCCAGGCCAATACAAAGGGACTCTGGCTGACAAAGTTCACAGATGATTGCAAGTTGGGAGCTATAATTAACTCCCCAAGTGATGTTGACATCCTACAGAAAGGCCTCACTGAGACCAACGACTGGTGTCTGAACCATGGCCTTAAGCTCAATGCCAAACATTGTGTCATCATCCCCTTTGGGAAAAAAGTGGTTCCCATGAATTACCACATCAATGGTAGTCAACTGAACACAGAAGGAGTTATAAGAGATCTGGGAACACAGGTTGATAGCAACCTCTCTTTTGACTACCACATTGCCACTGTGGTCAGAAAGTCCTTCTATGTGGCACATCTCATTACTAAGAGTTTTGCATCCAGGAAGAAAGAGGTCATTGTCTCCCTCTACTCTTCTCTCATTAGGCCAGTCATCGAGTACAATGCCTCATTTGGCATGTACCTCACTAGACACCTGCAACAGCTGGAGAGGCCACAAAAGTACCTCACAAAGAGGATCCTAGGCCTTAAACACTTGTCCTATATGGACAGACTCAAAAAATTCCAAATATTCTCTGTCTCATATTGCCTACTTAGAGGTGATCTCTGCTTGACTTACAAAGCCATGTCTGACCCAGCTCTGTTAGAAATGCTACATCTAAAGAAATCCCAATCCCTCCACACCACATGCTCCAGAGACCTCAGCCTCATTACCACAATCAACAGAACATGCCGGAGGGACAGGTTCATAACCCAGAGACTGCCCATGCTATGGAATAGACTTTCCATACATGTCAAACAGAGAACCTCACTGGCCCTCTTCAAGAGGAATATTGATGAGTGGATGGGAAATCAAAAATTCATCCCAGGGGTCACTCCAGTGACTCTACTCGATAGACACACTGGGAACTAAGGTTGGCTGATACAATGCCAGGGTAATCCTATGGGCTAGGCTTGTAAAGGCTCCAGGACCATTAGCCTAGTGCACATCTATGAACCTATGAACCTATGTGTGCCAAATGTGGGAGTCGTGATAGCTGTCAGGGCTGCCAGCACACACATTGATGATAATGCCCTGGACATTGCACATGACCTGGCAGCTGATGGAGTGATACCCCTTGCAGTTGACATAGGCTCTACCATCCTCAATGAGTGGTGCTTTGATGTGCACATGAGTGCAGTCTATGGCACCCAGTGTATCTGGGTAGTCTGCTACATGGTGAAAGAGATGCATATTGCTGTTCCTCTCCTCAGGGTTGCTGGGGAAATAAATGTGCTCACTGGCATGTGCTATCATGACATCCAGGAACTGGTCGAGTACCCTGGATGCAGATGCCTATGAGATCCCCATGATGCCACCAGTAGGTCTTTGGAAGTACCTGCACCTTATTCTTAAGGCTACACATCCCTGGGATGGGTTCCCCTCTGTTGGCTCTGGGTCTGAGGTGAGGGTGGCAGAGCTCGGTGAGTTCCTGTAGTATGCCCCTGTCCACCCCCTAGTGCTCTTCTATCTCCAGCTCATGTAGCCCCTGAAAGGTTACCCTGGGCCTGAGCACTCTTCTCCTCCTAAGTCTGGGCCTATTCTCATCATCATCATCATCATCATCATCATCATCATCATCATCATCATCATTGACCTCAGCCTGTAGTGCATGCAAATGTAGCAAAGCAGCAGCAGCCCCTATCATTTTGTCAGTAAAAATTCCCAAGTGTATACTCCAATGGTGCAGAATATGTGGGTAAAATCAGATAGAAGGGTGTATACATACTTTATATCAGTGTGCTGCAGATGCAGCTTGTGTGATTGGCTGAGAATGATACATTCCACCTGCCAGCTATATTACTGAGGGGTTTGAATGGGTCAGTGTTAGTGGAATAGGACTTATCAGTCATTTATACTTGATTGGCTTTCCCAGACTATTTCCTTTCATTTTTGTTTTGTTTTTTCAATTTCTTCTACTGCTAAGCACCGTGCGCTCCATGCAAACCCACTGAGCTAGTGTAAACAATGCTCAGCAGTTCAGACCCTCCCCTGTACATGGGCACATATAGCTTTTCTTTAACTTGCTAAAACACGCACAGCAGGGCTGAGTATAGCTTAGCAATCCAGGCACGACCCCTTGCTTAGCTGTGCTTAGCTGAGAGCAAACAGGCACCGCTAAGCTCCAATCCACTTAGATATTCTGTGACACACTTTTTGATGGTACCTATCTGTTCTACCTGCACCAACACAGTTCTAGCCCTACCACAGTTAGTAACTACAGACACAGTGGTCCTTTTTGTGATTCAGTAACCCTGGCTCATTTACGTATACCTAATTGAATATACCCTGGATCCCCTGGGCCTTTCTCCTTAGCTACCACTGTAACTTGCCATAGTATGACTCTGCATGCTGGCCAATGTGATGCAATAACTTTGCATACCTTTATATTTCATTTTTACACATCTTATTTTTTTTTTAAATAGCATGTTTGCTCGCCGCTGCATGCTGCTTAAATGTGGCATATATATATATTAAAAAAAGATTCATTTTTCATATATTGCATTAGTTTTTCATGTCAGTGACAACCGATTTGGCCATCTTTATGGCTACTGTCACATATACAACCTTTTATTTGAGCTGTTACAGCCCCTATTTAAATTTTGTAGTCCAGTACATGGTTTGTAACCATGCATAGTTTTCCTGCAGACACGGCACCTACATGGATGACTTTCTGCTTCCTGAATCAAAAAATCATCTCATTTGCATGATTTTCATCAGCAGATGATGTGATTTACATTCCACGGACAGGTCTATGTTTGCACTATGTCCGCACACTCGTGCACACCCCCAGCCCTGTTTCCTGGATTGCTTAGCAGCCATATTCAGTGTTTGGGCCACAACAGTATTCCTACATGGAGAATCACTCCATGAAGGGTTTAGTGAATTAATCTGCATGTGTGGTAGGCTATCAAAAGTCTTGGATAAATTCAAACATTTGGACCAGGAGACAAGCCCGGATCAAGAACATCTGTTATATAGTCATAAAATTTAACTAAGTTGCTTAGTGTTGATTTTCCATTAATGAAATCACACTAATCAATATCTACTGTTTCTATACTATTCTCAGAATTAGTCATAAGGTCTAATAAACATCTCTCAAAACACTTTCCAAATTGGCCTGTAGTTTTGTAATTGGTTGCTCTTTCTTTTCTTATAAATAGGAGAGACACATGATAGTTTCCAAGATTCAGGGACACTACCCTTTTCCAGTATTTATTTATTATTATTTATTTGACATTTGTTAACCAGGTTAGTCCATCTGAGCCAAAGGTCCTTTTTCAGTGGAGACCCAAGGAGAAAAGCTCCAACATTGCAATAAAGAAACACAAAGATAACATAATTAGGCGGTATACAAAAAAGACGGAGAAAGACTGCACATTACTAAAAACCAAAGAGTTACAAACTAGACACGCATACATACTCAAAAACGCATATACAAAAATAAATTAGAGAAAAGCTCCAGTATTACCAATCAAAATGTTTCCTACTAGACAAACATACAGGAATTAGGAAGGTAAAAGTTTGACATCAAATTTTTATCATTAAAAAAAGGCTACCTAAATGTAAATAATTGAAAGTAGTAAACAATAATGATCCATTACTGGATCTGGTAGTGTTTTTTTTTTTTATTAAAGTTAATCTAGGTGTAAGTATACATTTTATAGTAATTAACAGATTGGCTGGAATAAGGTCCAAGCCCATGGCTATCATATTTTAACATTAAAAAGTTAATACGAGTGATTCAGATATATTTGGACAAGCACCTGTCACTAAATTGTACTGCCAATCACCCAAGGTAGTCAAGCCAATATTAGTGTAAAAAATATTAAATTCATTAGTTATCTTATTAATACCTCTAGTGGCTTCTTTATAAATATTGAACTGTCTCTCTTGCCTGAGTTATTGATGTATTTATAAGATTCTTTTTTGTTCTTGAAATTGCAGATCAACTTACTTTCATAACAAGCCTTGATATCCTTAATTTTATTTTTTTAAATCCTACTATTCTTGTTAAGTATATTTCTATCAATGTCAGTGGGAAATTTACTAAATGTTTTATAACTTCTCTTTTTTTCTTAAATTGTTGTATTAAGGCATTATTCAACCAATAAGGAAATGATGACTTGTTATTCTCTCTTCTCACTTTGGAATAAACACAAGCCTGTAGATATTCTTCAATAATTTGATATCTGTAGCAACTGTATAAATGCTATGCTTGAGATGACCAATCAATCTTTATTAACTACAAAGGTAAGTTTTGAAAAACAGCCTCATCACATTAATATTTCAGTGATTGTAATATGGAATGGTTGCTGTGTCTAATACAAAAGATACAGAACAGTGGTCAGTTGTACCCAGTGGAAAAAGTAACTTTAAAGAAGCTACCTTTTTGGGTAGATTAGAGATAATAAGATCCATTGTGCTATTTCCTCTAGTATTAAATTTAACTAGTTGAATTATTCCATGAAAATGCAAAATATTAATACATTCTTTGTCAACATATGAGATGCCACTTAGTATATAACAATAAATTCTGGGGTAGTTAAAATCCACCCTTTAATCCAGACAGTTGTCAAAATTCTCTAGATATTGCAAATGAGAACTACAGTTCATACTTGGGGAGTGGTATGCAAGAACTGTGTAAACATTTGTAGAAGTACCATTATGAATTTGAACAATTAAAGTTTCATACACCTGCTCAGATTTGATGAGACAAAATGTTATAGATTTATGTACACCATGTACAATATCACCTCCCCTAAGATTTTCACATATGCATTCATACTTCATCCATCCATCCATCCTTCCATCCATTCTCAACCCCTTTTTCCCATTTTACACATGGGGTTGGGGTGTCACTTCAACAGTGACAATCATCTCAAGATAAAGTTTACACCACCAGGTGAGTAGCCCTGCAGCGGTAGTTCATCCATACCATTCACTCTTATGTATACTCACACCTACTTAAATGAAGAACTCCAGGACTTAGTGACAGCAATGATTTTGTACTGATACTTAGCAATTAATACTGACAGTTCTTCAAATTTATTTCCTATGCTTTTAATATTACAAAGGAAGTGGTTAACAGGCTTCCTATGTTTTTCATAAATTGCCTTATACTTCACACTTAGTTTTTTTTCCAGAAAATTATCCAGCTTGAAATAATTTTACTAGCCATAAAAACTGACTCATGCTCATTCAGATCAGTGTTATCCCTTGAAAACATTCTCTGATCACAACAAATTTCTTCCCAATATTTAATTAAGTGAAAATTGTACACCACAGACAATTCTCTTAGACAGTTATTAAACGTGAGCTTTTGTAGATGGTATACCATCACAATGTCGGCAGGCACATCATTAAAATAACTTCCACAAACTCTGAACTGCAACTCCTCAAAACCACAAATGCCGATATTCTGAATCACAAAATCCTGCCCCATTTTCAACCCATGGTAGCACTTGTTTCAGGTGTGGAGCAGTCAGAAATGTCAACATTCACTTTTGTTTTGTTCGACTTTCTGACATGTCAGCGGTACAGAATTCATGGAAACGGTTTGACCATGTGCACGTTCGGGGATTTACCTGCCGACATTATGATGGTAAACCTTTGTAGACATGTAGTCATTCAAAGAGAGTGAAGGAATGATCTTACTCAACATAAATTGTGTTCCCTTTGTTTCCAAAGCCTCTATAATATCTAAGAAGTATTCTTTCATAAATTAATCATTAAATCCAACATGTAGTACATACAAGTTATACTTTGGCTTGACTAAGCTTAATATTACTGTCATATTGAGTTTATCAAGTGCCTAACCCAGGTAAAATAGAAATAATATGAGAAGCCTTATCCAATCTGGAAAGCTCCTTTATTATAGACCTTAAAAGAGAAGCACTCAAGAATAAAACATCAGTGTTGCCTTCAACTGCATGTGTTGCCCCAATATCCCCCTTTCCAGTAATAACTAAAGGAGGTTTACTTATATTCTCTGTTTTAGTTTGCTTTTTATTTGAAATCCTTTTAATTATATTCTTGTCACATAAAAGAGGGTTCTTTACATTCCAATTTGTCTTCAAGATAGTGTCCACCCAATCCTGATCCTGCTGTATTACCTCCAGACCTTTAATAACTGAGAGAGTCTCATTTATTATAGTGACATTTTCATATAAGCAAACATGGGATTATTTATATATTAATGAGTCTCTCCAGATTGCCACCTATTTTATTAATATATTCATCACCCTCATTATCTAACGTTAAAGGGATACTACTCCCACTTTGGTCATGGCTAGCCCCAAAGAGCCCATTCAAAGAATCATGTATTATTATTATTATTATATCATGACCAATGATGTTTTGCACCTTATACATTTTTAAACAATTTTTATTAAATTCATTGTCAGAATATACAGATATTTCCATAAAGGTATACAACCTTTTTTTTAAAGTAAAAAAAAATTCTTCTTGCATACAGAACAAAAACAACAAAACTATGTACAAAGATGTTCATCATGTAAAAACATATTGATGTTACAGTAGGATTAATAAAAATCATCTGTTTATAGAATTTTGTAAATTATTTTTCCAATAGATCATATATGATGTTCCATGAATTATGTAAAGTAGTATTCCTAGAGGATCTAGCTTTAATAGTCAACATTTCTAAATTACATGTTTCAAGGAGGAGATTTTTAAATTTCTGAAATGTGGGTGATGTATTAGATTTCCAGTTCTTTGTGATTGTTTTCCTGGCAACAGATAATATAGACCAAACCAAAGGGTATTTATTTTCCCTTATACAATCTGGAACTGGCATATTAAATAATACAAGTGATTTAGAGATAGTAAAAGTATCAGTAAAGATTGTTAGCAAGAAATCGTTAATATCATCCCAGACTTTTCTTAAATATGAGCAATTGTAGAACATATGAGACCACTCTGCATTCATTTCATTGTTACATCTCCAACATGTTACATTATTCTTACTAATTTTACTTATATTATATGTGGTGAGAAATGATCTATGTAAAAATCTTCAAGTGAATAATCTGTACTTTAGTGATGATGTGGTTATACTTGCTGATTGTAGTATATTCAATTTGTCTTTCTCAGAGGGGAGATTATTATTAATTGAAGAAAAATATTTCCAGTAGTTATTTGAATGTGTTTCTAAATCACACTTAATTACCCTATAAATGCATGACAGTTTATTTTTAACAGGAGACTTGTGCTAGACCGATAAAATCATATAATGTATTAATTTAGGGATTGATTTTTTTGTTGTAGGAGACATAGGATCCAATTTATTCAATACATATTGTCTAGCTTCTTGTAGATGCAGCAATGAAAAGGTATCAAATTTATACTCTTCCATAAGTGAACTATTAGCTTTTAACTCATTATTTATCATTATTCGATGCCAAAATATTAAATGTTTTTGTTGAAAAGAAGACATTTGTGCATAATCTGAAGAAAAAATGGTTCCATGTGTGTAAGCAATGGGAAAAAGTAGAAAAAGCCAATTCTTGTATATGTTATATTTAAATATATAATTTTTGAAAGATTTTAAGAGTAAAACTATATACATGGATTTAAAATTAAAGGACGAAAATTCAGAAAAATAATCTTTTAACCTCCAAATAAAAGAATTACTGATTAGATTTAGCTTTTAGGAGCTATTTATATCTTTCAAATATTGTGATAATATGTCTAGGATCTCTTTCCACTTAGCAGTGTATTCCATATTAATGAGAGGAGAGATTGTAAGAAATACTGACAAAATTGAATACATTTTTAGATTTGGAAAAGCTATACCACCATTACCCAAATTAGTCACATGATATATAAGTGCAATCCTAGGTTTATTTGGATACCACAACATTTTTGAATCATTGCATTACATTTTTTGATTATTTGGTAAGGAGGAGGTATAGATTGAATTATATATACAATTTTGGGAAGAAGAATTATCTTTATGATTAAAAGTTTCTCGTCCATAGAAAAGGGAATTTTGTTCCATTTGATTATTAAATTTTTTATAAGTAGTAGACTTTTATTGTAGTTTATTTGGATAGTAATTTTTGTTTAAAATAAAGACTGTTTGTTTTCAAAGACCTTTTGGCTGTTGCCAGTATTTTACTCTAGTTGGAACAACTTTGGATTAAGTAGCTGCTAATTACGGGTCCTGAACTGCTGGGCTGTGTTTTTTCATTTCTTGGTTTTTTTCATTTGGTTCTTTACTTATTTGGAGAGTATCTTTAATATTGTTAGTAATAACTATTCCTAGGTGTACTATTTGTTGACATTGAGCTATATATTTTTTATATTCATCTAGTATGTTATATTTCTTGATCCTGTTAAAAGAATTTATGTTTTATTATTATTAATGAATGGTAAGACTGGAATTTTGTTAGAAATGTTCCATATTTTTAAAACATTTTTGTATAGATTCGCTGTTACTCCAAGAGTGATCAATATGTCATCTACAAACATTTGTATTTTAGATGACATACTAGAGCTTAATTTGTATCTTTCAATATCTCTGTCATCTCTTATTAAACTTGTCCACGCCTCCATAATTAATGTAAACAATAAAGGGGAGAGGGGGCGTCCTTGCTTGGTACCTTTTATTATTGGTATATTTTGAGAAATTCTAGTACCAATTTTACTAAAAGCTTGACTACCATTATATAGCTGAGTAATAAGATTTATAAACTTATTGGAGAAATTGAATTCCTTTAATAAAATGAACAAATATTCCCAAGAAATTGAGTCAAAAGCACAATTTATATCTAGGCTGACTAGAGTTAAGTTTTTATTGAGATTTTTCACCAAGTCAATCAAGGTTAATACTCTTTTAATGTTGTCATATGAAGTCCTAATAACTATAAAACCTGTTTGGTCATCATCCACTAAATTAGGTAAGTCTATCTGTATAAATGGACATAAACATTTTGTAATCAGTGTTTAATATGGAAATAGGTCTAAAGGAAGAACACTTTGTGGGGTCTTTATTAGTTTTCAATATAGGGGGAATAAAAGTATATTTCCAAGAGGGTGGGATTATCTTTTTGTCCTGAACGTGATTAAATACTTTGTGAAGCAATTTTAGAGCATTCATAGGTAATAATTTATAAATTTCAGGAATGACGCCATCGTTACCTGGTGCTTTATTTTGCTTTAGCTTGGTAATTTGGGTATGTATGTCTATGAATGATATTTGCTTGTCAAAGGTAGTCACATGTTCCTCTGATAGCCTTTTTTAGTGTATTTATTAATAAATGTTTTAATTTCCTCTTTAGGGTTAAGTGCATTAGAAGTTTGATTAATGTTTAGAAAAATTCTCTAAATGTGGCTAGGACATTGTGAAGATTTGAGAAAATCTTATTATTTTTAGTGGAGAATATTTCATTAATATGATTAACTTTATTTAATCTATTTGTTTTATTTGTAAGGATATTTAAAGATCTGGGATTAGTAGAGAAATTAATAAATTTGAATGTTCTATATTAATCATTGTTTTATGATTTAATATCTCTAAGAATTTGTTATTCAAAGAGTTTATTTCTTTCTTTTTATCAGTTTTATCTTTATCTCCCATAGCACTAAGTTTCAAATTATTTAATTTACATTGAATATCTTGTAGTTCTTTGTCCCATTATTTTCTTTTTTTGTTGTACCAATTAATGATTCTACCATATAAATAAGCTTTAAGGGCATCCCAGATGTAAATTTCAGAAGTATCACCTGTATTATTAAGTTCTAAAAAATTCAGTACTTCTGTCAAAATAAAATCATTAAAATCTTTTAGTTTTGTAATATAAGCTGGAATCCTCTTTATATGAATATTAAAATTTGGATTGACGAGTAATTCAAAAGTTATGGAATTATGATCCGATAAGGGACATGAAATCATTGTTGATTTGATTAAGGAATCTGTTAAGCTGTTGGAGATTAAAACTATATCTATCCTTGAGTATGAATTGTACCTATGAGAAAAAAGGTGTAAAACAAAGAACTAGACTCTGCGTAGTTATTGGTGTCTTTCAGTAAATATGTTTCTGAAAAATATTTTAATAGTTTAGCTGATGTAGATATTCTTCTCTTCCCATTGGTGCTGTAGTATTTGTAATCTAAGATACAGTTGAAATCACCTGCCAATGATCTAGGTATCAGTGTATAAATTTTGTTATTGAATTACATGGTGACTGCACAAAACATTCCCTTATTACCTTTATGTATGTCTATTATTTTAGGAAGGGGTATTGTATTGTTCCAAAGGATAGCTACTCCTCTTTTCTTCTTTGTGTGTTCAGAGCTTACTCGAGTTTTATATGCTTTGGAGTCAATTCTGGAAATGTCATCTGTTAATAAATGAGTTTCCTGTAAGAATATTAGCTGGGGTTTATACAGCTTAAGATATTTAATTAAGCTTCTCCTATTGTTAGGGTTATTTAAACCATTAATGCTGACTGATATACATTTTAAAGAAGTCATTAAAAATAATATTATGTAAGAATAAATGTACTGACCCATGAAACACAGTAGTATATAACAACAAGGAATACTATTATGATCATTAAAACAAATATAAAATGGAACTATCACAATAAATGAATTAAAGTTGTTTCCTACCATATAAAAGATAGTGAACATCTTAAAAATTATTAACAACAAATTGTAACATAATCTCATAACATTATAACCAACCAGAACCCACCTGGAGTTAAAAATGCCTAATTAGAGTGACAACTATCACTCAAATTGACCCACTGTCAAGCAGCAACAATCAGCTTCTGCCTAAATATATGTTTTCATAACTGTAAGAATATGGCTTCTAGTAGATATCTTGAGATCATCAAACAATTTAACTGCCATAGGAAATATATTCTTAGAACTACTAGAGCAAAACTAATTTAAACCTTAAAGAAAAAAAAAAGCCATCTAAGTACTTGATGTCATACAAAACCAACTGAGTATCTAAATGTATAGTATCAAAATCTTTTTACAAAACACAGTAAATAGTCGCAAACTCCCAATATATATATTTTAGCAAAAAAAATTATTCAGTTAAATTAAATTACATTAAAATATTTAAGTAGCCCAACAACAACTATGTAATTGCAGACTTAAATTAACTCAAATTAATTAGATATACACATTTTGATAGATATAAGTTTTGTTCCATTAGTTTTGCATAACACCAAATAGTTCTCTTTTATGTGAGCAAAATGAGTAAATATACTAATGCATCACTTTATAAATATATGGTTACTCTATATTGAAAATGGTGTGCATTGCTTTTCATTATAAGATATAAATTATTCATAACTGTTATAGTAATAGCTTTTAAATTCTATAAAACTGGACGTAGCTATAAGAATAAGAAACATTTATCTATAAAAGTGCTTTATGACATGAGTGTTTACCTTTACAAGAATAAATAAAGACAGTTATATATTATTAGGCTAAACAATCATTAGACCAATGGTTCTTTTTCAAGTCAACCAACAAATATTTTGTTAAAAAATCATGTGGATGATGGAGACATGAGATTTACAAAGATCCTCACTTCAGAGTACTCCAGGACATCTTGGAGTACAAATCATATAGTATCCATCCCCCTGTAGTGATTATCTATTCCACTAGCCTCTCAGTTCATAGAACTATCTTGTTTATTCCTTGCAGGTGTGCAACAACTAATCCTTCCCCAGTATGGTAGTGACTGGTGTCATACTCACCCCATCACCTATCAGATACAGGGGTATGAATCTCCCACACCATGACTGTGTTATTGATTAGACTTTTTAGTCATCTTCTATCCTGTGTGGACTTCATTCACATAATGTCTCTGGCCTTCTCTTTTGGCACCAATGTACCATTCTTGCTTCTTCCTCTTATTTGACAGTCACTAAATTGTACATTTCTCTCCCATCTTGTCAGTGAGACAAATACACTCCTCCTTACCCTTATAATCCCCCCAACATGTGGCTGAAATTCTTGTCTCTCATACATCTCCCAAACAGGTAATCAGAATAGGCTGGCCATCTATGGAACTTTGTCAAAACAACAGCATCTTCAGACTTGCAGCCCACAAATGTAGATGAGATATCATCTGACCAGCACCTGTATGCCCCATTGCACACCTAGTTTCCCTTATACTATGATAGGTAACACTATGATTCCCACAATTTGCAAATAAGAAGATAAGCTACTCAGCTTACCATATCCATCAGATATAAAATGTATCCCTGTATTAAAACAGACAGTTATTCTGATTTGTCATTTATTTAAAATGATCTTTGTCTCACAGAAGGTGTTACACAACAGCTGCCACCCATCTGGTCCTGCAGGAACCATTAATTTTACTAGTGTGGTGGGATTTGGCATTCTGATTCATGTCACAGCTGTACTTGAAATCACAGACTGCCTTAACTAAATGAAAATTAGATATTAGCATTTTCTATTGAAAAACGGACCTAACGATTATTTACATACAATAAGCCTAAGAAGACTTTCATGCTTTTAACTAGGCTAATCACTTAATGTCGTTATACATATAATATTTAAAAAAGTTCTTTGAGTGTCTTGCAGTTAGAAGATGTAAATATTTTATTTGCACCATCTTTCTGGATGCACTTTATCATACTATGTGCAGGTCCGATCTTCAAGCTGTAGTTCGAAGGTAAGGTTTTAAGATTCACCTTCATGATGACATTTCTGGGAAGCTTCAAAGTTCATCAGTCCCAATGGAAGGCAGAGTCTTGAGTGCACCAAAGGAACTAAATGATTTAAAGTTCCAGCTGGAAACGGTGAGTAAGAAATTAGTTGTTTATAGGCATTGAACTGTCTCGAGGCTCACCCAGCACCAAAAAAAAAAAAGAGGAAAGCTTCATCGCACACAGAATAAGGCAACAACAACCCATAGAACAAAAAGCTTCACTATACCACCAACTCTAAAGCCGCTCAACCAACGAACAGTTCCAGACCAAAGCAAATAGAAATCTAAACATCCAACACTACACAAATACCTTAAAGACAGTCAGCAAATCACATCAAGCCCTAACCAAAGCCTACCAAGAGACATCTAAAAGCCCCATATCCCACGTCACCATTTCACCAACACTCCAGCTACACTTCTCCCTGTATCTCCAGGTCACATAGAAAGCCACAAACAAAACAATTCTCCAAATATACACCGGACACAGCAACCAAACCAGCAGCACTTTCAAAAAGCAGCTGCAAAACCATCTGCAAAACAAACACAGCTGATCCATAATAAAAAGAACATTCAGCGACCATAAAAGCTAGCAACAAAGAATACAAACATTCTTCCACAGCAACAGCATTAGAAGGTGCATTGATTCAAGTAAATGTTTATCTGATAGACAGCATTGCATTTAACTTTAACGATAAGGTAAAAGGAGTGAAATATCACAACACGTAGCAAATCTAATGAATCAAATAAATGACTGTATGAATAACTGAACCAAATTAAATTAAATAAAAGACCAAAAGCTCACCTGGAAGTCCGGTTTCATTTCCCCAACTAAATGAGTCAAAAATAATTATGTTGTTTATTAAACTTCATCTCTTAATTTTCTTCTTAGGGTCAGATGTTTTCCAACTGTTATTATCAGCATTTCTTTTAAGACTAGGGCTGGCCTATTCCATTTCATCAAGTTTGTCTAAGGTGCTATTATTTTTTATATATGTAATTGCAGTAGCCAGGTCTTCAAAGGTTTTTGAACCATTTTGATAGAATATTTTCAGTCTTGCAGGAAAAAGTAAATGGGTTTTTATTAGATTTTTTTTAATTCTCTGACTAAAGGTAAGAAAATCTTTCTTTTTGATATTACTGAGGGGAAATAATCATTGTCAAAGTGTATAATATTGTCCTTTAGTTTAATTGGAGATTTTGCCCACATAGGCTTTAAAACCATTTCCTTATGATGGGATGATAGGAACTTTACAATAACAGACTTTGTTGAGTTACCCTTGGTATTTTTAGATGTTGCCATAGATCTGTGGGCTCTTTCAATACCATATGAAAGAGCCTTCAGGAGTTCCAGGACTTCAGGTAACCAAGATGATAAAAATTTCTCCATGTTATTTCCCTCTATATTATCTGGTAAGCCAAAGATCCTCACATTATTCCTATGAGACCTATTTTCAAGGTCATCAATCTTTGCCTGAAGAAGATAATTTTGTTTTAATAGGAATTCAACATTATGCTCACTCTCCTAAATTCTGCTGTCCATATCATTTAGAGCAGATTCTATTCCAGTAATCTGTTTTTTTTTGTTGTTGTAATAAGTCTTCATGTAAAATGTCCATTTGATGAGTCCATTTTTCTTTAAAATTATCTATTTTTACATCCTTTTGTCAAATTTTGCGGTTAGTTCTTGTATAGTAGTTAGTAAGGACTGTAGTTCTCATTTAATAGATGTCTCTTGATGAGAAGATTTAGTGAAGCTCATCTTGTTCTTCTGTTGTAGAATTGTCAGGTTTAATTTTGACAGGAAAAATTAAAATTTACTTAAAAATGTTATATACTACCCTAATATATATTATAAAGAATTAATTGAGAAAAAATATGTTGTTAGGGAAGTTTTTATCAAAATTTCTTGTCAATAAAGTTCTGTAGAGGCAGAGCTGATAAAAAATGCTGCTACTCTGTGCTCATTTTGGCTATACACCCCCACTTTATTCTTTTTGAGGTACTTAACTTAGAATCCTTTTTCCTTGTTTTTATCTTTGGCCTTTTCAACTGGGAATTGTGGTTATAATTCTTGTCCTAGCACTTCTCTGCTATTTCTTTCTGTGCAATCTTTAGATGTCTCAGTGATAGTTCCTTCTATGGGACTCTCTTCCCTCATACCAGTCATTGATGTATTTAACAATTGTAACTGCTTTTACATAATGACAACTACATTCCAATAAATAAATGTTCACTTTGCTTTGGATAATGTTTGAGAGCTCAGCCAATTTAATACAGATGGCACAATAGTTGTATAAACTGTCTCTGAAATATACTCTACAATCTTTACATTCTCTAATGTACTTAGATTTTAATAGATCTTCTAACACATAAAGATTTAAAGACTCCATTATTAATTGCTAGCTTAAAAAAAAAAAAACATCAGACAGCCAACAGCCCAACACTGCTCACAGCCCTTCAAAATACTCAAGGAGAAGTAATGCACAGATACCCTTAGTTGCAAAATAAAAAAAAAAAAATTATAAGGGAAAGTGTTTCCTCCTACACACAGACCCCCCCCCTTACTGCAATTAGAAAGAGAAAAAGTACACAAGGCAGCCAACAGCCCACAGCTGCTCCCAGCCCTTAAATGACTTGAGGACTAATGTACAGAATCCCTTGGTTGCAAAGTAAAACATACAAAGCACACAAGTCTTCCAAAACCAGGATGAGAACTAATACACAGAAACCCTTAATTGCAAAGTAAAAAAAAAACAAAGAAAGCACACAGTTCTGTCAAAACCAAAACTAATGCACAGACTCACTTAGATGCAAACTTAAAAACACAGCAAGCACACAGCTCTGCCCAACACTCATGCAAGTGCAAAGTTATAATGCAGGTGAGAATATGGCAATATATAACCGTAGCAAAAGGTACATCATAATAGAGATAATAAGTGAAAATATAGCAAGACATCACCTTAACAAATGCCACACAAATGGGGAATATTGTAAAACATAAGCATAGCAAATGAGTTGTGATAATGCATGTAGCATGTAAAAGACATAATATTAGCATCTAGCATGTCATAATGCAAGAAGCACTTGAGCAAATATAAAGATATAATGTTAACAATGGGCATGTCATAATGCAAGCAGCATATGAGAAAATAGAAAGAAAAAAAAAACTTAGCAACTGACATGCCAAAATGCAAAGAATATATTGAGGTGAACTTAAGAACTGACATGTCATACATTGATTGTACATGAGAATAAGCAAGAAGCAACCTAAGCAACTGCCCATCATAATGCAGGTAACAAGTAAGACTACAGTAAGACATAATACTGGCAAGTGACACTTTATAGTGCAGGTAGCACTTCAGAATACAGTCAGCTGTAAGATTAGTGCATGTCACATTATAATGCATGCAGCACATGAGAATATACTAAAACATAACCTTATCAACTGCAAAGTCATAATGCAGACAGAACGTGAGATTATGGTAGGAAACAACCTTAGCAACAGGAAAGTCATAATACAGGTAGAAACTGAAACTATAGAAGGACATGACCTTAACAAATGGCACATCATAATGTATGTAGCAAGACATAACCTTAGCAACTGTACATCATAATGCAGGTAGCAAGTGAAAATTCAGTAAGACATAATGTTACCAACTGACACTTCATAATGCAGGTAGCACTTTAGACTATAGTAAGATATAACCTTAGCAAGTGGCACATAATAATGCTGGTAGCATGTGAAAATAGAGTAAGATGTAACCTTAGAAACTGTGTCATATTGCAGATGTCAAGTGGGAATATAGTAAGATGTAACAATAGCAACTGGTACATCATAATGTAACCAGCATGTGAGAATATAGCAAGATGCAACCTTAGCTACTGGCATATCATAATGCAAATAGGATATGAGAGTATAGCTATAATGAACCTTAGCAACAGACACATAATAATCCAAATAACATGTGAGAATTTGGTAAGATGTAACTTTCTCAACCTCAACATCATAATGGAGTTACACATGAAAATACCTAAACAGCAAGTAATACAGTTACTAACTTCATAGATTCATGGACTGTTACTAGGCTAACAACCTGGAGGGGGGCTTTCTAAGCCTAGCCTAGTTTTCCTGAAAGAATAATGATGTCCTGTATCCAAACAGTACATTACATGCCAGGCATTTATAAGCTATCTCAAGCCATAAGGGACATGGGTGCTAGGTCCGGTGTACATTTCATATTTCCCATCCACTGGTTTAGGTTGCTCTTAAACTGTGTAATAGATGAACTCAGCTTCACATGGATGGAGACCTTGTTCTATAGGAGGGGCAGTCTCTGGGACACATATCTGTCACTCCCAGCATATTCTGTTTAAGTCATAGACAAAATTCAGGTACCTAGAACATGTATTTCTGGTATTCTTTGTCTTACAATATGTAGGAGATTCATAAGTGCAGGGTTTGCAGATGCCTTGTAAGCCAGGCATAAATCACCCCTCAGTAATCTATAGGAGACCGAATAGAGGAAAAAGGCTTTAAGGTGCTCTGCAGGAGGCAGGTTTGTTACATCTTGTATTTTTTTGTAAAGAACCTCTGCAAATGCCTGGTCAGGTACATACCAAAGGATTGTACTCTAATATTGGTCTGATAAAAGCAAAGTACAGTGGGATAATCACCTCTTTGGACCTGGATGCTATGTCCTTAGTTATAATTTGTGCAACATAAAAGCATTTCCTCACCACTGTGGCCATATGGTGGTTGAAGGTAAGGTTACTGTCTAATTGTGTAACCAGATCCCTGACCACTAGCTCAACTCTTAGGGGGTGTATTATCAACATGGTAATTAGCTGTGATGGTTGACTTCCCAAAGGGTAAAATTATGCATTTCTTAGCACTGAGTTTAAGACCATGGCTTTGGCATCATTTGTTAGTCAGAGATAGACTTTTTTGAAGAATGCTGGTGTCTGCAAGGGAGTCAATGATAACTCCTAGTGTTCAATCATCCACAAACTAAGTTAGCCATAAACCTTCAGCATTTGCTTCCATTTTAGAGAAATATGTGCCAAAAATGGGCAGTCCCAGTACTGAGTCCTGAGGGACTCCGCTAATGACTGGCCTCTTGATGGAGGTGAACTTACCTATTTTGTCATCCTGGGTCCTATCAGTGAGTCAGCTATCCAGTGGGTAATAGAAGGGTTTATACATAAATTAGTGAGCTTGTCAGTAATGTCTGAGTGAGGTATTATTTTGTATTTAGTGTATTATTATTGTATTATTTATTTTTTGCACTCATTAGTAAATTATTAGTAGTGCATATGCATGCATTATCTCACAAACAATAACTAATGCTGATTCTATCTACTGCTTCTGCTTTGTTTTTAATGTTTTTATTAAATGTAAACTTGTAAACTTTTGACTGCACTCCTTGTTATTAGTGCCGCTTTATACTAGTTCACTGAAGCAGAGTTTGTCATAGCCGATTTTAACTTTATAATTGCAAGTAATCTCCGTGGTATCCCCGAAGTCTCAAAACAACCCACTAAAGTGTAGTGGGTCCAAAAACAAAACAGTGTAAGAAACTTCTCTGTGTGGAAAATTTTCAGTCCATATATTTCTAGCTAATCACTGTATATTAATCAGATCAGACAATGGTAGTAGAAGTAGCAAACGTAAACTCAACTTAAGTCAAAATAAAACAAAAAGTAATAATAGAAAATATATAACTGTACAGCATTACTAAATATTCAAAAGTAATCCAAGCAAGGCAGGCAGTCTGTTTCCAGTCGAAAATCCTTTAAGTACACAAACAAGCGATCCAAGTAAAACAAAAATAGAGTAATAATTTCCTCACACACTTTCTAAATATATATTTACTTTTTATCAGGCATGGGAGTGGTTTATTGTGCTGTAAACAAAGTGTTATTGGTACACATGTTGAATTCACATCCCTTCCCCCATCAGTGTGACACTCGAGTTGGTCCTGCCCTACCTAGTAGCTGTCATAATAATATGTAACCCTTATGTACTTTAAATAAAATTTATAATGATGTGGTACCTCTGATTTAACCAAATTATTAAGTAGATTATTAAGTCTGCGATTTTATCCAAGACAATATACTACATGGCTGGAAATATATCAACCTTAGTTCATTTGTCAATCGAAAAATATATATAAATATATACATATACATTTTGCATGTAAAAATCAATTTCTATTTTCATAACCTATTGTTAACAAAAATCGCTTTCGTCCTTCTAGACTTCTTCAGGTCTGTGTACAAGAACCCTAAAAACCTATACAATTGTATAATTAGTTATTATTGTTATTACACATCATTTTGACTTGTTATTACACATCATTTTGATTACACATCATTTTGATCAAAATGATGTGTAATAACAATGTCAAAATGATGTGACTGGTATATAACTGTCTTTGAGACAGTTACTCAGGCTATAGATAAGGGAAAGGAGGTACACACGGCTTACCTTGACCTTGCTAAAGCATTTGACACCATTCCCCATTCAGGTATTATTGATAAGCTCACCAGCCTGGGCATAAACCCTTATGTCACAAGATGGATCGCAAACTGGCTCTCAGACAGATCCCATAAAGTAAGAGTAGCGGGATGTATGTCCGAATCCAGACCAGTAATGAGTGGTGTGCCTCAGGGCTCTGTCCTGGGGCCCTTCCTGTTTGGCATATACTTCTCAGAAGTACAGGCAAGCTCGGAAGGGCTGTGGCTGACTAAGTTTGCAGACGAGTGCAAACTGGGTGCCATAATAGAGTCTCTGGCCGACATGGAGATCCTCCAGAAGGGCCTAAATGAGACTGATGCATGGTGTCAAAGCCATGGTCTCAAGCTAAATGCAAAAAAATGTGTAGTAATCCCCTTTGGAAAAAACAGAGTACCCGCAAACTACAACATAGGAGGTAATCCCCTGAAATCTGAAGAAGAAATAAGGGATCTAGGGACCCAAGAAGATAGTCAGCTTTCCTTTGATAACCATGTTGCCAAAGTGGTTAGAAAATCCTTCTATGTAACCCATCTGATCACGAAAGGGTTCGCATCAAGATCTAAGGATGTAATGGTGCCCCTCTACTCTTCCCTCATCAGACCCATTATTGAGTACAATGCACCAACTGGAATGTACCTGGCTAGACATCTCCAGCAGCTGGAAAGACCACAAAGGTACCTAACCAGGAGGATTACTGGCCTCAAATAGTTGCCCTATGCAGCACGATTGAAAAAGCTAAGACTGGTCTCTATTGCATACCACTTTCTCAGAGGCGATCTCTGTCTAACGTACAGAGCCATGTCCAACCCAGAATTGTTGAACATGCTCTATCTTAGCAAAACCAAATCTACTCGAGCTACATGCTCTAGGGATATAAACCTCAACACAACAATGAATAGAACATGCTGGAGGAATAGATTATCTTCGCAGAGACTTCCCTTACTATGGAACAGGGTCCTAATCTACATAAGACAGAGCCCCTCACTATCACTCTTCAAGAGGAACCTTGATGAGTGGACGGGTAACAGAAAGTTCACACCAGGGATCACACCAACAGCACTACTAGATAGGGGCCAAGGATACTAGCTGCTAGTACAAGGGTCTAGGGAACTACTAAAGGGGTGGTGAATACCGCACAACATGGCTGGGCCAATATATGCCTTCGGGCAGATAGCCCAGTACCAACCTATGAACCTAATTCCAACCAAGTAGTATATTGTTCATAGGTTCATAGGTTCATACTAGGCTATCTGCCCTAGGGCATTTATAAGCCTAGCCAGAGTGTGTTTGGCTTTCGCCACCCATTTTAAATTAATTTTGCTATGCCCTTTTTCGAGGTTAGTATACTGTGCCTCTGTCTAACAGTGACACAGAAGTGATACCCGGGGTAACCTACGATCTCCCATCCACTCATCAAGATTCCTCTTGAAGAGAGTCAATGAGGGACTCTGCCTAACCTGGACTGGGATTTATTACAGAGTGAAGGGAGCCTCTGGGTTATGAATCTGTCCCTCCAGCATGTCCTATTTATTTCAGTGTTGAGGTTCAAGTCTCTCGAGCGTGTAGCTCGATGGGATTTGGATTTTCTGAGGTGCAGCATGTCCATTAATTCCGGGTTGGACGTGGTTTTATACGTCAGGCACAGATCGCCTCTGAGCAGGTGGTATGCCACTGAGTAGAGCTGGCGTTTCTTTAACCGGGCAGCATGTGGCATCTGTTTGAGCCCTTTGATCCTCTTGGTGAGGTACTTTTGGGGTCTTTCCAGTTGCTGCAGGTGTCTGGTAAGGTACATCCCAAAAGGGGCATTGTACTCAATTATGGGCCTGATGAGGGATGAGTAAAGAGGCATGATGACCTCCCCTGATCTAGATGTGAATCCCTTCATGATTAGGTGGGCTATATAAAATGTTTTTCTAACCACTTTGGCCACGTGGTTGTCAAATGAGAGATTGCTGTCAACTTGGGTCTCCATGTCCCTAGTTACTTCTTCTGTACTTAATGGATTACCAACTATGTGGTAATTTGTGGGCACTTTGTTTTTGCCAAAGGGGATGACTATACACATTTTGGTGTTTAGCTTGAGGCCATGGATCTGGCACCAGTTGTATGTTAATATGAGGCCCTTTTGGAGGATGCTTGTGTTGGCTGGAGAGTCGAATTTGGCACCCAGTTTGCAGTCATCTGCGAACTTGGTCAGCCACAGTCCTTCCGTGTTGGTCTGTACCTCCGAGAAATATATACCGAACAAGAGAGGTCCCAGGACTGAGCCTAGTGGGATGCCACTTGTAACTGGTTTGGAGTCTGACATGGTGCCAGCAATTCTAACCATGTGGGTTCTGTCCTTGAGCCAGTTTGCAACCCATCTAGTGACATAGGGGTTTATATTTAAGCTGGTGAGCTTATCTATAATGCCCGAGTGGGGCATTGTATCAAAGGCTTTTGTGAGGTCCAGGTAGGCTGTGTGGACCACCTTCCCCTTGTCAATGGCCTTGGTGACTGTTTCAAAGAAATTGACCAGTTTTAAGAGGCAGGATCTGCCCTAAACAAAGCCAAACTGGGTAGGATCCAGTGTCTGTAGGTCCCCAATATCTTTATTTATGAGGTCCATGATGATCCATTCCATAGCTTTGCAGACCAAGCTAGTCAGGCTTATGGGGCGATAGTTTCCAGGATCCGTTGTGGCACCACCTTTGTAGAGAAGGACCACTGTTGCTGTACGCCACTCTTTGAGTACATATCCTGTAGTAAGGCTGAGATTGAACAGTAGTTTTATGTTTGGGTTTAGCTCTTCTTGGAGTTCACGTAGGACGCAGCCTGGGACACCGTCTGGTCCCATTGATGCTATGTTTTTTGCTTTGGAGAGGGTGGCTCTTACCTGAGCATCTGAGATTTCAGGGGGGCAGCACTCTGCTGGGATAGATATTTGCCCTTTTGGTGGGGAGGGGGTGGAGAAGTTTGCGCTGAACCTGTCAGCTAGGATGTTGGCAATGGTTGTGGGTTTGGTGTATTTCTTGTCATTTTGGACTAATTCTGAGCATATCTGGGAATTCCCACCCAGGTTCCTAACATAACTAAAGAAAGCCTTGTGATTATCCTTAGTGTCCTGTGCAATTATTCTCTCAAAGCTGGCCTTAGATGATTTTATGAGTGCCCGTAGTTTTTTGCTAATACTGATCAAAGATGCCTTCCCTTTTTGGGATTTTGCTCTATCATGTAGTAGCTTCCTCCTTCTATTGTATAGTTTGTTTATGGCTGGGGTCCACCAGACAGGACGTCGTCTGCCTTTGGAGGATTGGGTCTTGGTTTTATTTGGGATTGCATGATCCATGCATTCCTGAAGGTGTTCATAGAATGAGTTCATAAAGGATTCTGCAGTCTGGGCCGTATTTTCCACAGGCCCAGGGGCTTTGAAGGATTCCACCTCGGTTTTGAGGAGTGTGAAATTTACTTTAGAGAAGTTTTTCACTGTGGTTTTCTGGGCAGGGGGTGGGGTCGGGATGTGAATATCCAATGAGATTAGTTTATGGTCTGATCTTACCAATGAGGGATACACTTCTGGTCTGGAGCATAGAGTCCCCATGTTGGTGATGATCAGGTCCAGTATGTTTTCCCCTCTTGTGGGAGTGGTAACAAGTTGTTCCATAGCATTTGAGTTTATAAATTCTAGGAACCTTTGGGCTAGGGTGTTGGAGCTAGAGTAATGCTCCCAGTCTATGTTTGGGTAGTTGAAGTCACCCAATATAATGGTGTTTGGAAAGACCTTCATATTTTCCAGTATTCTCAGGAAGGCTGAGTGGACTTCCTGGGTTTGGGAGGGTGGTCTGTAGCAGGCTGTAACTGGAAGGCAGTTTTACCCACTGTTAGTTGCACATGGATAGTCTCTGATGCTTCGTGCTGTGCCACCAACCTGGAGGTGTGGGTATCTTTGACGAATATTGATACTCCCCCTCCTTTTGTGGTTCGGTCCAAGTTTTGGGGCCGAAAAGCATGGTATGAGGTATAACCTGGTAGTGCTGGGGTGCTCTCGGGAGCCTTGAACCAGGTTTCTGTTACTGCACAGATATCGATGTTCTCCATGCTAAGGAGACTTTCGAGTGCATGCATCTTGAGGTTTAGACTTCTGGCGTTGAGTAGCATTACTCTTAGTTTCTTATCCCTTGTGATACCTATGGAGGTGGGTTTGTCTTTTGAGCCTTGCCTAAAAAAGACACTATGGGGGTAGCAAGAGCCTTTGCCAATATCCAAAAGCCCAGGGGTGACAGGTGCAAGCCGTCCCTAGCGAAGCATCATGGCTTTTCGAGCATGTCATCCCAGGCTGACAGGCATTGGATCCCCTTTGAATGACATCAATACTTAAGCCAATTGTTGAAATTGATTATCTTGTCATCATATTGTGGCATCATTCTTGGTGAGGGTAAGATGCTACTCAAGGTCAGGGTCATACCGTCCTGGCTTACATGCTCAGAGAGCTCCTCTATGTCTCTTTTCACGTAGTCCAGGGAGGTACGTCTCAGGTCATTCACACCAGCATGGACAATGACTGAGCCATATTTGTACTAGCCTTGGAGTGACCTGAGTGCTTGTGTTATGTGGCGGATCCTAGCGCCCGACAGGCAGCTCACCATGACCTTCTCCTTGTTCAGCCTGGTGAGCGGGACATCAGTGTGCCTGATGATAGAGTCATCTATTACAAGTGTATCAGGTGTGTTGTTTAGCCTTAAGGGCTGTGACTGTTTGGCACACTGGCTTTGTGAGCTATGTGTTGCACATGTTTTGTTTTGGGGTAGTGGTTGCTTGGGTGTCTGCTTTGGAGATCTCTGCTGCTTAGGCAGATTTTTATTTAGAGCCTCCGAGTATGTTTTTGTGTTTGGTTTGCTGTCGTGGTAGGTCTATGTAAGACTGGAATTGTAGTGAGTGTGGTTTCCTTCTCCTTCTGACTGGTTACATCAGTACTGAGTTGAGAGAGCTTAGCCTCCAGTTTGGCTATATGGTTGCATCTCTCACATGTGTTGGAATTTGTTGGGAGGAGGAGAGGGTTGTCTGTGTACATGAGGCAGTTGTAACATTGCCTCAAGATTCCCAGATTCAACAGCTGGACCGGAGAGGAGATTGACAACTGACCTTTGGACATGCTAGAATAGTATTGGGAATTCCTTTATAATTGAAAAAATGGCCAATGGGGAACAAGGTATTCAAGGGGAGTTTGTGAGGGTGTAGTGCTTTTAATTTTTTAGTGCTGACTTATAAAATTGCTTTAGTGAGCAAGTGCCAGGTATTTGTGCCATTGTCTTGGATAAAATCACAGACTTAATAATCTACTCAATAATTTGGTTAAATAAGAGCTACCACATCATTATAAATTTTATTTAAAGTACATAAGGGTTATATATTATTATGACAGCTACTAGGTAGGGCAGGACCAGCTTGAATGTCACACTGATGGAGGAAGGGATGTGAATTTAACATGTGTACCAGTAACACTTTGTTTTACAGCACAATAAACCACTCCCATGCCTGATAAAAAGTATATATATATATTTAGAAAGCTTGTGAGGAAATTATTACTCTATTTTTGTTTTACTTGGATCGCTTGTCTGTGTACTTAATAAAGAATTTTCAACTGGAAACAGACTGCCTGCCTTGCTTGGATTACTTTTGAATACTTAGTAATGTTGTACAATTATATATTTTCTATTATTACTTTTTGTTTTGTTTTGACTTAAGACAAGTTTACGTTCGCTACCTCTCCTACTATTGTCTGATCTGATTAATATACAGTGATTAACTAGAAATATATGGACTGAAAATCTTCCACACAGAGAAGTTTCTTACACTGTTTTGTTTTAACTTTATAATTGCTATGTATAATTGCTTGTTTAGTTTACAATCACATAGTTGATCGCACTGTGTGTGATTAACGTATGCACGTAAATCAGGTAGCTGAACCATTAGTGCGAGTACTATTTTGTCGAACCTTACAATAGTAAACAGCCACTATAGCAAGGTTTGACAGTGTAGTGCAGATCGCACTATAGTGGGGATTGGGAAATGTACCCTTTCCTCAGTGCAGTGCGATCTTGGAGTTTGTATATATAAGTATGGGGTGCAGGGGGGCTTGCCCCCCTGCAAACATGTTAAAATATGTTTAGTGGCAATGAGCATTTCAGTGAAGTTGAAATGTTCGACATTTGACTTCACTGAAATGCTCAGTTTGGCATTTACTGTGGTCGGTGTTGGTATTTCTGAACATTTCCTTCGGATATCTGCACTTTTGGCCATGGTAGTGTCAAACATGTGATAGTAAGCCACTTGCTTGCTATAACATCATATGTTACTGTACTGCTCCACTATTGTCATATGTTCACATATTCCTTCCCTGTAAGTGGTGTTTCTCCTCACACTTTCCCATTCAACTAATTTCTTTTTACCATTTATTCTGTGTAATTCTAAAGCCCTTCCTTTTTCTTCTTCTAACCCTTTCTCTCTTTTCTTCCCTATTCCTAGGACATTGGACCTGCCAAACCTTCAATTGCAATTCAAGCTCCTAAACTAGTCTGCAAACCCAGCCAGAACTCGTGTCCCAACATCATGACTTTTATTACACTGTATGCATATTCCTGTTAAATATCTTTATTTGTTAGGCTGCTCTCACACCACCAAACCGAACTCATGCACTATTCCTTTGACTCTGTCCCCTCTTCTCCACCCAGCTTGTTGACTGCCTTTATAAATAAATCATACTTAATTTTTATCTTTTGCCCACTAGAACTGGTTTTATCCTATGCATCATAGTAACCCTACTTTTACCTGCAAATTCTTGATGATTCCCTGATTTTTTTTTTTTTTTTGCTGTGTGTCTCCTGTGAACTCTTAGCTCTACGTGCTCCATTCGCCCCTCACTATGCTCAGGCTCTTTCCACTCCCCTACCCTGCCCCAAATTCCACCCCCCCACTACACCCACATTTAACTCTAACTAGCCACTTCCACCAAGTACCTACTCACCAATCATACACCACTACATGCATAACAAACTCCTCTGCCTTCTTAACAAATTCTCAACAGCTCTTCTTCCATCCTGCAGTACACCATAACTCCCTTCCCCTGTACTCCTTTTAACCTAACTCTCCTTTACCTCTTTCTTCTTCCATTCCTACCTTAATTCCTTCTACTTTTACCTATAGCCATTCTCTCTCTCTCATACATATATCCTACATCTTCTCACTTTCTATCACTCTTCCTCTCCCTGAATTTCTATACAATCTTCTCACTATATTTTTATAATTCCTTCACTTCTAATTCTTCTATTTATCCCTTTCACTTCCTCTCTGACTGCTGATTTTAGATTTTGCTCCTGCTATCCGATTTATCTCATCACCTCTACTTTCTCTGTCTCATACCATCTTACTCCCTCCTTACCATGGCTACCTCTCTTCACATTTCTCATCTAAAAATGATATACTTTCACACTATTACCTTAACCCTATTCATACTTTTCAGTCACCTAAGATCTTATCAAAATAATTTGCACAATGTCAGCACCTCCAACACCAACACTGAGTGGTGCACAGCTACAGTTATCCCACTCCACAAGGGGGAATCCACCTTGGATACCGGGAACTACTGCCCCATCAGTCTGACAAGCCTGATCTGCAAGGCCATGGAATGTATTATCATGGAACTTATAAACAAAGATATTGGCAACCTTAAAACACTGGACCCCACCCAGTTTGGCTTCATGAAGGGCCGATCTTGTCTCCTGAACCTGATTGACTTCTTCAAATTAGTCTCCAGAGCCATGGACGAGGGTAAGGCAATCCACACAGCCTATCTGGACCTTGCCAAGGCCTTTGACATCATCCCCCACTCTGGAATCATAGATAAACTTACTAAGCTGGGCATTAATCCCTACATCACTCGATGGGTTTCCAACTGGCTTACTGACAGAACCCACACTGTAAAAGTAGCTGACTCCAAATCCAGCTCCAGTCAAGTGACAAGTGGAGTACCTCAGAGTTCAGTCCTGGGACCTCTCTTGTTTGGCATTTACTTCTCTGAAGTACAAGCCAACACTAAGGGACTCTGGCTGACAAAGGTCGCAGATGACTGCAAACTGGGAGCCATTATTGAATCTCCAAATGATGTTGATACTCTAAAAAAGGGTCTTACAGCTTGGTGCCAGAGCCATGGGCTCAAGCTCAATGTCAAGAAATGTGTAGTTATCCCCTTTGGGAAAAAACATGTACCCATGAATTACCACATAGGTGGCAGTACACTAAACACCGAAAGTGTAATAAGAGACTTAGGGACACAGGTGGACAGTGGTCTCACCTTCAATAACCAGATCACCACAACAGTCAGGAAATCCTTCTATGTGGCACACCTCATCACTAAGGGCTTTTCATCCAGAAAAAAAGGAGGTCATTGTCCGACTGTACTCATCTCTCATTAGACCCATTATAGAATCCAACGCCCCATTTGGTATGTACCTCTTAAGACATCTGCAACAACTGGAAAAGCTGCATAAATACCCCACTAAAAGAATCACAGGCCTAAAGCAGATGCCCTATGCTAACCGCCTTAAAAAACTCCAGCTATACTCTGTCGCATATCGTCTACTCCAAGGCGATCTCTGCTTAACATATAAGGCCATGTCAAACCCAGAGCTGTTGGACATGTTACTAGAAAAGGCCAAGAATTCCAATCACCCGGGTAGAAATGCCACAGCAAACTCACTCACAAGATGCTAATCCACGCTGTAGAAGATGAATCGAACACCACAGCAATAATGGATAATTTATTGTAAAACCACAAGCGAAACACGAATTACGAATTAACCCAGGTTTCGTCCGATATGACGAACTTCTTCAGAATATACATTGCAATTGATTTCACAGTTTAAATACACGTCACACCCCAATTTATGCATTAACTAATTAAAATTTTAAACCTACTAATAAATACAAAAGGTATATATACAATTATATTGAAATAAAATAAATATAATAAAATGAAACAAATTGAATAAACCAAACAAAACATAAAACTGGATGATGTAATATTACATATAATAATATTATTATTGTATCACACCATCCTTGTTCATTTATTTGACAGTGATAAAAACCACAGTGTATGATGGATAAACTAAATGTAAACTTTGACCCTCACTGCCACTTGTTTAAACCATGTATATTATTGGGCTAAAGCTATATATCTATTGTAAATCAATAATAATAATGTAAATGCCCTATGATATAAATTAATATGTACATATGTTTCATATATTCCATAAATATTACATATAAATTATAAATAATAAGTAATAAGCAATAATTATAACTTAATTAATTGAATATTAATCTTATAAATGTTAAACAATGTATTATAAAATGTATATTAAATATGCACAAATAATATATCATAAATTCTGTGCCTAAATCTAAATTCTGTATCATAATCTACCCTTAATGTAATTATTTCTTAAAATGGGTTTAATGCTACAAAATTCATTCAAGCCAGGCCAGTTATATGCATCCAAAAGTATCTGCCACTTCAATTCATTTATATCCAAGTCATATTTAGTATTTCTGCCCCGTGCATCATAATCCATGTGTTGAATAACACAAAATTTAAAAGTATGATTAATGTTGGACTGTATATGTCTGGCAAGGGCATTCGTAGTTTTCATATGTTGAATGTCTAGTAGGTGCTCTTTTATCCTTTTCCTAAATCGTCTGCTAGTTTTGCCAATATAGAATGCTTTACAATCCTGGCAGAGTGAAGCATATATAACATTAGATGTATAACAGTTGAAGTGGCCTACAATATTAATATAATGGAAATTAACAAAAAGTCTGTCACTTGTACATTTTATATGTGTACATACTGTGCATCTTCCACATTTAAAGTTACCAGCTGACCTATCAGATTTAACCCTATTCGATTTCATATCATTTTCAAAAAACTCCTTAAAGGACGAATCTTTCTTGTACACAAATTTAAGTTGCCCCTGAAACATATGTCCCATGGTATTATCATTAACCAATATCCCCCAATTCCTTTTGATAATGTTTTTAATGACTTCAAAGGAGTCATCAAACACAGAAATATACAAAGGTAGCTGATTAGAGACTGTTGTATTTGTGTTTGTTTTATCATTTAAGTAACCGTGGCATAATATGGCCTGGTAAAAACCTATATGTCTCTTGTTTTTGACTTCTTGTAAAATTTTCTCACATAAAAGTTTAGGATACCCCCTATTTAAGAACATAGATGACATATATTCCAATTCCTTAATGAATTCCCCCTCATCACTTGTCATTCTGGCCGCCCTGACCATCTGGCCCTTGACAGCAGCCTTTTTCTGATGGTCTGGGTTGCAGCTGTCGTAATGAAGGTAGGAATTCGAAAAAGTGGGTTTCCTATAAATATTAGATTTCAAGTGACCACTATCTTTGTTATATGTTAATTGTACATCCAAATAGGTAATAACTTCATGACTGATGTTGTGTGTAAATTTCAAAAATCGTACGTTGTTGTTGATATATTCTAGAAAGGAATTTAATGCACCTTGGTCTTTGTCCCAGACGATAAAAATATCATCCAGGTACCTGGAATACATTTTAATGTGTTCTTGAAATACACTTTTGAACACATAATTATATTCCCAATAGGTCATTATAAGGTTGGCGTACATGGGGGCACAAGCTGCCCCCATGGCCACACCATCAATCTGTTGGTAATAGTTACCCTCAAAGAATAAAAAATTGTTATGTAACACTATATCCATAAGGTTAATCAATGTATTAATTGTACTTTGGTCATATACTTTGGATTCAAAAAGTTGTTCTTCAAGCCAAATCAAGCCTATGTCATGTGGAATGGATGTAAATAAATTGCACACATCCACTGTGACAAAAATGTAACCATCTTCCATGTTGAATTCATTCATCCTCCTCAAGAAATCCCAAGAGTCTTTGGTGATATAGGGAAATTTTGCCATACCCATTTTAAAATAATGATCTAAATATTGACTGATGAAGCACGTCTTGCTTCTCTTTCCATCTGCTATTGGTCTAAACTGCAGGTTATTAATTCCCTTATGTATCTTGGGTATGCCAAAAATACCACTTATTACAGGGTAATCGTTTTTCAAAAAGTTATAATCGTCCTCTAGAATTTCACCTTGCATTAACATATCTTCCAAAAGAATATCAATTTTTTGGTGGGCAATATTGATCTCATTTAGACTTACCTCAGAATATGAGTCACCAAGTAACATTGTAGTCATATAGGAAATATAATCACCTTTATCTGTTATCACAACCCCACTGCCTTTGTCAGGCCTCATGATCCTAATGTCCGTAAGACCAAGTATATAATCAAAGGTAGCTTGTTGTTCTTTTGTCATATTAGTATGTATTGGTTTCCTATATTGTTTGTGAAAATTCCTAATATCCATTTCAGTCAATCTTTCAAACAAGGCTACTTTATCATTCATTGGTGGGTTGAAAACACTAGGTTTAATCAATCTATTATTGCCATTAATGTACCTGTTCTCATTGTTCATGTCTTTAAAAAAAGTCTTTAAGTTTAATTTTCTAGTAAATAATTTTAAATCTATAAGAGAATTCACTAGTTTACCTTTACGACATGGAACAAAATTAAAGCCTCTTGAAAAGAGGTTAACATGTTGACTATTCATTTTGTTCTTGGAATAATTAAACATTTTGAAATCTTCTTGACTATTAGTTACAGTTGTTGGGTTGCTTAAAAATTCACTGTTTGTTTCCTCAAAAGTCACAGTTGGAATACATTGATTAGTTTCATATAAATATTTATCAGGGTCCAAGTCAATGGAAAAATCAATGTGAATGTAAATATCATTCGATGTTAAAGGTGTATTTGAATTAATAATTGGATCTAAACACACTACATTATTTGAATTTCCCACTTCTAAAACCTTCCTACTATTGGTCCCAGAGTTGATATATCCTTCTTCATGATTAAAATAATCATGTATGGTAAGATTCATTAATGTTTGGTCTCCCTCGTGACCATAACGAAACTGTGTAGATGTTCCTAAATCATGTGTACTTTCAAACACTCCATTATTATAGCCATCAATATAATTGGGAGAACAATTATTAATATGTTCGACAGGAACATTATTACTATTCATTTTGAATTCATAAGAAACAAGGCTATTATGAACTATACTGTCAGCAATACTTGTATTATACATTTCATCATTGAACTCACATATTTGTGCAAACATTGTTGACATACTAGTATCAGGTAAACCATTGTTGTTGAAACACAAACCATAGTTTGTATGTTCATTCGACCCATCCAATGTGATGGAATCTCTGTAGTTTGTTTTGAAGTCATCATAAATAGTATTAGTAGAAAGTCCACTGGTTATCTGCGTGCTTTCCAAACATTTTTCGAATTTTTTGTGTATAAAAAAATGTTGGACATGTTACACTTAAAGAAATCCCAATCCCTCAGAGCCACACGCTCCAGGGATCTAAACCTTGTCATCACAATAAACAAAACATGCTGGAGGGATAGGCTCCTGACCCAGAGACTCACCAGACTCTGGAATAGACTGCCCATACATGTCAAGCAGAGCACCTCTTTGGCCCTCTTCAAAAGGAACCTTGATGACTGGATGGGAGAAAGGAAATTCACCCCAGGGATCACGTCAATCGCCCTGCTAGACAGGGGTCCGGGGAAGTAAATAGTGTGGGAAGAAATAGCCAGGGAATTGTTATGTCTATGCTTGTATAGGCACTAGGGTCGATAGCCTAGTACCAACCTATGAACCTATACCAGACCCTCTATCTCTTCAAACTCACCACATAAACTATATCATTGGCCCTAATCTCTATAACACAACTTACATAAGTTACTTTCCATACAAATGCATCCCACCTCTCTCACAATCACCTTCACTTTATAAACTTAACAAACGTCTAACCAAGTTCAGTAATGATCTATTATGGTACACTTCACTTCTAAAACTAAGCAGAGACATGCACCCTAACACTGGCCCCTAGCTTACTATGATATTCTACCTCCAGGCTATAACATATGCCTCTGTGTCAGAAAAAACAGATGTGGTGTTGGGATACCATAATGTACAAGCAAAACTTATAACTAACGTTTATACAGCCAAACATCCCTGAATTCAGTAATGCTGAAATTCTATTTACTAAGCTAAAAATTATAACAATAAAAACATAACTATAATTGCTACCTATATTCCTCCCAGCAATAATTCTAACACAATTGAGGAAATAATCCAATAGATTTCAGTTACTTTCTCACAAGTAACCATCATAATGGGTGACTTCAACACTGACTGGTGCTCATACAACTCTGATAACCCCACAAATTTCATCAGTCTTCATGGTTTTTCACAATTAAGTCAATTCACAACAAGATCTCACAAAACCACCAGTAAACAATCTATTTTATATTGGATCCTTACCATCAAACCTACCTCAGCTTTTCAGTCAGGATGCCTCTCTAATACTCTCAGTGATCATCTCCCTACCTATTTAGTCAGACTTCATATTAACCCCCCTGACAAACCTTTTTCCATCAAACTCACAGCAAAAAGCACTTCAACACCAACACTTTTATCACATTATTACAACTCGGATTGGTCTCCACTCAAAGCTCTCCCTCTTGATGCTACAATTCAATACTTCAATTCCATCTTTCTAAATATTCTAAATGAGCTAATACCTTGTAAAACTACAAGAGTAAAATCTAACTATGCTCTTTGGTTAACAAAACATACAAGACATATTCTCAAACAAAGAGACAAAGCCTGGTCTACCGGGCATTCCACCAAAAACCACAAAAAAATCTAGACCAATACAAACAACTTCACAATAAAGCTAAGTCTCAAGTCAAACATAATAAAAATATTACTATTTCATATTACAACAAAAGAATAACAACAATCCCAAGAAATTATGAACTGCTATTAATAAACTCCTTCAACCCAGACACTCATCACCCCCTCCCCATCTATTTCAAACAATATCAATAACATTGCTGCACACTTTTTTTTAATAGTTCCATTCATTCACCTAAGTCCAACCATGCAACTACCCCATATATCCCAAATACCTTTAAGGAAAGTAGCAGTTCCTTTTCTATTAACCCCATTCCAACAGACAATATAAAAAAATCTACTCTCCAAACCTACTACCTTGGCTGCAGGCAACCTCCCTACAGAATTTCTAAAAATTGCAGCTAGTGCTATCTCCTATCCTTTCAGTATTCTGTTCAATCACTCTATCTCAGAACACTACATTCCCTCCAGCTAGAAAATTTCTTATATCACCTCTCTGCACAAAGATGGTAACTCTACTGAATTATCTAATTACAGACCCATTGCCATCTTACCACCCCTTTCCAAAATATTAGAAAAGTGTGTTCACAACCAACTTTAAAGTGCCTATTATCCAATAACCTTCTGTCTAACACTCAACATGGCTTCCACCCAAATCACAGTACCACAACTGCCATTCTCAGTTTCATTAATATCATAAACCAACATAGACATGATGGGAAGCTAGTATCCTCTATCTTTCTAGACCTATCCAAAGCTTTTGACACTGTTTCCTATCAGAAACTTCTTGATGAATTATCCTCCCTTAACCTTAACCACTCGACTCTAACTTGGTTCCATAGTTACCTTTCTGATCAGCAGCAAGCTGTCAAATGGCAACATGAACTCTCTACCTTACTACCTATTAACATGGCTGTTCCACAAGGCTCAATTCTAGGTCCTCTCCTTTTCTCCAGCTTTACAAATAGACTCCATGCATCTACTCCGCTAGCCTCTGTCATTCATTAAGCAGATGACTCTACTCTCATATGTGCTGCTCCTTCCCAAAATGATCTTGTCACTATTACTCAGCAATCCTTCCTATCTGTTGAAACATGGTTATCTGACTCGCAACTGATTCTTAACCCTTCTAAAATTAAGCTAATTATATTCTACCCCAGTCGTTCATGAGTCCCCCCTATACTTTCCAAATATATTCTTCAAGCAACACCATAATAACAGCTGTAACTCAAACTAAATTATTAGGCATTGTAATAGATAATAAATTGTCTTTTGACATCCATCTATCCCAGTCTATCAGGAAGACGCATATGAAACTTGTCTCATTATATAGAATCAAACCTTTCCTGACTAACAACTCAAGACAAACTATAGCTAGAACTCATCTTCTCCTCACCCTATTATATGCCTCCCCTATCTTCACTAACATTAGAAAAACTATCCTCACTAAGACTGAAACCTGCTATAATAAAGTAGCCAAATTTGCCACTAACTTCTCTTGCAGGTCTCATCACTGATCTTCTTCACATCTACTAAACTGGCTTGACCTACTACACTATTTAACTTGCACTCAACTCACCCTTGCACACAGACTTATTCATCAACCTGAAAAAAACTCTGCCCTTAATAATATGCTTTTACCTAACACTGACACTTGTACTCTTCGATCCTACAACAGATCCTTACAGCAAATCTCCAAATCCAGTAACAAATCAGGGGACTCTCTTTTCTCCAACTACATCTCCAAATTATGGAATTCTACTCCCCCAGAGCATATTAACTTCTACTGACCCAATACACTTCAAAAACCAACCAAGAGTCTTCCTTAGGACCAGTTGGCTGTGCCCATGTACAGGACCTGGCTAACCGCTTCATACCACTGTTTAGCACTGTCCTTCATCCATATCCTGCCCATGTACTTACTCTTCTCCTCTTCTCCTCCTCTCCATCTGAATGTTTCCTTTATATTCTCACACACATAACTTGTATCTTAACTCTTCCCTCTTTCTCTCCTTTCCTTCTTCCTACCTAACATTTCTCCCCTACCTTACCTCTCCCCTTATTTTCATCCTTCTTTCTCTACCTATCCTGTCCATTCACCTCTTCCTCTTCTAGCCTCTACCCCTCCTCCTTTCTTGGTTTCTATCTAGTATTTTACCTCCTCTTTCTACTTTCTCTTACCATATTCTACTTCTTTTCATCCATACTGTACATAACTTCCTCTCTGCTCTTTTATCCATGTGAACTTACTTTTATTTATTATTTATTTATTTATGTATTTTATTTAACATTTGTTTACCGGTAAAGTCTGACTTGGAACAAAGCCAATTTTCAGCGGAGACCCAGGGAGAAACACTCCAGATGCGTGTCTTTGTAATGTGGAAGTAAAACGGAGTACCTGGAGAAAACCCACATGAATGCAGGGAGGACATACAGACTCCACACAAAAGGCATTTCAGCCAAGAATCGAACTGGAGAATCTCTTGCTGTGAGGAGACAATGCTACTGCTGCACTACTGCTCTGTCCTACCTAAATCTATTTAATGTCTATAAGAATGTAACCCAATTTAGTCTAATTCTTCACTTTGTTTAGTAATGTACCTGTAGATCAACACGTGCATATATACCTTTAAGAAGCAATCCAAGGGATTGCACAGGTGTATAAATACTGAGCACGTGCAAGTCTGACTGCCATTTTGTAGTTGGCTGTTGAGAGATAAGCATGTTTGCATGCAAGCTCTGTTTGTTAACTAGTTCGTTCATATTTAATGATTTTGTTGTATCCATCTTGATGTGTGTATGTATTAAAACATCTGAACTAATCCCCAAGCCTTCTTGTTATATGTATTATAGACAAATGAGTGACATAGTGTCAGAATAGGCATATCTAAAGGACATGGTGTCAGAAGCGTCATATCTAATAGGACATGGAGTTAGAAGAAGCATACCGAAGGGGCATAGAGTCAGAAACGGCTTGAGTAAAATGACTTAAGGCACTTGTTTAGATGCTGGTAGAATATACAGGACTGGATCATTCTTAAAATGTGCAAACTTCACAAAACAGGTCAGAAATGAATTTCAGGTATTAAAACTGGCTTGCACTATTTCCCATAATATGAAACGAGGCATACAGAATGTTCTGAATAATATTTGCACAAACTATGTATGGTATTGATAAAAATATTTGAATTACTACAGAAAATGTTTGAAATAAAGTCCAAATTGCACAAAATGAATAAAATAAAGGGAAACTGCATTTTCACAAAGCATATGTATTTTAGTATTTAGCAAAGATATTCGAGTTATCAGAAGTGTATAAAGTGTTGCATGTTTGTGCAGTGCTACAGTAAGGCTATTTCACAAACTACAGTATATTGAAGAGTTTATTGTGCATTTGAATGCTGTTACAAACTCACAGAACTGTTTGTACATAATTACAAGGGCTATATTTTCTGTGTGCTTGTGTATACTTTGTGGGCATGGCAGACAGATTTCAAAAACCCAGTGCACTTGTCTTTGACAGTAATATTGCTGAGAACTAGAGCATGATTAAGCAAGAGTATGAGTTCATACAGGCTGCATTTTCTGATAAAGATGACCATACGAAGGCATTTATTCTGCTTAATTTAGCTGGGTCAGAAGCTATAGAAAGGGAACGCTCATTTGCGTATGCACCTGCTGTCTATACAGGAGAGAGAGAAAACTGTCATATTGTTGTACCAGCTGAGTCAATGGAGGACCCTGAGTGCTTAAAACATAAATTTAGAGAAATGTGTAACCCCCAGATAAATGTTACAATGGGAAGACACTTATTTTACACAAGGGATCAAAAGCCTGGTGAAACGTTTGCATTATATATCACTGACCTGAGAAATAAAGCTAAAATGTACAGATTTGGTGAATTAAGAAATGAGTCGATAAAAGACAGACTTGTGTGTGGCATAAAAGATGATGCTGTGAGAAAGATTTTGCTTCGTGACAGTGATTTAGCTTTGAGTAACTCCATTAAGGTTTGTCAGATATATGAGCTGACAGAAAAGCACTCAAACAGTCTTACAAATGAGAGCAGCTGTAGAAGGCACAGTGATAAAGCTCATGTTGATAGTATGCAGCACATTATTAAGAGAAACAGGCTCAAGCATGTAGCAGCAACTGTAATCCCTGCAGCACTCACTGGTAAACCCCAAAACTTTCTAGTAAATTCCAGAAGTTGCACAGTCTCAGTGAAGCATAAGAGTGAGTCAGCAAACTCAAATCATGGGTCCCAACCTGGTTTCATTGCCAACTGTCATAACTGTGGTGGAAGTCACGAATCTAAAAGAGAAAAGTGGGATAATCACAGAACAAAACCAATGGAGTAACACAGTGGCTGAAGTAAAAACATATTTATTACCAAACTAATAAAACTTAGTTGCCAAATAAATAAAACTTGGTAAGCGCTTTCACTACTGCTTCATCAGACCATAGACATAGAATCAGCCACTGCAATATATACATAGTTCAAATACCCTTAAGCCAATCACATGTTAGCAGCTAAAGAGCTTATAACAATAAAGAGACAGAGCATATAATTATATAAAATAAACATAAAACAGCAATAAATACATATAAAAATACATACGGAATAATGAGTACATATCAAAAATGAAAATAAAGATAAAACATATAAAAATATGAAATGAAGCAAGGTCAACTCTTAAGGCTACATCCCTTTAGCATAGGTCTAAGTGGAACTTTTTCATTAAGTCTGCTACCTGTGTCAGCCCTTAGTTTTATCATCCAGTTAACCTCTTTGATTTCAGTTGAATTCCTGATATTACCACCTCTAGCAGTGGGAAAGATTCTATCAATAACCATAAACCTAAAAGTATGACTAGCGTTAGTGCTAATTACATGTTTAGACAAAGCATGTGATTAGCACTAATGCTAGTCATTCTATCAATAACCATAAACCTGAAAGTATGACTAGTGGTAGTGCTAATCACATGCTTAGACAAAGCATTGTTCATGGAAGCACATCTTATGTTGTAGAGGTGCTCCCTGATCCTGTCTCTCAAAGTCCTATCAGTTTTCCCAACACAGAATGCTTTGCACACTTGCAGTAGGCTAAGTAAACAATGAGTAATGTCATGCACTTGGCACTTACACTAAACTTGTACTTATGCCCATTATCAGGATGGTCAAAGATACCACTGGTGTCTATGAAACTACAAAAATTACATTTGCCACAGGGTATCGTGTTCCCTCTTAATCCATTGTCAACAAATCTATGGTTGTCCAGATAGCACAGCATCCTCTTAAGATTCTTTTTATTCTTATACAAGAACCTTGGTGTATTTCCTATTAACCTCCTAATATCAGGATCAGTGGTCAGTAAACCCTGGTGTCTCCAAATGATGTTCATTGTCATTTTAGTATCTGTTGTATACCCAAGCGACACAGTGATGTTCTTGGATCTAACAGACAGGACCCGTGAAGCATTCACATCCCTGTGTTGTTCTGAAAAATGCGGTTTCGCTATATTGGGCCTGAGAGGAGGAATGGTATCCAGCACCCTATCAACCTCGCCTTCCTCATAACCTCTGTCCCTCAGTCTATCCCTAAGCTGATTAAGCTCTGAGGTAAAGCCATTATTAGTTCCATTCAGTCTTGAGGTTCGCAGACCCTGTCCCTTTATTATATTCCTGAAGACATGCGGGAGGTGCATGCTACATCTATGTAATAGGGAATTCCTGTAGCATGATAAATGGTAAATCCCTGTGCCTAATGAGACATCCTCCTGTCTGTTCAACATTATGTCTAAGAATTCAATCCATCATTGAATATACCAAGGAAAATTTGAGGAAACTGGTGGTCGAATTCAAATCGTGATGGAAGTTAATCAATTCATCGACTCCAGCTGTCCAAATAAAAAAATAAGTCATCCACAAATCTACAGTAGAAGGGAACATACCATCAAAAGGTGGATGTTGGAAAAACATATTCTTCTTCCCAGAGCGCCATAACCATATTGGCATAGCTATTGGCACTGATTATGGCACTATGGGAGGAAGAATACGTTTTGCCAACAATGGTTTTGTTCTGTGATTATCCCATTTTTCTCTCAACAGTGTATTTATCTAAGTCTGTGCATTTCCATAGTTTCTAAAAGAGAAAAGTGTTTAGCCTTTGGTCAGCAAAGCCACAAATGTGATAAATGGAATCATTTCAAAAGATTTTGTAAATCAAATTGCCCACATTATTTTATTAAAAGGGAACATTTTAACTCATTCAGTCCGGAGCAACTCAGAAAAAGCTGTCTGCTTAATTCTACCATAGGAACAACAGTGCAGCCTGAGCTCATTTTCAGAAAATCCATTTCTAATACCATACAGAAAACAAATGTTCATAACTCTATATAAGAGCTAGACTAAAATGTAAATTTGAAAGTTGTTCAGCAGATACTAACCTTTCCAACAGTGTAAATGTTGAGAGTGTGTATCAAAACCATTATTAAATATTTGGTGAGGAATGTTGATATTGTGCATATTTTTTACCTTTTTGGAAAAGCAAAGCACAATATATTGGTCAATGTACCATGTAGACCCATAAAATTTGTATTTAATTTGGTTGTATGAATGTCAGCTTTAAAATTATACCTTACCCATTACTGTGTGATGCTCCTTTATGGAGAAATTCACAGAAATATGATTGATATAATATTTCTCATAAATGATTAATAAACAAAGCATAATATCTCATCACCTGTAACAGACAGAGTCTACATATCAGTGTAGAACTTGTACGTCTCAATGTCAGCTTCAAAATGATGTATCATTTGTGTCATCACCATGCTCCCTTGCAAAGATATGGGCATAATAATGAGAATTATTGGAAATGTATAATTTTCATAATCCTACAAGATTAAACAAACTGTGATATCTGTACATGTGTACAGTGCACAGACAGTTCTTTTATGATGTTGTAAGGCATAACACTGTTTTCAAAAGGAGATATTGCTTGGCACACTGACATGCTTCCTTGCAAACTTATTTACCAAAATATGAAAAAAATCAGTTTCCATAACCTAAGTCCGAAACAAACTTTGATATCTGTACATGTGTGCAACATAAAGGCACAGTTCTTTTACCATGTTGGAACTATGAATACTGTTTTCAAAATGAGGTATTACTTAGTACATTCAGATGCTCCCTTGCAAAGTTATTTACCAAAATATGAAAAAAATCATAATTTCCATAACCTAAGTCAGAAACAAACTTTAATATCTGTACATGTGTGCAACATAAAGGCAAAGTTCTTTTACCATGTTGGAACTATGAATACTGTCTTTAAAATGAGGAATTACGTAGCACATTCAGATGCTCCCTTGCAAAGGTATTTACCAAAATATAAAAAAAATCATAATTTCCATAACCACTCTCCAAGACCTGAACAGTCTCCAAGTTCCCAACTGCAGTCCTGGTTGATCTTAATATCCATGGTGGCTGGGTATCCCCCCCAGTGCACCCACTAACACAAGACCAGTTGGTACAAATCTCTGAAGAGGAACCTTCCTGGCATTAGGACTTGCCTGAATAACTGACCAGAGGGCATAGAAAGGGCACACAAAAGAGAAAAAGCTGGATAAGTACCGCCATTCCACTAAAAAAGTAGTAATTGCAGTTATCTCATCTAATTATCACTCTGGTTACAATAAGACACAGCACTGTTTGTTACCCATCTTTCCAACATGTCTTCAACATATTTATCATCCATTTTCCTCAATACAGTATGTACATACTGTTGAAAGCTGGATACATAAACAAAAACTTATATAATATATATATATATATATATATATATATATATATATATATATATATATATATATATATATATACATATACATGTGTATATGTAAATATGTGCAAGTACAGTATATATATATATATATATATATATATATATATATATATATATATATATATATATATATCTACACACACACACACACACACACACACACACACACACACACACACACGCACACACACACACACACAGGAAGAAAACATCAGGAGTTTTGGAGGGTAGGTAGTTGATGACGAATGAGGGGGTGGCTTGCAATGACTCCAAGCAGATAAAAAACACAATCTGGCTTGTGCATTCATCAATGTGATAACGACTTCTACTTATGTGAATAACAGTGACAGCTTTTGAGAGTTTTACTTGAAAAGTGATAATGACTCAGTGCTATATTGTAACTGTCCTTATTGTTAATGTGATAATGACCTGCATTTCATTAGTGCAAAGTTATGCAGCCTTAGACATAAGTGATAATTGCTGCACATAACCTATTGAGTAGGCATTCATTATACCTATTACATTACCTTGTGCAGCTGTTGTGTAACACAGACTCATTATCATCTGTTAGGAGAAGACCTGAGTAATTCAGTAAAATGAGTATAACACTTAGATATTACTGAGCCATTCCTCCCACTTAATTTCCACACATGACTGAGAAAGCCAGGAGAAATGCCCAAAATATATGGTAGCTCCATGCTGGTAGTAGTCAGCAAGTAATAACCTTTATCTCACTCAGACAACTACTGAGTATAATCAGAAAGAGAATTACAAGCAGAAATGACTAAGTTATGTGACCCATCTGTGTAAGAATTCGTCCAAAAAGTAGTAATTCATGATATCTCACCTAACCATTCCTCTGGTTACAATAAGACACAAAAGCAAAAAATGCAAAAATATTGTAGAAAATATCTGGTTGAGTAATGCCAACAACCAACAATAAAATACTAAGCTTCTCATACCACTCCAACATTATTTAGTAGAAAGAAAGACTAACTCAGAATATACGTTCAGGTTGTTTGGATATATTGATCAGCACTGTTCCTGTTATCCATCATTCCAACATTTTTACATAACCAGGGACATGTTCAGAATGTTAGTATCATTAACCTGAGAAGTATTTCTCCAAGGAACATCTTCATTAGTGTGTCCAGGTATACAAATGCACCACCCTGAGACATTCACCCAAGCAACCCCTTTAGTAAAATACTGAGGTATGCACAATCTTTTGTCTGAAGCATGTGGGAAAATGTGTTATGGTCTGATGAGACCAAGGTTGAACTTTTTGGCCACAATTCTGAAATGGACGTTTGGCACAAAAATAGTTCGCATCACTAAAAGAACACCATAGCCACGGTGAAGGGGTGGCAGTATCATGTTTTGGGGTTGCTTTTCTTCAGCTGGAAATTATGGAGGGAATTATGAACAGTTCCAAATATGTTTGCCCCAAAACCTTCAGGCATCTGCTAGAAAGCTGAAGATGAAGAGGAATTTCAGCTTTCACCATGACAGTGACCCAAAGCATACATCCAAATCACAAAATCATGGCTTCACTAGAAGAAAATGAATGTTTTGGAATGGCCCAGTCACAGCCCAGACCTAACACCAATAGAAAATCTTTGTGGTGACCCAAAGAGGGCTGTGCACAAGAGATGCCCTTGCAATATGTCATTTTTCCCAGTTAATTCAAGTACACACTTGAAAACTGGGCACATAAAAAAAAAAAAAAACTTTATCATAATCATCTCTGAAGCCTGAGCTTTTTATATCATATTTGTACCACAATGACACTAACAAATAGAGCAGCTCAGAGAACAGTTCATGGCACCATGGTACGAATTACAGTAAGCCAGCAAATCAGTATAACAAAGGCAGCTGCCAGGACAATAAAATAACCAAATGGAATTTCCAATTATGCAAAAGCTTTTCCATGACACAATAATTAATTATTTTCCCTAGTAACTCCATCAGTTGTTTGTGTTGTGTATGCACAAGCACCGAAATGACACAATAAACTATTTTGCCCAATGCTCTCTTCAGCAGTCTGACCATGTATGCAGAAGCACTTCCCTTATACTCTAATGAATTATATCCCAAACCAACATCTTCATTAGTACATGCAGGTATACACATGTACCAGAGTGAAACATCCACCCTAGCAAACCCCTTCAGTAAAATGTTGAGATATGCATAATCACCAAAAATGAGACCTTTCACTAAACGACCCTTCACCTTCAGTAACATTTGCTAGTATATTCAACCACCAAACTGAAGCATTCCCCCAAGAGACCTGTTAAATAAAATGATGCAAATCTCAAGGTAGGGTGGTCAAGCATTTATCCGCTGCTTTTGTCCATTAGGGACATACAGGCCAAAACCAGGGGAAACTATCCAATTAACTGCAAGACACCACAGTGGAGACTCTGGTTACTTTCAATGCCATATGTAGCTACAGCTTGGTGAGGATGCTATATGATCTTTCTGCAAGCCTTGGCATTTAGTCACTGTATTAGTGTTCCCCAGATGCAATACATTGAGTGAAGGCAGTCCTAGCTGAATGCAGCAATCATTTTGCATCAAAAAATGGACTACAATTCAGATATATTATTATTACTTCAGTCTGACTGAGGTGACAATGAGGAGACAGCAGGCCAGTGAGGTGTGTAATGTTAATAATCCAGGGGTGGTCTCCTTTTTTGGGGGAGGGGTGGAGCAGCAGGAGGGTTGCCAACTTTTCGTGTCAAAAATTCTGGACATGTACATAGGTACGCCCCCCCCACACACACACACATACACACAAACACACAAGCACGACCATTCCAGAGTCCGAGAAGGAAAAGGCATCTGAGTAATTCCACAGACAGAGATCTGTAACTAATGAAAAGGTTGCTGATAGCAAACAACTGCATCTACAGATTGATCTACATCATCTACAAAGTCAGTGCTTGCTGCCCTTGAAGAATAAACAGCCCATGTTACAGTGAAATAAATGGTAAGATGGTAAGCTGGTAATACTGCAATCGGGAATGGATGGAAAACTGAAAACAGGTTCACAGTTACTAGGTATCTTATCCAAAGGAGGACAAACTCAGGACTGCAGCACCCCTGTTACAAAGAAAACAATAATGACATTCCTACAATATCCAGTATAGGTCCATACCAATAAAAGCAACATTCACAACATCAGCAATCACATTAGCACAGATTTTCCTAAATTCAAACTAATAACAAAAATACCAGCAAAGACTCATTAACGGATGAATGGCTTGCATATTTTTGAGAGCATGATTAGTACCCTACCATTAACTTATGACCAATAACTCTCAAATGCCCTTTATGTTTTCACTGGGGCCATACATCTTAACCTCCTACAGCAAGAAATCTGGACAAAGCATAAAAAACTAGGGGGACCACAATAGGGACACATTTTAAATATTGCTGTTATAAACTTAGAAAGTTGTTAGAATAATAGGTGTTGTGTTAACTTGCATTTTCTGAATGATTTAAAGTCTGAAACTCAAATGTTTGTCATTATTTAGTGACTTCAGTCCTCAATTACTTGCCAGAAAACCACACATTTTCTAACAGACCTAAAACATATATATAAGGCAAAAATCTGAACATTCTGCAAACATCTGGACTGTTGAGAGGAATGGGTTATGATTTAGGCTCAAAATGTACTCTGTTTCCCCTAACTGTAGGATACATGATGAAACACACGGGATTAGTCATTGAATACCAAATATTACAGTTACAACAAACTTCTTATCCTTCAAAAAGTTCGTACTAATGTTGAGTTTTTTCTCCAGTAGTATGATCTAGCATTATCGCCAAACACAAATTTAAATATATTGCTACTAACATATTTCTGGAGAAAGTGTTACATGTTAGCAACCTGACCTGCCACAGCAGCTACATCTCCCTTACCAACTAAGTAAATAAATAAAATGAAACAGAGGAAGAAGTAGCTTAAGAAGTAATCGATAATGTAACTGCCTCCCACCCATGAGTGACACTGAATGGTGATTGCTAATCCTGACAGTAACCTTTTTTCCTGAACAACCCTTGACAACGTTATGGATCAAACATCATCATTTTTCATTTTGGTTATTTCTAACTATACATCACATCACCATAATTTTTGTAGTGTTTCATCTTTATACTTAAATATATGCAACAATGTACATTTAACTCAATGTATTTTAGCATTAAGCATTTACCAGGGAAGTAATTGATAGTTGGAAAGGACTGTAGTACTGCTAGTGTAAGTTACAGTTTCTTCCAAAGCTGTTGGTACCAGTTGAAAAAATAGATATCACTTAGCAGAAAGTGGTCACAACTTGTGTCTTGCAATGGTATTTGAATAACCCTTGCATGATGTTCTTAATAATGAGGTAGCCTTGACTTCTTATGTATGAACTTGCTTGTACTGCTTGTATAAAGTTTAGATGAGTTGCCAATCACTATCACAGTATATTCTGTAATAAAATTGTTCTGATCATGTAAAACTGCTGCAATTTATATGTGCAACAAACCATCATCATAAAGTGACTGCAACTGTTGACGCTAGAGCGTGTTGTGCATAAACCATACTTGATAGAAATATACTTCAAAATTCTCTTTTGAAATGCACTTAGGTGGGTGGCAGACAACAGCAAGATTTTTAACACAAAATGTGAAATTCAAGCTACATCCCGAGTATAACAATGCTTGAAAACTTGACATCAGCAACTAAACCACACCATAGGAAAAATCACCAGTGCTTGTGAATTATATGGGCCCATTAGCAACACTCTTTAAAAAAGAAAATTAATTAATGAATCTCACTATAGGAAACTCTAAGGCTGCATTTCTACTGGAATTTGATCGTACTGGTCATTTCGCCATTTCAATTTTGGGTGCTAAAGTAGTTCGTGTGATGTTTGCATACCCAAATTTGTCTGTCATTCAGTCTCAGTTCAAAGGAAGACTAAATGCTGTTCGTACTCATTTGTCCCATGGCTAAAGCGCCTTGCTTGTCATCCATAACATTCAAAATGTGAGTGACTCTGATAAGATACTGTCTACGTTATTTTGCATTCAAAAACAAGGGCCCAATTAAAAAAGGCAAATCTGTACCGGATCCCCATCCCCTAAACAAATGGAGTATATTTACAAAAACATCACGGTTACCAGTAAATAGAAACACAGTATGCACTCGCATAGAAATCAAATTAATTTACTAACCCCTTATATTACCAAGCTAGTACTAGTGCATATAGTATAAGCAGCTACTATGTGAAAGTACAAAGCACAGGAAACCACTGCAGTATGGACACCGCTTATAATCATGGGCCAGTAACTAAGCACAGAACATTGCTAAATCAGGAATTTCAACTAGATGCTAGGGTACCTGCACATTGTGGATGGCAACCCCTGCAAAGTATTCCCATGTGTTCTACATGCCATAAGAAACTGAAAATGTTTACATATCTCTCATCTGACACATGCAGATTAATTTCTCTCGTGGAAGTGATGTCTGTATTCCTTGTGTTATAGGAATTAGGAATATAGTACTTATTTTGCACCATGCAGTTCTGACATTTTAAAATGAATGCACATAAGTCTGTCAAGAGCTTTCCCCTGCAAAGACAGTGATGTATACTTATACAATGGCAGCTTCAGCAACATATTCTGCGGTACTTGTATTTAGAGCCAATTTTCTCCAAAAAGTCAAATATCAACATCATGTAATTCCACAATGAAAAGTAAGTTGAGAAAGTACATGAACATGTTCGGGTACTTTTTCAACTTATTTTCTAACAGTGCAGCTGCAATACGGCTCTAAAGTTAGATGCACTTGTGGAAGGGACTCGGCTGTAACTGCATTTAATTACTAGCTTCTCACAGTGAACTTGGAGGTAAGCACAGAGGCCCTGTGAGAAGGTACTTGGGGTTAATGAGTTAAGAAAAGAGTTGATCAGTTAGACAGTGGCAAGCCTGCTCTTTATGTTGATGGTATGTCAGTGTTTCATGAAACAGTCAGTGCAGTAAATTTAAGGGCAAAGAATGAAGTATTTTGTACTGTCTGGAAAAATGGCAAACCCACAGAGCTCAAAGTTAATACAGGTTTCAAGTGCAATGTTATGTCTGCAGAAACATTTGGTAGAGTATGTAAAAGTGAAAGGCTTGATTTGGCAAGGTGTGCTAAACTTGTTACTTATGGAGGTGAAGAAATTCAAACTGAAGGCTCGGTAGTGCTTTCATGTTCAAGAGGCATGTCCAGTCATTACTGGGGCTCAGAGACAGTTTGAAAATAGGACAGCTTTCATTTAACAAGGAAGCTCACCCTGTTAGCTTAAAAAGAGCACTATTCTCATTTTGCCCAGCACATTTTTTCTACCTATGTTGATCTTTTTGAAGACAAACTAGGCAAACTTCCAGTTGTGTACTCCATGAAATGTTAGACCTAGAGGTCAGTCCAGTTATCAGGCCAGCACATAAAATTCCAATAGCCATGCAGGACACAGTCAAAGCTGAGTTAGATAAAAAGGATGCAACAAAGTATGATTTGTCCAGTCGAAACCCCAACTGAATGGGTATCTTCCATGGTTGTAGCTCATATGAAAAGTTCAGATGACATCAGAATATCTACTAATCTAAATTATATAAATTACATTTATAACATTTTACGGAACTTCATAAACAATAATATTGAAATTAAATTATGGTTTCAGTTATTAACTCCTTTTAATATTACAAAAAACTTTGTTAATAACATTTCCATAAGTACTCTTAACTCATGGAAAGGAAATCATTTCTCATGTTGGTATCAATGTATAGAAAATCTGACAGTCATGAATGTCAATCAGATAATTAATACATTCAATCTCTCAAGTAGTGACTGGTTAGTTCTTAATAGTCTGGTACCATATGTGCAAGATATGTGTAGAACAATAGAAAATTCTTCATTTAACTCCATACCTAAATTTATATTTTATCTATATGAAGTATTATACAGAGACTTTAATTGGACACATTTAACTTCAAAGTTTTATAAAATTATTATTAGTTACAAAACAAAATCTAACCAGAAATTCTGGAATTTTATCAATAAAGATTGTTCACTGTTGTTATCTAAGGAGTCAAAATAAACATACTATATTCTATTAAGTTAACTTCAGATATGCAAAGTTGGAGAATCTTTGCATGGAAATTCTTGCATAGAGCCTTTTATACCGCTAATAAAATAGCTAGATTTAAAAATACTAATGATGCAATATGCTGGTCATGTAATCTAAAATGTAATGCTGATTGGTCACATATTATATATGACTGTATTCATATTAAAAAATTTTAGGAGGATATTGATAAATTTCTGCAAGCCATTTTTACTGATTCTTTCATTTTGTCAAAGTCATTAAGTCTTCTGAATAAAATTGAAACCACTACTATGAAAAAGAAGGAACTTTATCTTCTTTGGACTGTAATGGCTATCTCAAAAAAATGCATCACTAGGAAATGGAACTCCTCTATCATCCCAACAACTGATGATTTTCTCACTCTATTGAAAGAAGTAGCACTGTTGGAAATTAAAGTCAAGGAAATGAGGATCTTTCTGATAATAATAGAGACACTTAAAATGGACACAATTTTATCGTCATAAGAAAAGAGGAAGCAAGAATGCAAGTTATAATTTGTTAATGCTTGTAAAATAATCTTTATTATTTGTCTGTGTATCTATGATTGTATTCCTTTTGACTCTGTCTGACTTGAGGCCATTGTATATTCTGTAACTAGTCCATTCAATTCACTCTTATTTGATCTGTTATATTTACTATTTATTGTTTTAAAAAAAAATAATTTCTGAATAAAATTATTTGAATAAAAAAAGAATACAAATTGATCCACAAGATTTGAACAAAGCACTAAAAAGACCTCATCATCCAAAGTTCACAGTCAAAGAAGTTGCAGCCTTGATGCCAAATGCCACTATTTTTTCTGTCTTAGATGCAAAGAGTTCATTTTGGCAAATTCAGCTTGACAAAAAAATCCTCATTGCTCACTACTTTCAATACTTTGGCAGGTACAGATTTTTGAAAATGCCATTTGGGATAAATTCTGCAAGTGAAGTCTTTCAACATGCAATGGAGCAACTTTTTTCTGTGTGTCCTTGTGCTATCATAGTAGATAACATACTGGTAGAAGGTTGTGATGAAGCAGAACATGACAGAAACCTCATCAAAGTTCTAAAAAGGACACGTCAAGTGAATCTTAAGCTCAATCCACACAAATGTAAATTTAAGGTAAAAGTAGTTACTTAATTTGGTCATTTATTTACTAGTACAGGCTTATGACCAGGCCCTTAAAAACAAGCAGCCATTCTTGAGATGCCAGCTCCAGACAATGTTCAAGCCCTGCAATGTTTCTTGGCATGGTCAACTACCTAGGCAAGTTCATTTCAGACTTGAGCTAACTATCAGCACCACTCAGAGAGCTGACACATAAAGATGTATCCTGGTCTTGGTTAGAGTAACACCAAAGAACATTGACAGAGAATTGCTAGTCCACCTACTCTCAGATAATATGATGTTCACAAACCAGTTACACTTTCCTGTGATGCTTCAAAATTTGGTCTTGGTGCAGTCATTCTACAAGAGGATCAACCAGTTGCCTATGCCTTGAGAACTCTTACCCAAACTGAGATACAATATGCCCAGATTGAGAAAGAGCTTTTGGCAATTGTGTTTGCATGTTCAAAGATCCATGATTATGTTTACCTATCCAGATCAAAACAGACCACCGACCATTTGTCACAGTCCTGAGAAAGCCAATGCATTCAGCTCCAGCCAGACTGCAACATATGATGCTGAGATTGCAACTATTTCAGTCTTGTCTACAAGAAACGCAAACTTCTTTATCTTGCTGATGCCTTATCCAGATCACCCAAAAATGCCACATAACAGCATGAGAATGAGTTTGTAGTCATGGAAGTGAGACATTTTTCTTCCACATGTCTTGATGAGCTGAGAGACCATACAGTTACAGATCCAGTTTTGCAAAGGCTCAACCACTTTATCAATCAAGGATGGCCATCAAAGCAATCTAGTTTGCCTCAAGAAGTGCAACATTATTTTCTATACAGAGATGAGATTTTGGCTGACAAAAGTATCATTATGAAATGTCCAAAAGTAATTGTTCCACAGTCCTTGCAACCAGAGTACATTACTGTTTTGCATCATGGTCATCCAGGAACTGAATCTATTAAAAGAAGGGTGAAAGGACTGGCATTTTGGTCTTTTATGTCACAAGATATTGACAGAGTACTTCTATCTTGTTCGGTGTGTAATAGTACAAAGCCACATCAACAGAAGGAACTACATCAGCTTAACCAGATTCTGGAACTACCTTGGTCAACAGTAGCCAAAGAACATCTTTGAGTGGAATGGTCAACATTATTTGGTGTTAGTAGACTCTTCCTCCAATTGGTTTGAGATTGACCTACTTCTTAACCTACCATTGCTAAGATGAAGCATCATTTTGCTGTTCGTAGTAGTCTGCACAAAGTTATTTCTGAGAATGGCACACAGTTTACAAGCAACAGTTCAAATGATTTGCTGAAGAATGGAACTTTACTCATGTTACAAGTAGTCCAGTGTACCCGCAGTCAAATGGTTTGGCAGAACGTGCAGTGCAAAGTGTAAAGCAGTTACTAGAGAAGTCAGAACAAGATAATAGTGATGTTTTCTTGAATCTCTTATATCTCAGAAATGTTCCTCATGATAAACATCTTGGTTCATCTGGCAAGACAAACCAGAACCATATTACCAATCAGTAGTCAATTCTTAGTTCCATGTGTCAAAAACAACAGATTATTGAAAGCCAATCTTTTGAAGAAATGCCTAACCCAGAAATCCTATTATGATAAGGGGTCTATATTATAAGCGCAAATGCTTAGGTTGTCGAATACGGCATGATCGACACCTATTAAGTGAATGCACAATTCACTGAAACCTCAAAATGCGGAAACACAGATAGCCAAATTGTTTTGTTTGGCCAACACCATTCCACCCAGTGACGAAAATAAAACATACTTCCCACTACACCGCTCGCTACATACTACCCACCCAAACAAAATAAATAAACCACATACATACACTAACCTAAACCCTACTTCTAACCCTTACATACATTACTATCTATGCACTTACCTTAACCTGCACCCTAACCCTAAGGTCTGTAACTATTGCACACTTACTTTAATAAGCTAGACCCAAACAAAATAAATAATCCACACAGATACACTTAACAAAACCCTACTTCTAACCCTTACATACATTACTATCTATGCACTTACCTTAACCCGCACCCTAACCATAAGGTCCGTAACTATTGCACACTTACCATACGGAGCTATACCGCAGAAGGGCCAACTATGCCGAATTGGGATTTTGAATTTCACATTTTTCCGGCATTCGGTGTACTCGTGGTTCTCTTAATAGGTGTTGATCATGCCGTATTCGACAACCTAAGCGTTTGCGCTTGCAATATAGACCCATGATAAGACCAGTAAACCACTCAGTCCATTACAAGAGTGGGTAGTGGTAAAGATGTAAACGTCCAAAGATTATGATTGGATGGTGTCATGAAGAATATTGGTCCAGAGTTGAGATCGTACATTATGGAATCAGCAGAAGCAATTTTTAGGCAGAATTGGAAGCATTTGAGACCAGTGTCTGACTCTATACCACAGCAGATAGGCTGTGAGAAAGACTATCTCAGAGTGAGTTGTCCGGTGTTCCAATTCCTGAAGAAGTTCCAGAGGACATTCCTCTTCCTGTGATGAATCCAGAAGTTCCTAATATGAGTTGTGCACTGCAGACTGTCCCTGTTGTTAAATTTGGTCCCAACTGTTATGTTATGAGATATGGTCAAATCTCTAAACCCTATAGCAGATATGAAGCAACATGGACATGAGCATTGTGTTTTGTTTCTCATGTGTATAGTAATGCATGCCTAACTCTGATATTGTTTTGTATAAAGGGCAATCTTTTAAGAGGGAGGATGTGTGTATATACCTTTAAGAACCTATCCAAGGGCTTGCATAAGTGTATAAATACTGAGCACGTGCAAGTCTGACTGCCATTTGGAAGTTAATAGTTGAGATATAAGCATGTATGTATGTAAGCTCTATTTGTTAATTAGTTCGTTCATATTTAATGATGATGCTATCCATCCTGATGTGTTTCTATGTATTAAAGCATCTGAACAAACCCCCAAGCCTTCTTGTTATTATTAGAGATGAATGACTGACAGTATCTTTGATGTTTATAATTCTCATGATATTTATAATATGTTTCCCTGTGATGTAAGAATTCTTATGCTGGTCATAATTTCTGTTTTGTCTTTCCCTAAACCTTGTAAAATTGTCTGTGGAGCTTTTCTCCCTGGTACTCCACTGAAAATCAGCTTATCACCCAGCCAGACTATCCCAGTTAACAAATATTAAATAAATAAAATAAATAAAAGCCTTGGCCAAGTTGAGCTAAGCTGTGTGCACAACCTTACCTTCATCCAATGCTTTGGTGACCCTTTCTAAAAAGTCCACCAGATTTAATAGGCATGGCCTTCCTTTAATAAAGTCGAACTATGATGGGTCCAGTGTTTGCAGGTTACCTATGTCCTCATTTATCATGTCAATTATGATCCTTTCCAAGGCCTTACGTATGAAACTGGTAAGACTTATGGGCCTGTAGTTACTCGGATAAGTGGTTGGACATCCATTGTGCAGAGGTATGACTGTAGCCATCTTTCATTCCTTGGGCACAAAACCTGACTAAAAGTTTCAGTTTGAAAGTGATTCAAGTGGACCAGAGAGGTCATGTTTCATGTTATTTATTAAACATCGTGGAATGTTACTGGGGGCCAATGATGCAGTGTTTTTGGCATTTGAAAGTGCATTGATGACCTGCTCCCTAATAATGGTTGGGGGATTGTGTTGTGTGGTACTTCCTTTGGACTATCAGGAGAGTGGAGGGAGAAAACCAATCTGAGCCTGTCAGCCAAAAGGTTGGCAATGGCCTCAGGTTCACTGTGGGTAATGCCATTTATAATAAGTTCTGCACATTGTTCTGTATTTCCTCAGAGGTTATGGTTATAGCTGTAGAAATCTTTGCGGCTGTCCTTTGCCTGAGAAGCTATTTTTTTTCTTCAAATTTAACCTTTGAAATATTAATTAACCCTCTTAGCTGCCTGCTTAGATTTGTTAGGGAGCTCCTATGCTTAGTCAAGATTTATTTTTCTTTTCTTGTATAATTGATTGATACTGTGATTCCTTCAGAGTGGATTGTCTTTTGAGTTTGTCTTATTCTTAAATACAAGTGGACATAGCTCACTCTATAAAACTATCAATATGGCTGCATAGAGATTTTGTAAATAGCTCAGTGTATGCTATGGTTTTTACTGTGTTTTTGGTGCTTGAAATTTAGCCAAGGTGTTTCTTAGTAGAGTGAGTTTAGATTTGGAATAGTTCCTGAAAGTTTTTTAGTTTCACTGGATGCCCAAATTCAATTTTTATTTCAAGTAATACTACCTTATGGTCAGATCTGACGAGTGAAGATATTGCACTGGTTGAGAGTACAAGGTCAAAGATGTTTATACCCCTGGTAGTAAAATGGATCAATTTTTTAAGGATGTTAGCATTAACAAAGTTTAGGAATCGCTGAGCCTGTGCATTAGAAGTGGTGGTGGATTCCCAATCTATAGGGGGTAGTTGAGATCCCCCATGAGTGTCATATTGGGTTGAATGGTGAGAAGGTAAAGTGCATTGAGATAGGTAGTATGGGTTTCCTGGGACCTGGAGGGACAGCTATAGATTGCAAGGATGTGTTACGACACCCTTTTCATGATGAGTTGCAGATGTATTAATTCCAGTGGGTCATGGATGAGAGATTGTTTTTAATATAGACTGAGACTCCTCCATCTTTAGTTCCCTCCTGTACAGTAGCTGGTATAAAGCAGTGAAAGGCATTATAACCTTGTACTGCTTGGGTACTCTCAGTTACTTTAAACCATGTCTCTATTACTACACAAATGTCTAAAGTCTCCGGGTAGAGGAAGGCTTGCAGGGAGTGGAGTTTCTTAATAAGACTTCTAGCATTGAGCGGTACCATATTCAGATATTCCTGCATAGGTTCAGTTTATCAGTTTGGCATTGTCTAAAAAAGACACTATAGGGGAGGAAAAGTCTTTGCCAATATCCAAAAACCCTAGAGGGGATACATGCCAACCATCAAAGCAGCATGGTTTGTCAACCATGGCCTCCCAAGCCATCAAATATTGTATATCAAATACTGGAGTGACACCAGAAGCTAAGCCAATTGTTAAAATCAATCATCTTCTATTGGTAACATGACATCATCCTTGGAGAAAATAGCATGCTGCTCAGTGCTAGACTCATACCTGCCTGAGACACATAATCAGTGACCTCAATCATGTCTTGCTTCATACAGTCAAGGGAAGTATGTCTCAGCTCATTAATACCCACGTTGACTATGACAGTCATACTGGTTCCTATCGTTCAATGACCTGAGTGCCTGTGTGATTTGATGGATCCTAGCCCCAGAAAGGCAGAAAACTGTGACTGTCTCCTTACTTAGTCTGTTGAAAGGGATATCAGTGTGCCTCACTATAGAATCACCAAGGAAATCTGGCTGTGTGCTGGTTTGCCTTAAGGACTTAGGAGTGAAGGCACTGAATGCACTGTTACTATGTGTAGCTGTGGGTGGTGAATTAACAGAGTATTTATTTGATGGCTGAGGACCCTTTCTTTGATTGTACTGTGCAGAAGGTCTTAGTGTTATAGGAAGGTTACCTCTAAGTGCCTCAGCATAAGTAGTTTTATGTGTAGGGTCTTTACCCTGTGCAGTAGATATGGTGCAAGTGACAGCCTCTATAGGATTAGTTTTGCTTGTGCAAGAAAGTTTTTCCATCAGTGTTAAAGTGTATTTACACCTCTTGCATACTGTATCTGTTTTATTAAGAATCTGTTTTATTAAGAATAAGTGGGTTGTCAGTAAACATAAGGCAATAGTTACAATGCCTCAGAATACGTATCTCAACCAGACTGGTCACAGAGACAGAAGGGCACCCCTGTATCCTTGTGACAGAAGGGTGTGAATATAGCCCTTCTTGAGCTGGGGACTACTGGGGAAAGGATCATAGTGTGATTTCTTCAATGGCAACCTAGTTTAAAATGGTTTAATTTCATCTGTATATAAGCCTCCTTTGCCAGAGGTCTAGAGTGTTTCTGCTTGAATCCATGCCTTCCAAAGCTAAGAACAAGATATTAAGTTCATTTTGAGCTTTATCTGCACTTTTTAAATTGCATTTAACTGTTTTACTGTATTAATTTGTGCCTTTTTGACTATTTTTTTCTGTCTGTGACTGCTTCATTATCTGTAGTTGTGTTGCACTGTAATATTGCTTAGCATAGACAAGATCCAGGTTTGCTGAATCTGGCCTGCTTTTAATACTCTTGAACTCAAATCCAGCTTTTTTACCTTAAGAAGGACCCCTTGTACCCTTGTGGCAGAAGAGTGTGGATATGCAGGAATGATGATTGTGTGATTTCCTACTGGCAGACTAGTTTAAAACTGTTTAAATTCACCTGAATATAAGTCTTGTATTTGTGTGTATCTACACACCATGCAACAGGGGTTAGTGGTGCCTTGTACAGATGCAAATGCCTATAAACTATTTTTTTCTAGACGTCTGTCAGTTGATCCCACCTAAGCTTCCCTGTTGTACTGCAGGCAACTCAGCTGCACACTGCAGCACTGCAGGCAACTCAGTGGAGAACTGAGCCACATCACCACACTCCTTCACCCGTAATCCTTGACAGAATGAGTCCCCTTGTTAGTTGAGTTAGTCCTAGAGCAAAAGCTGATCCAACTTGCCCACTCCCCAACCAGTACTTACAGTTTAAGCTGCTACAATGGACTGTCAGTTTCCTAACATTTCACCAGCCAGCCTGACTGACATTAGCATCCTTAGGCAATGGTAATAATTGCCTCGTGTATACTGGCAACCACTTGCTCCAGAAGCAAGCAAATACAGTATACAAGAGATGTAACTATACCATGAAACTGGAATCAATCCTCTCATGTAACAAGAAGCAAGACATCAAACAGGTTGTCAGCACACACACACCTCTCCCAGCACACACACCTCTGCCAGCACACATGCCTCTTCCAATATGCCCACCTCTCCTCTCACAAGAGACAAGGTCAAGTCACATAAATCCACATAAAGAAAGGTAATCACTAAGAGCCTACCAAAGGACCAGAGACCTCCCAAGCACAAACAAATCACACATACTAGAACATGAACAGACCCCACTACACACAGCAACACACATAGGAGTGTCTCAGCAAATAAGTCCCTAAGGTAAAACACCTTAAAACCTAATGTCCTGGTCATAGGCAATTCCATAGTGAGACACACAGATGTCACCCTCACCAGGCTGTATAAGGACAAATTCACGGTTAGCTGCCTGTCAGGAGCCAGGATCCATCAAATCATGCACACATTCAAGTCACTCAACAATAATTACTATTGTGACACTGTTATAGTACACATTGGAGTAAATGACTTGAGATGTACCTCTCTGGACTATATGAAGAAAGACATGTCTGAATTCTCAGAACCACAGGCAGGAATGTCCCTAGCACTAAATAATATTTTACCTTCACCCAGGATGATGCCACAATACAGACAGCAAATGACTGACTTCAACAATTGGCTTAGCTTCTGGTGTCAATCCAGGAGGATCCAGTATCTGTCAGCCTTGGAAGACATGGTCAACAGACCACATTGCTTTGCCAGAGATGGTCTTAACCTGTCTCCTCAAAGCTTTTGGATAATGGCAATTCACTTGCCAACCCCATAGTACAATTTTTAGGCAATGTAAAAACAACAATATTCCTGATGTAAAGAAATCAACTTGAGACAAACTCAAGGTTATGCTGCTTAATGCTAGGAGACTAAACAGAAAACTGCACTCCCTGGAAGCACTCTTCACCTTGGAAGATGCTGTTATCTGTGCAGTCACTGAGACCTGGCTCAAGGCTGCAGAGAGAACCTTGGTCATACAAGGCTACAATGCCTTCCACATGTTCAGACCCAAAAACGAGTATGAAAGAACCAAAGGTGGAGGTGTACCCATCTTCATTAAATCCAAATACAACTCGAGACTGGTTAAGCAGTACAACTCTCTGGAGCTACTCCAGGTACAAATGAATATAGGAAAAACACCCTATCACATCATCACTAGCTACAGGTCCCGCTCCATGAACCAAGAAATACACACTGACTACCTGCACTTGCTAGAATCCCTCCCTATACAGTCAAGCACTTTGGTCATGGGAGACTTCAACTATCCTTCCACAGACTGGGCAACATACATGAGCACAAACACGATTGCCCTGAGGTTACTGGACTTTGTTAATTCAAATGTTCTGGAACAGTTAGTCTGCACCCGTACAAGGGGCTTGGATGTCCTGGACCTGGTACTGCCCAAGATAGGGTGGTCACTGCACTACCCCCTGTATGTTGCTCTCCCTGGTAAGGTCAGATCATAAATCTGAAGTAAAGATCAGACCTGACACCCCCACAGGAACAAAAAAACTGAAAGATTTCTCCAAAGCAGACTTTAGCCTATTAAGCAAGGGTCAACAATGACTCCAATGCAGAGGAGTACACAAATGGCCTTTACAGACATTTAAGCAACTGTATAGACTCAGCTGCACCTGTCAGAATCAAAACCAGGTCCTCCCAAAGAAAAAGGCCACCCCAGTGGATGTGGACTGCAAATATAAATAGGTTATAAAACAAAAGGAAGAAACTGTTATCAAAACACAAAAGGGAACTTAACCAGCAGAGGAAGAATACCCTCCACAGCTGGAACAAGCAAATCAGTTATCTTGTAAAGGCCTTTATATCTAATTATGAGGCTAAATTAGCATCTCTAGCTAAAGACAATCATAAGGCATTCTTCAGCTATGCCCAAAATCTTAAAGGGAATGCCTAGCTATGTGCCAAACTGATTGTGGATGCTACCAAAAACACTGAACCTAAAGAAATTTCCAACCTGCTGGTGGACAGGCTTGGTGCAAATTTCTCACCCCTGTCCCCTCCAGGCATACCCCAAAGCATCCCTGTCACCAATCCACTACCTAGAATCACCAAAGCGCACATCATATCAGCCCTCTCCAAGGCCAAAAACATGACCTTCATAGGACCAGACAACATCCCAGACTGCTTACTAAACAATCTAAAACAAGACCTAATGGAACTACATGGTACTCTGTTCAACCATAGCCCGAGCAGTGGCTTTGTTCTAGCTGAGTGGAGAACAGCAATAGTAATCCCCTTACACAAAGGGGGTCCATCAACCAACCCTGAGAACTATAGACCCATAAGCCTAACCAGCCTTATCTGCAAGGCCATGGAAAGAATCATCATGGACCTTATCACCAAGGACATAGGTGACCTCCAAACTCTTGACCCAACCCAGTCTGACTTTGTTAAGGCCAGGTCTTGCTTATGAAACCTGGTGGACTTTTTCAAGAATGTCACCAATGCTCTGGATAAGGGTAAAGCAGTAAATACTGCTTGTCTGGACTTAGTCAAGGCTTTTGAAACAGTCCCCCACTCAGTTATCATATTTCGATGAAGTACAAGCTAAAACCAAGGGACTGTGGCTGACAAAGTTTGCTGATGACTGCAAACTTGGTGCGGTCATAGAATCTCCAAACAATGTCAACATCATTTAAGAAGGTATCACACAAACAAATGAGTGGTGCAAAAGTCATAGCCTCAAATTCAAAGCAAAAAAATGTATTATCATCCCGTTCAGTAAGAGCAATGTTCCTGCAAATTACCACATCAAAGGCAATACCCTACATACACACTCAGTAGTGAGAGATCTGGGCACTCAGGTTGACAGCAACCTTGCCTTTGATCACTATGTTTACATAGTGGTAAGAAGGGCATTCTATATGGCTTATCTCATAAGTAAGGGCATTGTCTCAAGAATAAGAGAAGTTATCACTTCCCTGTACTCTTCAGTCATTAGGCCAATAATTGAGTACACCGCCTCTTTTGGTATATACGTTTTAAAGCACCTGCAGCAATTGGAGAGATGACAAAGGTTACTCACAAGGAAAATTCAAAGTTATTCAGTTATCCTATGTGGATTGGCTGAAATCACTGTCACTTTATTCTGCTTCATACAGACTACTCAAAGGCAATCTCTGCCTTGCATATAAGGTGATCTCTGACCCAGCTTTATTGGAAATTGCACATCCAGAAGTCAAATGGTACACAGGTTACTCACTCTAAGGACCTAAACCTGATATGTGATAGCAATAGAACCTGCTGGAGGGACAGCTGTGTCTCCCAGAGGTTACCACACCTTTGGAATAGACTGTCGGTTCACATCAAATAGAGCACCTCAATGGCCCTCTTCAAATGCAATCTGGACAATTGGATGGGTAACAGTAGGGAGTTACACCTGTGTCTCTCTAGGACTGGAAAAATAGGTGCTGATCATGAAAACATGGATAAATTTGGCTAGGCTTGTAAGGGCCCTCAGGTCATTAGCCTAGTAATGTCCTATGATCCTATGATCCAATGAAAAACTCTCCCAGCTGGGGATTAACCCATATGTGACTAGATGGGCATTACACTGGCTCACCAATAGAATGTATACTGTCAAAGTGTGGGGATTCCATCTCCACCAGTAGACCAGTTACCAGTAGTATACTACAGAAATCTGTGCTGGGCCCTCTGCTATTTGGAATCCACTTTGAGGACATCCAGGTGAAAGCAGATGACCTGTGGCTTACTAAGTTCACAGATGACTGCAAACTAGGTGCAATCATGGAGTCCCCCAACGATGTTAACATATTACAAAAGTGGACAACATAGACTAGTGATTGGTGCCAGAGCCTCGGACTAAAGCTAAATTCAAAAAAGTCCATCACTATCCCATTTGGCAAAGAAGTAGCCCCTGCAAATTACATTATAGACAGCATTAAGCTCAAATACAATGATGAGAGACTTGGGAACACAGATCGATAGAAATCTATGCTTCTATCGTCATGTGTCCACAGTGGTAAGGAATGCCTTCTATGTTGTGCATCTCATAAGTAAGGACATCACATCCAAGACTAGGGCTGTTATAATTCCTCTATACTCAAATCTCATCAGACCTCTAATTGAGTACAATGCTCTCTTTTGCATGTACCTTACCAGACACCTGCAGCAACTGGAGACACCACAGATGTTTTTTCTAACCAAAAAAATTCTGAGCCTCCAAAACATGACATACACAGGAAGGTTGAAGGCTCTGTCTCTGTACTATGTGTTCTACAGGCTGCTGAGAGGTGACCTGTGACTGGTCTACAGAGCAATCTCTGACCCTGCCCTAATGGAAATGTTGCATGTCCGTAAATCAAATGGGACAAGAGTCACTCACTCCAGGGATCTCAACCTAGCCTGTGACATAAACATAAAATGTTGGAGAGACAGATATGCTCCTCTAAAGCAGAGCTCCTCAATGACCCTATTTAAGTGCAACCATGACAATTGGATGGAAGACCAGAAATTCACCATAGGGGTGGCACCTATGTCCCTCATAAACAGAGGCAGTCTGTGCTAATCATTGATTCACTCTGCCAAAATTACCATCTAACCATGGTCAACCAGGGAACAAGGGCATTACATGGCTAGGCTTGTGAAGACCCTAGGGCCATTAGCCAAGTAACCTATTATGAACCTATAAACCTATGAAAATAAATAACTGGTTTGGAACCCAAGTGCTTAAATCAAAACAAATACACTTAGAATAACAGGCACAATAAGCCTTCACCAGCAATTCCAATCTCTGAAGGGCGGTGGCTACCCTCTCCTCCCACAGAAGTGTAGACCATAAACCTTTTTAATGTAAAATAACTGGCCTGGAGCCCAATAACTTAAACCAGAACTAAAACACTTTTAGAATAGCAGACATAACAAGCCTTTGACCAGCAAGTCCCAACTCATAAGGTATAAGCTACCTCTCCTGCCACAAGAGTGGAGAACACAAACCTTCCTTATATGACATGACTCATTTGAAGCCCAAGTGCTTAAATCAAAACCAAGATGCTTAGAGTAATAGTCACAATTTAATCAGGCTACTAACAAGAAGTAATAAATGCAGCAGATTAAATGCAATCAAACACTATGATCATGCAGTAAAAACAAAATAAAGTACTAAAGTAGGAAGCACAGATACATTAAAAGCAGATTAATAAAGTGCATTTTTTCATTGTCACAATGAAGGCAGAAATGAGAATAAACAGGACACAATTTTTGCAACAGGAATTTCAAATTGCAGATAGCAGTGAGAAGATAAAAACCATAATGAGCAGTTCTTCATAATACTGGTGGCATGTGACAATATGGAAGGAAGTAACTTTAGCATCTGGCACTTTGCAATGCAGGCAGCCTGTAAGAGCACAGTAAGTCATAACCATTCATCACATGAGACTACAGCATGAATTAGCCTGTATAACAGCTAGGACATGGGACTATATTAAGAAGTAAGCATAGCAAATGACGTATTATAATGCAGATTGCATATGAGAATAACCAAGGTATAACATTATAACACTGGCAGCATGTGAGAATATAGTAAAATGTAACCCACCTCCATAGGTATCACAAGGGATAAGAAACTAAGAGTAATGCTACACAACGCCAGAAGTCTAAACCTCAAGATGCACGCACTCGAAACTCTCCTTAGCATGGAGAACATCGATATCTATGCAGTAACAGAAACCTGGTTCAAGGCTCCCGAGAGTACCCCAGCATTACCAGGTTATACCTCATACCATGCTTTTCGGCCCCAAAACTTGGATCAAACCACAAAAGGAGGGGGAGTATCAATATTCGTCAAAGATACCCACACCTCCAGGTTGGTGGCACAGCACGAAGCATCAGAGACTATCCATGTGCAACTAACAGTGGGTAAAACTGCCTTCCAGTTTATAGCCTGCTACAGACCACCCTCCCAAACTCAGGAACCCCACTCGGCCTTCCTGAGAACAATGGAAAATATGAAGGTCTCTCCAAACACCATTATATTGGGTGACTTCAACTACCCAAACATAGACTGGGAGCATTACTCTAGCTCCAACACCCTAGCCCAAAGGTTCCTAGAATTTATAAACTCAAATGCTATGGAACAACTTGTTACCACTTCCACAAGAGGGGAAAACATACTGGACCTGATCATCACCAACATGGGGACTTTATTCTCCAGACCAGAAGTGTATCCCTCACTGGTAAGATCAGACCATAAACTAATCTCACTGGATATTCACATCCCGACCCCACCCCCTGCCCAGAAAACCACAGTGAAGAACTTCTCTAAAGCAAATTTCACACTCCTCAAAACCAAGGTGGAATCCTTCAAAGCCCCTGGGCCTGTGGAAAATACGGCCCAGACCGCAGAATCCTTTATAAACGCATTCTATGAACACCTTCAGGAATGCATGGACCATGCAATCCCAAATAAAATCAAGACCCAATCCTCCAAAGGCAGATGTCCTGTCTGGTGGACGCCAGCCATAAACAAACGATACAAGAGAAGGAGGAAGCTACTACATTATAGAGCAAAATCCCAAAAAGGGAAGGCATCTCTGATCAGTATTAGCAAAAAACTACGGGCACTCATAAAATCGTCTAAGGCCAGGTTTGAGTGAAAAATTGCACAGGACACTAAGGATAATCACAAGGCTTTCTTTAGTTATGTTAGTAACCTGGGTGGGAATTCCCAGATATGCTCAGAATTAGTCCAAAATGACAAAAAATACACCGAAACCACAGACATTGCCAACATGCTAGCTGACAGGTTCAGGGCAAACTTCTCTCCCCCCTCTCCACCAAAAGGGCAAATATCTATCCCAGCAGAGTGCTTCCCCCCTGACATCTCAGATGCTCAGTTAAGAGCCGCCCTCTCCAAAGCAAAAAACACAGCATCAATGGGACCAGATGGTGTCCCGCGCAGCATCCTACATGAACTCCAAGAAGAGCTAAATCCAAACATAAAACTACTGTTCAATCTCAGCCTTACTACAGGATATGTACCCAAAGAGTGGTGTACAGCAACAGTAGTCCCTCTCCACAAAGGTGGTGCCTCAACGGATCCTGGAAACTATCGCCGCATAAGCCTGACTAGCTTGGTCTGCAAAGCTATGGAAAGGATCATCATGGACCTCATAAATAAAGATATTGGGGACCTACAGTCACTGGATCCTACCCAGTTCGGCTTTGTTAAGGGCAGATCCTGCCTCTTAAACCTGGCCAATTTCTTTGAAACAGTCACCAAGGCCATTGACAAGGGGAAGGTGGTCCACACAGCCTACCTGGACCTCGCAAAAGCCTTTGATACAATACCCCACTAGGGCATTATAGATAAGCTCACCAGCTTAAATATAAACCCCTATGTCACTAGATGGGTTGCAAACTGGCTCAAGGACAGAACCCATATGGTTAGAATTGCTGGAGCCATGTCAGACTCCAAACCAGTTACAAGTTGTATCCCACAAGGCTCAGTCCTGGGACCTCTCTTGTTCGGTATATATTTCCTCGGAGGTACAGGCCAACACGGAAGGACTGTGGCTGACCAAGTTCGCAGATGACTGCAAACTGGGCGCCATAATCGACTCTCCAGCCGACACAAGCCTCCTCCAAAAGGGCCTCATAGAAACAGACAACTGGTGCCAGAGCCATGGCCTCAAGCTAAACGCCAAAATATGTATAGTCATCCCCTTTGGCAAAAACAAAGTGCCCACAAATTACCACATAGGTGGCAATCCATTAAGTACAGAAGAAGTAATTAGGGACCTGGGGACCCAAGTTGATAGCAATCTCTCATTTGACAACCACGTGGCCAAAGTGGTTAGAAAAACATTTTATATAGCCCACCTAATCATGAAGGGATTCACATCTAGATCAGGGGAGGTCATCGTGCCTCTTTACTCATCCCTCATCAGGCCCATAATTGAGTACAATGCCCCTTTTGGGATGTACCTTACCAGACACCTGCAGCAACTGGAAAGACCCCAAAAGTACTTCACCAAGAGGATCAAAGGGCTCAAACAGATGCCATATGCTGCCCGGTTAAAGAAACTCCAGCTTTACTCAGTGGCATACCGCCTGCTCAGAGGCGATCTGTGCCTGACGTATAAAGCCATGTCCAACCCGGAATTAATGGACATGCTGCACCTCAGAAAATCCAAATCCCATCGAGCCACGCGCTCGAGAGACTTGAACCTCAGCACTGAAATAAATAGGACATGCTGGAGGGACAGATTCATAACCCAAAGGCTCCCTTCACTCTGGAATAAAATCCCAGTCCAGGTTAGGCAGAGTCCCTCATTGACTCTCTTCAAGAGGAATCTTAATGAGTGGATGGGAGATCGTAGGTTTACCCCAGGTATCACTTCTGTGTCACTGTTAGACAGAGGCACAGTATACTAACCTCGAAAAAGGGCATAGCAAAATTAATTTAAAATGGGTGGCGAAAGCCAAACACACTCTGGATAGGCTTATAAATGCCCTAGGGCAGATAGCCTAGTATAAACCTATGAACCTATGAAACCTTAGCAACTGGGAAGTCTCAATGCAGGCAGCAAGTGAAAAAATGGTAAGAAGTAACCTTAGCAAATAGCACAGCATAATGTAGGTGGCAAGTTAGAATATAGTAATACATAACCTTAGCACCTATCAAATGTCACACTATAATACGGGTAATAATGGGGAATATTGTAAAACATATGCAACTGGGATGTCCTAGTTCATGTGGAACATAAGAATGTAGTTAGACATAATGTTAGCATTTAGCATTTCAAACTGCAAGTAGCGTATGACAAGACAGAAAAAACTTAGCAACTGGCAGTTCATAATGCAGTACGGAATTCTTTTAGAGATAAGTGTAACAACTGACAAGTCAAAACATAGATTCTGCATGAGAATAAGCAAGGAGCAACCTTTGTAACTGCAAATCAGCAAGATAGAATACAGTAAGATATACCCCAGGATTCATGAAGATCAGCGCAAGAATGGCATTAGCCTTGCGCTGACCATGTGGCGTAGAGATGGTGCAGCAGCACCTCATGCGCATTAATGAAGGCGCGCTGCCGCAATGTACACATGCAAAGGAAACGTGCGTGAGTGCAGGGGCATGTCTAAGTGCTGCACGGAGGCGTGAACATGTCAGCTGCAGACACGCAACCTAAAATGCTGACTAGTACAGCCTGCCTCTAATAATAATCACTCCTGTCAGTGTTCATGGATACTGAAATGTATGCAAAGCATACAAGACAGTTTTGCGAACGCCAAAATAAAAAGTAAACACAAAGACATGTAGCTGATTATTGAGTCCCCATACCTCGAACAAATGGCATTTAAAACCCTGTGCCCATATTCCATTGTAGTGTTGATTGTTATACCAAGTGGAAGCAAAACGCAGTGTGTTAGCGTGCCGCTGCCATTTGCTAAACCTAGCCCAATGGTTAGGGTTACCACCTGTCCCACTTTGTGAGGGACAGTCCTTCTCTGAGCAGTTGTGTCCTTACCAAAACCATTATAAATGTTAAATGTCCTGTGATTGTAGGACATAATTATGTCCCATATTTTATGTAATAGTTCCATACAATACTTATTTCTGTATGTAAAATACCTAAATGTTACAAGAAACAGAATAAGCAACTAAACTGCTACAACAATAAGCTTTCATTTAGGCATAAAACTAAAGTACTATCCTTTGTACTGATCGTGGGTATGTGTTGGCCTGTAAAATCTGATGTGTGTCCTGAAAATGTCCCATTTTGGTCATTTGAAAAGGTGGCAACCCTACCAATGGTCAGACCATTTGTTCAATATCTGCCCATTAGCGATCAAAGTCATCCTTGTCTGGACGGCCCAAAGATGAATGGGTATTACCCGGGTCTACCTACCATGTCATGAAAGATAAGTATTTGCCTGTACCTATGTGCGTGAAGTACAGCATGTGGAAGATCAAAAATGCTAGGGTCGTCCTCACAACCATATTGGTACCAGAAATATGTAGTGTACACAATGTGTTCTGTTGACTATGCCATGAGCCATCAACCAGAGAAGGGAGGGATGGTGTGTGTGGAATATGGGGGTGGGGGGTGACAGGTAATGTAATAATTTGGCAAGGGAAGACTGTGGTGGATGCACAGTAGGTGAACTGGAGGTGTACAAGAGAGCAGTGGGTTAGTCAGAAAGAAAAGCATTCCAAAAATCATTAAGAGACCAGCATACAATGGCACCAAATAATACTTTAATAAAAGTATTCTTTAAAGACAAACGGTTTCGGCTGAATCAATACAAAGCCTTTCTCAGTATAAAAGAGTAAGAAATAAAGAAATAATTATATATGCAAGGGAATGGACATGTGATCAATTAGAGATGCTCATTAACACCTGGTTTAAAGAGACCACCTAGCTTAACAATCAATTTTTTCTCCATAGTATTCAACAAGTCATGCCAACCCAATTTGTTGTTCCTGGGACTATTCATTTTATCAATAATAGTAAAACTGAAATATGCATTTTTATGTAACAAAGTGTGTTTGTAAAGGGCATTGATTTCTTTGTGGTGTTTTATCTCACTAAGATGTTCTGATATCCTGAATTTCAAAGGTCTGGAAGTCTGACCTATGTAAAAGGCTGAGCAGCTGCAGTTAGCCAAATAAATCACCCAATTAGAGGTGCAATTGGCAAAAAACCTAATGTCAAAGACTTGAGGGGAGTTCTGACTGCTGAAGCTTCTTGTTTTTAATAGCCTGGAACAATGAATGCAATGGCCACAAGGAAAGCACCCAATTAAGGGCTCCCCTGATAAAGTTGTTTGAGTTACTTTGGTATTGATAGGCTGCCCGTGTTTGAAATGATTAAAAAATACAGAAAGATTTTTACCTTAACTGAATGAAAAGAAACATCTATCCTTCAGCAGTTTACTCAGTCTGGAATCACATGTCAAAATGTTCCAGTGTTGTTGGACAATATTCATTAATGCTTTAGTGTTGCGTCCATAGGTGGTGATTAGTCTTAGTGGCTCACCTGTTTTCTGATTCTTTTCTTTGTAGAGAAGTTGGTTATCCTGCTCCATGTTGTCCACTACATGTTTGGTATGTAAGACCTGACCCATTTTGTAACCTCTGTCCCTGAATCCAAGAACCAAATAATCTCTAAAGTCTTTGTAAGTATTATTATCGGAACAAATGCATTTCATACGCATAAATTGAGATTTAGGAATATTCTTACAAACATGGGATGGATGGAAGCTGGTGGCATGGAGAAGCAAATTGTTTTCGGGACATTTACGATATACTTCAGTTGTCAATGTATGATCACATGCATGGGAAACCAAAACATCCAAAAAAAATTGTATTTGTGTCATAGTTGACAGTAAATTCAATTCCCCATTTGTTTTCATTTAAATATGTAAAGCATTCCAAAAGGTATTCTGTATCTGATCTCCATACCAACAAGCAGTTGTCCAAATATCTTCTCCAGCTATCCATTTCGTCCATGTATATGTTATGGGAGTTATCATAAATAATCTGTTCTTCAATGTATGCCAGAAATAAATCTGCATATACTGATGCAAAGGATGCTCCCATAGCTGTGCCCTTTATTTGTAAGAAGCATCTGTCCCGATAAAAGAAGATGTTCTTTGTAAGAACATGTTCAGTCAGGCACAATAACAGAGTGTTGAAACAAGGTTTGTACATTTCTATTTTGTTTAACCAGTATTCCAAGGCTTCTAATCCTGCCTAATGTGGAATATTAGTGTAGAGAGATGTGACATCTAGTGTACACAGCAACCAATCTGGTTCTAATTATGCTTCAGAAATAATCTGAAGAAATTATGTGGTGTCCCTGATGTGTCCTCTGACACATTTTAGAAGAGGTTGCAAGTATTTGGTTAGAAAGAGGGACAGAGGTTTAGTAAGTGAATTTCTGTCTGAGACAATGAGTCTGCCAGGAGGGTTCTTAAGATCTTTATGAATTTTAGGCAAAAAGTATATATATTGTGGACATGGGTTGGTTATAGTTAGTTGTATTCTAGTGTTGTTACTGATGATGCCCTCTTCTACTGCTAAAGAAAGAAATTCATCAATTTTTTGTTTAAGAAGGGGGTGGGGTCGATACTAAGGTGGGCGTAGTAACGTGCGTCAGACAACTGTCTATTGGCTTCTTTGTTGTACTGTTCCCAATCCTGTATAACTATAGCTCGACCCTTATCGGCCCCAATTATGACTAACTCATGGTTATTAGCTAGCTTGATAATATTGTCCATAGATGTTTTAGATATATTATTAGCCATGGGGTTGTGTGTCCTAAACTGAAAGTTAAGATCTTTGATAATGGCATTTTGAAATATAGATACATTCTGATTCATAGGGGGCATAAAGGAAGATTTATGGTATTTGAAGTCATCAGTGATCTTGAGGTTGTCTGTTCCTGAAAAAATAATTTTAAATTAAGATTCCTGCAAAATTAAAGAATATCATTAACAAAATTTTCTTCAGAAACAAAAAAAAACAGGTATGAATGATAAACCTTTTTTAGGATTTCAGTATCAGAGGAGGTGAGGGCATGAGAAGAAATGTTAGTTATGTTTATATTTGTTCTTTGTGTACAAACATTTGGAGTAAGCTTTCCATACTGTCTACCTCTACGATGTTTCCTGCCCACCCTCCTCCTTGGTGTAAATCCTGTAAGGCAATGGAGTTCCTTCTTTTCATAGCTGGTGAGCCTGTGGCACCCACTGAATTTGTATCTAAGCCTTAGGATGATTCCTCACCTGATGTGTCAATACTATGTATGAGTCCCTTTTTTAAATGGATTTTGTACATTTCTTTTTTAAAGGTGTCCGATTTTGTTGGGTGAATAGGACATGTTTTTCTTTACCAAAATTAAAGGGATCCCCTTTATTGAACTTCTTTTTCTATCTTTCCTTAAGCTTTGTTTCTAGAGTCATCAGCTCCTTACCTAGATTTTTAATACTACTGCAGTATTTTGGTTGTCCTTCATACTTTTCTGCCATATCGCTTAGTTGGGTGATAGATTCTATCTCTTGATCTATAATCCTGTTGTGGTGATTAGCTAGTATCTCTACAAATTTGAGAGAAGTTTCCTGTTGTATTTCACCCCATTGTTTCAATAAAAGGTCGTCAGGATTACTGACAAGTGGTTGTGCATGGGCACGTAAACCAAGTGGAGTGATACCTTTAGTTAAGTAAGCCCGGAAAATCTTATAATGCCAGACATTGTTGCATAATGAATGCATATGTTTATTTAAATTCAGAAAGATTGTCTCACAACTTTCAACTTTGGGTCGAGCATCAGTGCCTTCCGCATTCTTTCCAAGTTTTCCCAGTCCAAAGACTGATAGGTCCTCCCTATCAGAAGCAAGGCCCTTTAATAAATTGCCCAATTCCATAATGTATCTGGAATATAAGTAGCTCACAGAAAGGCCCAAAATTAAATGTCAAAAGATTATCAAAAAGGGAAGCCAGAAGTTGTAGAAAAAGAAAGCCACGTTAATATAATGGTTGTAAACAATATATTTGTATAACTGTAATAATGTATATAACAACGACCCTGGCCAATTCATAGCTAGATCAATAAGCCCTAGGCCATCAAATGGAATACTCACACTGATGTCACTGAAATTAAGTACAGCACAAAAGTACTCAGTAGTATATTATAGTAGGCCGTAAGCCGATACTTGTATGAACAAATAAGCCCCAGGTCTTGTACTAAAAGTTTGCCAAATCTGAATCTGAAATTTTTTGTTTTGTTCACAGTATAATAATTCAACCATCTCTTAAAAATGTAGAAATAAACTAAAGATAATGGCAATAATAAACAATGATATGGTAATTATAAGCTTTCCAAAAGGCCGTCTATAAAAGACTTACAAATATGTAAGTAGTAATCCACAATCAAAAGGATACATCCAATACAAACCATGAAATTATATATGAATATAAGTAGGGACATAGCTTGATACTCGATTTGTATCTGTGTAAGTTTGGTAAGGCCCAAACCTAACAGGTAACCTTCATGAGAAAGTTAATATCAGAACTTGTTGAACAAATCACTAGGATTATATACTGTGAAATTCAATCATCACTGGAACATCTTAAAATGCAAAGTTTCTAATTTGTAAATACAGTATATATATGCAACCTAGATTCAAACAGGCGCCATACATAGTCAAACTAATTTCTAAAATGAAAAGAAGTATATATATATATATATATATATATGTGTGTGTGTGTGTGTGTGTGTGTGTGTGTGTGTGTGTGTGTGTGTGTGTGTGTGTGTGTGTGTATAAGCTTGCCACAGTTAAGTAGAAAAACAGAATACCACATGCCTTAGTTGCTTAACCTTGATTGAACCATTGGCCAATTGCAATAGTCCTATTAGCTTAACTTAAATTGTTGCCATTATTTGAGTGATATGCAGAAAAACTAAAATAGTATTATAAGCAATATTACACACAACCAGCACATCATATAAATGGTTACAGTTGAAAAAGTCCAATGTTAGCATGGGGAATAAAAAACATGAAAACCAGAATGCAAAAGCTATATTCTGCCCAAAAGTAATGGCTGGATGTATGAATGTTATTTAAAAAAGAAAGAACACACAGCCTTCCATGGATATGTCAATCCTGTTAATCTGCTGTTGTTAGACAACTGCGCACCGCTAAATGTAAGGCATAAATATAATTTGTCACGATGGTTTAAACTTCCCCTAATCAGGTTTGCATAAAGAAAAATTCAACAAATATCTCAACGATTGAGCGTACACCCGTTCGTTCATAAGAGCCAAAAGCTATATTCTGCCCCCAAAGTAATGGTTGGATGTATGAATGTTATTTAAAAAATATAACACACAGCCCTCTGTGGATATATTAATCCTGTTAAACTGCTGTTGTTAAACAACTATGCCCCGCTTAGTATAAGACATAAATATAACTTGTCATGATGGTCTGGACTTCCCCTATTAAAGTTTGCATAAAGAAAAATTCAACAAATGTTTCAGCGATTTAGCGTACACCCGGCAGTAAATGAACTGCCAAACAGAATAAAAAACACTGTTTGCATAATAAAACAAGACAAATAATTAGACTGTCCCAATAACCTGTTGAAAGTGAATAGAATAATTCTTGTTTGGGTCTGCCAGGAGGGCTCTTAAGATCTTTATGAATTTTAGGCAAAAAGTATATATATATATATATATATATATATATATATATATATATATATATATATATATATTGTGGACATGGGTTGGTTATAGTTAGTTGTATTCTAGTGTTGTTACTGACAATGCCCTCTTCTACTGCTAAAGAAAGAAATTCATCAATTTTTTTTTTAAAGAAGGGGGTGGGGTCGATACTAAGGTGGGTGTAGTAGCGTGCGTCAGACAACTGTCTTTTGGTTTCTTTGTCGTACTGTTCCCAATCCTGTATAACTACAGCTCCACCCTTATCGGCCCCAATTATGATTAACTCATGGTTATTAGCTAGCTTGATAATATTGTATAGGGTGATTAAGGCACTTTAAAGCAGATGTAAGTAGGGTTACACCTGTCCCACTTTGCGAGGGACAGTCCCTTTTTGGGCAGTTGTGTCCTGACCAAAAATATTAAAATGGCCAATGTCCTTAGATTGTAGGAAATAATTATGTCCCATATTTCATGTAACAGTTGGATAAACTAGTTATTTCTGTATGTAAAATACCTAAATGTTACAAGAAACAGAATAAGCAACTAAACTGCTACAAGAATAAGCTTTCATTTAGGCAAAAAAGTTAAATCCTTTGTACTGACCGTGGGTATGTGTCGACCTGTAAAATCTGATGTGTGTCCCGACAATGTCCCACTTTGGCCATTTGAAAAGGTGGCAACCCTAGACGTAAGTGGACATGCAAGCGTGTACGCGCAACAGTAAGTGGCGGTGATTCAACGGTATGGGAAATGTAAATAAGCATGTAGGTGTATACGCATGTGCATGTACAGACCGATACATATATTTCACATCTGTCCTTTCCCATCTGTCCTTTCACTGCAACTTTTTCCAGAACTGCATTTTAGCCTACCCTCTCTTACCTTACCTTGTTTCTTCTGATTCTAGCTGTTCTACATACTTCATTTCTACACATTAGCTGACTAACTAATACACTTTCTCTAACCCACTGACTTACCTGTTAGTTCTTCCCATTCACTGATTGTTTCCTGCTGTACTCCACTCTCTTGTGTCTTACTGCAGGGCTTTTAGTTTCTCCTCTCCGTTTGCTTAAACTAAGCTGTTTCATGTCATAATTATAACTCCTCACACTTTTATTCATTCTCCCTATTCTCTATAACGCTCTTTAGTCTTGTCTTTCTCCTAGCTTATAATCTACTATCCCATCCTACTTACACTAATTTATCAGACCTATACTGCTACCTCTTTTCCCCTCCTTTATTACATACTCATTCCCACTATCCTGTAAGGGGATACTTACTAACATGTAAACTCCTCCCTATGACTTAAATCCGAGGCTACTCCCCTATTCCCTCCTCCACGTCTACTTTTAACCTATAAATATAACCCCCTACCCACTGACGCCATCTTTCTTTCCCTGAGCATCGTTGGCTGTTGGGCGTCTGGAGATAGAGGCTTATCCTGAGACTGTAAGTAATTGTTTGTAAGTGTATTATAACTATCAATTGCACTGTTTTGTGCCAGTAATGGAGTCGTATTACAACTGCAGTCTTGATGTCTATGTGTATTGATTGACCTTTTAAGGTTTTCCCTTTGAATGGCTGACTTATACAACACACCTGTGAGTGCTATTTCCTATTTTTCCACTTGATATAAGATATTTTTGTTTCTCTATGAATGGGTGTGTGTTAGCGAGTCTCCATATTGCGTGTCGTTGTTACTTCCTTTCCGATATTATGTAAATAATGCTGTTAAATTACTTGAAACTGTTTAGCGTACACACCTGGGCTTGTTTAGATATGCGTCAATGACTGCCTTTGATAAGGGTTGTTTGTACTAATGCAATGTCCCTTGACTTAATCGTAAAAGAAGTTTTACTAGTGCTAATTGAATATAACTCTGTATCCACTGTGTAAAGGTTGAGTTCTACCTGAAACCTTTAGATTTTACTATGATACACTGGCTTTTCAGTTTAGTGGTAACAGTGTAGCGTGCACGTGGGCTTGCAAACCCTCTGCGTCTTTGTATCTCCACAGAAGTCTCGGGCTGCTTAATCGCACACCCCAACCTGAATTACTACTGGAATACTTAGCGTCGCTAGTGGGTTTCTACTGTGTACCTTATAATTACACTCGCGTAGCATCTGCCAATTAAGATTATTTACTGTATTAAGTCAAAAGTACCATCTAAATCCCTTAGTTTACTTAGAATTGCTACCTGACACTCTGTAAGGTACTTGAACTACTTCGCCTTGCGCGTTTTCTAGAGTCCCACCTGTATACCTAACTTTCTTTATTTATTAGTAAAGCTAGATGCTTAAAGCATTTCTCCATTGTGGCCAATATCTAATACTGTAAATTCTACTTTACAAACCAGCTTTAAATTCTGTTTTTGGCCCGTGTAGCGTGAGTGCGGGGGCTTGCAATACTTATTGCATCATTGAATTACAATATGAGAGTTGGGCTGCTTAATCGCTGAGCCCCAACTGAAAATATAGTCATTTTACTGAGCTGTGGTGGCTAGATTTCATGGAACCCCTAGTCTTTAAGGCGGAAATAACACATGTTAATAGCTGGTATTTCCTATTGGAATTTGCTGAGTCCCATCTCTGACCCTTAATCATTTATTAATAACGCTAACTGTTTCCTCTATTTGGTGTTTTTTTTACTCCTACCTTGATTCTTTACTGTTTAATGAGAAATGCTTGATGCTTAGAGTAATATATCCTTAAAACTCTCATTTACATTCTATTGGGAACATTAGCGGTTTTTAACTGTGTTTTTCACTGAATTTATCCTACCTAGTTTAATATTTTGAGCCCCCTCAGAAATCTAAACTTGACAATGTGTGATGCCAGATTTCACTAACGGCCAATTATTAGTGTTTCTCACCATTACAATGAACATTTAAGTTTGAACCCTACATTTGAATCTCAAATACTGTTACACAATGCTTAGCCATGCAAAGTGAACTATCTGTCTTTCTAATTGTTGTATGTTCTAGATAGGTTTTTTCTTCTCCATTGTTTAATGTTTTGTACCAAGGATTTAGCGCTGATGTTACTGAGAAATGCTGGTGTATTGTAACTTATCTTGCTTCCAATCCTAGCTCTAATTCACTCACTATCTCTCTCTTCTTACCTTATAACAGAGTGGTCAATTGTTAAACTCAAGCAAACTCTTTTTCCTGCCTACCATCCTCCTGGAAATAAAGGAACCTCAACAACTGAGCCCATACCCTTCACTACCAAGAGAAACCGACTTACTATGAGAATTTAATGTATGTTCAGTTTCCTTATTTGACCAGACTTAATCTATTTCTGTATCTCAGGTTAAGCGTCCCTCCTGAATTACCAGCAGCCTACATATTCCCCATCCCCCACACATACCTCTATTTAATTCCTTTTTAAATCTACCTCAACTATTTCTGTTTGCTAGCACATCACAATCCAACCTCTTTTCCCCAGTTGTGTTTAGCCCCCTGCTCTGGTGTCTGTCCCTGCAACTACACAACTGGCCACAAGGTGGCACCCTTATTATTTTTTCTGCTGCTACTTCTCTTTTTCCCACTCTTATACTTATCTTCTGCCCCCCTTAACCTTTCACATCTGTCCTTTCACTGCAACTTTTTCCAGAACTGCATTTTAGCCTACCCTCTCTTCCTGCTGTACTCCACTCTCTTGTGTCTTCCCGCTCCGTTCGCCCTCCGGGCTCACTCCGCTCCCCTACCCTGCCCCCAATTCCCACACGCCCCCAGGGTGTCTACCTTTATACTCTCTTAACCACTCCCCCTCTATTTCTCATTTCTTTTCCAACCAACCACTCACTTACTTCTAACCACGCCCTACACTTATACCTCCACACCCACTAGATATACATCTCCCCCTATTATCTCCTGCCTTTCTCACAAAGGCTACTCTTTTTCTCCTCCTCTGGCTACTTCTACTTATTACTCTCTTATTACCAACCTCACCCCTCACTTATATCTTCTCACCCACTAGATACAGACCTTCCCCTATTCATCTCTAGCCTTTCTCACTAAAGCTAGTCCTTTTCCTTATCTTACTAACTATACTTACTTCCCTCTTCTCTTAACATGCCTAACCTATGCCATTGTCTACTAATAATTTCATTGTTCACTTCACTTACCGCTACCTATTTCCTTACCTCCTATGAACAACCCCTTCTCAAAACTCTTTTCATACCATCCAAATACACTACTACATCACTTCCTGCTTTATGTACAAGCTTTAATAATTCCACTTATAACCATAGCTACATCCAAGCTAAATATCATCGACTTTTTCATATAAAACATTCAATTCTTGACAATCGAAAGTTAATTGACTTTAATCATAAACTTATCCAATATCATAACCTTACTTTCTTCCACTCCCTTATAGATGGAGACATTCATCCTAACCCAGGCCCAGAATTTCACTCATCCATCTCTAACAGTAATGAATCTCATTCTATCCCCCTTCTATCAGCCCAATCCTCTAAAACACTCTTAATTGCCCATCTTAATATACGTAGTAGCTGCAACAAAATTACTCATGTTCATGCTCTCCTAGATGTTCACCACTTTGACATCCTTTGTTTAACTGAAACGTGGCTTAAACCAACAATAATAGATACTGAAATTATTCCCCCAGGTTACAATATTATTCGATAAGACCGCATCAAGAAAAAAGGTGGGGGGTTGCAATTCTTTATAAAGCAGGATTACAAATCAGCAAAATAAACCACAAACTATATTCTGATGGCAATGCTGAAATAATTATTTCAAAACTACAACTAAACAGCCAGAAATCAGTTAATATCATCTGTACTTATTTCCCACCAGGTAACAATCACGATAAACTAGAACACCTATTAAGTTGGCTTTCTCTAAATTATCCACAAGAAACAATACTACTAGGAGACGTTAATACCAACTGGAATTTATGTAACAATACCAATCCATCCTCTCTGATCAACTTATATGGTTTCACACAAGTCATCAATTCCACAACTAGAATAAACAAATCCAATAACAAAGAAAGCATTCTGGACTGGATATTAATAAATGGTCCAGAGCAAAACTATAAAACGGGAACCCTACCTGATGACCTTAGCGATCACTCTCTAATATATATAATCAGACATAAAACAAATGTTAACATTTCTCCCCCTGTTAGAACTATACGCAGTAAAAAACACTTTGACCAGGAACTGTTCCTAACTGAACTTAAACATTGTAAATGGGAACCCCTTAAGTCCCTTCCAATAAATGAAGCAGTATCCTACTTCAATAATACCTTCCTAACAATCCTAGATCATCATGCCCTAATTCGTACCATAAGAGTGAAAAATAAACCAGCAGCATGGCTTATAAGTCAGACTTAAAAGCTAATCCTTTCCAGGAATAAATCTTGGACCAAATGGCGTACCACAAAACACCTAACTGATCAGCAAAATTTCAGGCGACAAAGAAATATAACTAAAAAAGCAATCCTACAGAACAAGAAAAACTTCTATATCCAACTTCAACAATCTTCCCTTCAACAACCACAGAAGTTCTGGACCTCTATTAACAGGCTTTTATCCCCAGGTATAGTAGACACACCAGCTCCACTTGGCACCAACTCTGATGACCCTACAAAAATAGCAAATGCCTTTAATACCTTCTTTACTACAGCTGTACAAAACTTAGCTAATCAACAAAATCCTGACACTGCCAATTTGCCCGCTACAAGCCCCACCCCCCCTCCTTTCCACCTAGAACCAATACCCACCTCCTTCATCTTCTCCTTACTTCAAAAACTTAAACCTTCTACCCCCTCAGCTGACAAATTACCCGGGGAATACCTACAACTAGGAGCCTCAGCCATTGCCTACCCAATCTCTATATTGATTAACAGAACAATTAAAGAATGCACTATTCCATCAATCTGGAAAATCTCACATATTATTCCCCTTCACAAAGGTGGTGATTCTACTGAATACTCAAACTACCGTCCCATAGCTCTTCTGTCTCCACTTGCTAAAATAATGGAGAAATGCATCCATAAACAATTAATTACCCACCTACTCCACCACAATCTCTTAGCGTACTGTCAACATGGCTTTCGTCCTTACCACAGTACTACCACAGCCCTGCTTTCTTTTACCAACTGTATCAACAAAAACAGAAACAATAATTTCCTGTCATCTGCACTCTTCGTAGATCTTTCTAAAGCCTTTGATATGGTCAACCACAAACTTCTACTCCACCTTCTGAAGTCCCTATCTCTTGATAAATCTGCCTTGACCTGGTTTACATCCTACCTGGATAATCGTAAACAAGCAGTTCTCTGGCAGAATCATCTTTCTGAACTCCTTCCTACTTCCTTAGGTGTCCCACAGGGCTCTATCTTAGGCCCACTTTTATTCTCCATTTTTATCAATGACCTTCATCTCTCTATTCCCTTCTCTACCTGCATTCAATACACCGATGACTCTACAATTATTTGTTCAGCATCATCCCAAACTGAACTGCATTCTTTCACACAAAAATCTTTCTCCACAATAGAAAAATGGTTCTCTAACCATTGTCTTCTCCTCAACCCAAAAAAACCCAAATTATTGCTGTTTACACCCTCACACTCATCTCCCCCTCTTCATTTTACATTGGAATCAAACAATGGTACCATTATTTCTCCCGACACTACTACCAAACTCTTAGGAATCACAATAGATAATCAACTTAAATTTAACACTCATATAAACACTACAATAAAATCTACCAACAAAAAATTTGGATCCTTGTATAGAATTAAACAATTTCTAACACCTTTAGCCAGAACTACAATAGCAAGAACTCACTTAATCTCTACCCTATTATATGCCTCCCCCATCTATACTAACCTGTCCCAAAACAATCTTAACAGACTTGCTAGATCTTATAATAACATTGCCAGATTTGCCACTAACTCACCATATAGAACTCATCACTGTCATAACCTAAAACAACTAGGCTGGCTTGAGTTACCTCACCTTCTACAATTCAACCAACTTATTATTGCCCATAAGGTCCTTTATCAACCAAACAATACCCCTATTCTCTCTACCCTCATAACATCATATTGTAACCTGAAAAAGCTACGCTCAACAAATAAAATGATTATGCAAACTTCTTTATCTAATAACTCAGCAGGAGACTCTCTTTTTACTAACTTTGTTGGAAAAATATGGAATCTCCTACCAATTGACCTTACAGCTCTTACATCTCTCCCACTATTCAAAACTAACCTTAAACATTTCCTCTCCAACCACTGGTTATGCTCTTGTAATAACCCCGACTAATTGCTTTTCTCTTGCTTTTTTCCTCTGTACTACCCTGTCTCCTTCTAAATATCTCTTTTAATCTTGATTCTTTGAACTTTTTCACTCACTGACCTTTCTACTCTAAGCTGCTCTACGTAACCTATCTACCTACCAATCCTATTTTTCAAATACTGTCTTATCCTGTAGATGTCCTATGTATCCTTTATATTCCTATCTTCTCTCTATTTACTGACTTACTTGTTTGGAAGAATAGTGAAATCCCTTTTATACTATGTACTAATCTTTGTTTTTATTAATGTTTTTGTTTTTATTAATGTTTTGTTATACATTTTCTTAATGTTGTTTCTATTTTATTTGTGATATTAAATATAGTGTAAGCTTGGAGCTTTTCTCCTCGGGCCTCCACTGAAAATGGACATGTATCCAGTTGGACTAGCCCAGTTAACAAATGTAAAATAAATAAATAAATAAATATATGAAGAATGAACATGGTCACAATATAGCAGTCATAACAAATGTGAAGGGAAACAGCAGCGGAACCCCCCGTAATATTTAGTGCTGTTAAATCAGGTTGGCCAGAGGTGAGCACACCTCTGCATCCCCAACCACAGGTAGGATGCCAAAAGTGGAACTAACTATGCCCCCATGTTAAGTCTGACTTTCAGACAGGTACAGGGCAGTCCCAATCAACAGTTGGATGAGCCAAAAATCGGAAGACTAATTGAAACCCTGACCATGATATAAACGTATGTCCCAGGACTATAAGCTTGGGACGTCTGAATATACTTGGAGTGAGCCAACATACGGGACGTGTCTAAAGCAGTAGGGAATGGCGCATGTGTAGTAGTGCAGTTTTCCCAACAGAAAAATGATGCCTGCTGTGTTAGTGAAGTGTTGAGGCATGTGTTTGGTTAACTATGAACCATGGGTATACATATCAATGAAGCAGAACACCAATAGTGTATGGTTAGAGCATCCGACTATCGAGTAGATGTTGCCAGTTTGACTGCAGCACACACCATTTATGACGCGTAATCCGTATATGAGAATATCTTGCTAATTTTCTGCTGTATAATGATATAATACCATTGAAATGTGAACTGGGATAACGTATCACAGTAACAATGTAGAAGGTTTTTGCGTGACGTGAATCGGAGGTTAAACGGAAAACTGCAGCTGAAAAGTGTTGTACTCATGCTTTGTTCAATGGTCCTTGTTCTGCCCAGCAACACAATAAACCACGTCAGCCAGGCCCAATGCCAGGACCCTACACATCACAATCAATGTGATTTACCACTAAGCCACAGCAGTTATACCTAACGTTGATGTTATCACAAACATAGCAGACAGCACAGTCCACCCATATTATCTAGTGCTGACATATTAAGCTAGCCAGAGGTGGCCAAAATCCCTGCGTCTCTAACCACAGGTAGAATGCTAACAGTGGGAGTAACCTTGTCCATGTGCAAAATCTGCCTTTCACACGGGTACAGGGCAGTCCTGGTTCCCAGTCGGACAAGCCTAAACCCGGATGACCACATGAACACTCTGACAATGAAGCACACATATGTGCCAGGACTATATGCTTTGGAGGTCTGAATATAGTCTGAGTGAGTCAACATGTGGCAAGGGTCCAGAGCAATAGGGAATGGCGCATGTGTAGTAGTGTGGTTTTCCCAACAGGAAAATGGATGCCTGCTGTATAAGTGAAGTGCTCAGGCATGTGTTCGGGTAACTATGAACCATGGGTATACATATAAATGAAGCAGAATACCAATAGTGTATTGGTTAGAGCATCCGCCTAACGAACAGGCATTCACGGTTCAAGGTCGACTACAGCACATATCATTTTCCTTGCGGAATGAATGTCACTCTGCTGTAAAGCCGACATTAAAACATGTAAAAGTGAATGTGTGTATCGCATGGGACTATTAACCAGATCCCTACAATCAAAGTGGTACTGTCATAATGAATAAGGCACAAGTAAGCCCAAATGAGTGGCAGTAAACATATGTAACACACTGTAAGCATAGGCGAGTGCACCTGCGTGGGTGTAAGCAGCGCCCAGCATATATATGTGTGTATAGATATATATATCTACATACATTAAATACATATATATAAGATGTAATATATATATATATATATATATATATATATATATATATATATATATATATATATATATATATATATATATATATATATATATATATATATATATATATATGTATATATATGTATATATATATATATATATATATATATATATATATATATATATATATATATATCTATATATACACACACACACACACATATATATATATACATACATATCTACATACATTAAATATATATATATATATATATATATATATATATATATATATATATATATATATATATTTTTTTTTTTTTTTGGGTGGCCACGATGGTGCAGCGGTTAGTGTTGTCACCTCACAGCAAGAGGTTCTCCGGTTTGATCCTCGGCTGGGCTGCCTTCTGTGCGGAGTCTGCATGTCCTCCCTGTGGTCGCGTGGGTTTCCTCCTGGTGCTCCGGTTTCCACCCACATCCCAAAAGACATGCTGTAGGTGGATTGGACACTCTAAATTGGCCCTAGGTGTGAGTGTGTGCATGTATGTGCCTTCTTTGGAAAGTTGGGTGTCGGGCTGGCAACTCGACACTGTAAAAACTCCACTGCCAATCATGAGCAGACAGGTGATCCGCTGTGGAGACCCCTAACCGGGAAAAGCCGAAAGAAGAAGAAGAATATATATATATATATATATATATATATATATATATATATATATATATATATATATATATATATATATATATATATATATATATATATATATATATATATATATAAATAAAGAATGAACGTCGTTACAATAAAGCTTACACAAGGGATGTGAAGGGAATCAAGAGCAAATATGGTATCATATAGTGCTGTCAGCGTATGTCATAAAAAGCTGCCCAGGATTGAGCAGAGCACCACTACTCATACCACAGGCAGGGTTTTACCATTGAGAGTAACATCGTTGAATTGCTATGTCTACTTTACACACAGACAGAAAGTAGTCCATGCTGGGACCACCAAAAATTGTAAAGCGCAAATGGCCGTAATCCATAACCCCAGGAAAGGCAAGTATGTGCAAATATTACATGGTGGGAGAGACTGAATACACGAGGTGGTACAAAATATGTGTAGGGCCCCAAATGCTCTGGAGAGGGCAATGTATAAAGGTGTGTCATGGCTGCGATAACAAGTGGATAATGGAAGTTACACATGTAAATTCAAGACTGGTGGGGTGGAGGAACTATTGGTATGAAATTATGGATCCACGCATGTCAGGGTTGGATGGCCCAGTTGTAATGGACCGCCCCATGGAGGTCAGCTAGTTCGTAATAGGTATTTATGCATACACACATGCAGACAACAATATGTAGAAGTACATTCTCTATAACACATGCATTCCATTTATTGACATAAATAATAGGAATGTGCACATACAAACATTGACAGTAGATGGAATAATAGGCTGTGCAGAAGAGGGACAGAACAAAACTGCTAGAATGCAGAGGCATGTACAGTGTCCAAAGTCAGTGCTGTACTGATGATAATCCAATGTGAGGGCTTCCCCACACATGGAATCCTTCCTGTGATCTGCCTGGTACGGCAACGACAAGTATTCAACCGGTCTAATTGTAAAAGAAATACACAGAACACGTACAAAACTAGGCTCCCATGTTGAATGTGTGCGATACCACATAGTCATAAATATTAATGAATTGTAGTGTCATGTTAACGGGAGTAAAGATGTAATAAAGTCTAAAGTCTAATCCTGCCATAAAAACTTGCGTGTCCCATGTGGGTCAGCCCAATAAAAGCAAAACATATTCCTTTTATTGCTCACGTCAACAATGTTCATGGACTAAATGTATGGGAGGTCGGAGGATACATGGAGTGAGTAAACCGATGGGGTGGCTCTATAGGAGTAGGGTGTGGCAAGTGTGTAGTGGTGTCGATACACAGCAAATCTGACAGGGGAATGGATGGCAGCAGTGTTAGGGAGGTGTTGGGGTGTGTTTGGGGAACCAGGAGCCATGGGTATATGTGTATATGGGTATATATGCATATGGCGCGGCACAACAATAGTGCATTCATTAGAGCAACCCAATAACGAACAGACATTCTCATACCAAATCACACTGTATCACATTCCAAGTACCATCGGTAATCCGTACATGAACATATTGTGACATCTGTCCACTGTATAATGTGCTAAATACCGATTACAAGATAACTGGAGTGAAGTGTCGATGTCATAACGAATAAGGCACTAGTATGCTGGTGAAGTATATATAAACACCATTACACATGTGTAAGTGTGTATGAGTGGGGAATGTATTGGTTTACAGACACACAGATATATATATATATATATATATATATATATATATATATATATATATATATATATAGTTGAAGACATACATACACATATATATATATTTATATATATACACACACACACACACACACACACACACATATATGTACATATATAAATACATAAATACACACACACGCACACATATATATATATATATGTGTGCGTGTGTGTGTGTGTGTGTGTGTGTGTGTGTGTGTGTGTGTGTGTGTGTGTGTGTGTGTGTGCGCAGATATATAGAGATATAGAGCTATGATAGGAAAAAAGCACACAGCAATGACATTTGTTCACAGGCTGTGGCAATGGAATTGAGGAGCCCAGGGAAGACACATGGCACATGCAGCATGCCCTTCCACCCCCCCCCCCCACAGCCGGACACGGGAATTATACACGCAAGCAATGTAAAGTGTCCACTGCTCCCCAGACCACAGGCAGGATACACCAGGGGGGCACAGTAAACCAGTGGATTCTAATCATGGAACACATACTGGAGCATCCCTTGTGGGACACCCCAAATATTGTCCAAACCATAGGAATGCGATAGATCATCCAGTTTGTCCGCGGTATATACAGACTCGGAATACAAGGGTGGGTAACCCAGATTACCCATGGGCCGAGAAAATTGTATGAAATGGGTCCCATGAAATGGAGAGTGGGCAGTGTGTAGTGGTGTGTCCAGAACCACCAGGTCCCAGAGTAAGGATGGGTGCTGTCGAGAAGGCGAGGGTGGGGGAATTATGGATAGCAACTTATGGGACTAGGTGTGCAGGTGTTGGCTGATGTTGGCCAATATGGACAGCCCTAGGGATGCAAGCGAATGTGTTCATTGGGCAGAGGCGTCACCCAATGAGCAGCCACACCCACTGCAAGACCCACTAAAGCAAAGTGTAATCTATATGGCATGGAAAGGAATAACCAGATGTGGACATATATAAGTAGAGCTATGTGTATGTATATGTACCCATAGAGAGATAGAGATATGCTTCTCCCTTGCCATAGTACAAATGTATACATACATACAAATAATACAGATACATACCCACATATGAATCTATACATATGCAGAAACCATAGATCCATATTTCGTTAGATCATATATATATATATATATATATATATATATATAGAGAGAGAGAGAGAGAGAGAGAGACAGCAAGATATGAATATACATGTAGGCATACATATGCAGATATATCTGTATATATATTAATGTATATATATATATATATATATATATATATATATATATATATATATACATATATATGTTGCAGTAAATATACACATGTATTTACCTCGGATATGATACAGCAGTTACGGGTAACATATGTTCAGTCTGGGCATATGCTTGTGAGAGGTCCAATAAACAAACGTTTACCCCCCACCCCCCCAGCTAGGCCGGTGAAACATACAGACATGCAATAAAGGTAAATACACCACTGCTTCCCAGACCACCAGCAGGAAACTACCAGTGTGAGAGATCTGCAAGGTCTACACTTGAAACACGGACAGCGATGTCCCTTGTGAGACACCAAAAATGTCATGATTGGAGCCAGGCCCTGTAATGATTGATGTGACCAGGCTGTAGATGTACACGGACCAGTAGGTTGTGCAAGCCTGATAACACATGGGTTGACACAACGTACGACGTGTGTCCCAACACGGGGAGAGTGGGCAGTGTGAGGGGTGTGTTTATACCCCACCTGCGCCCACAGTAAGGATGAATGCTGCAGAGGAGTGGCAGGTAGGGTAACTATGGGTATGAAATTATGGGCCTAGGCATGCAGGTGTTGGCTGGCAGAGCCATATTAGGAACACATAGGGACCTTATCATTGAACTGTCCCCAATTATCAGGGATGTCCGTGATTACGAATCAGAATCTAGCTCTGTCCCAACTAAACCCTCCTAGATCTAGTGATATTAGGAGGAAAGGTGGCAGAATACACGTAATGAATAATGACAACATGTAATAGTCATAAACATGTAATAGTCATAAACAGCATGTACCTCAGACAGTGTGTATGAATACCTATGCTCTGGGTCTGTCAATGTGTCAGGTTAATAGCACCAAACTTCTAAATGTGTCCCTGAGGTTGTTATGCAGTGTTCCTGATTTAGTGTTCATTCTTCCCCATTCGTATGAGAGGTCTGTTAGTGAGAGAAAGCGCATATTCCACCGACTACCTTAGAAAGATGATAGAACAATAGGGTTGGGGTTACCACCTGTCCACCTTTGTGAGGGACACTCCCCTTTGGGCAGTTGTGTCATGCAAAATAATTGTAATTATGGCAAATATTCTGTGATTTAGGACAAAGATTTCCTATATTGTCTGTAGTAGTTGCATAAAACAATTATTTTGTATCTGAAACACCTATATGTTATAAGAAACAATATAAGCAACTATAATGCTACAAGAATAACCTTTTATTTATGTAAAACAGTGAAGTACTCTCCTTTGTACTGGCTGTGGGTATGTTTTGCCTTGCAAAATCTGACGTCTCTACATAAAGGTCCTATAGGGTTGCCACCTTTTCAAATGCCCAAAGTGGGACATGTTCTGTAGAAATGTCAGATTTTCCAGGACAAAACATACCTACAGCTGTGCATAGTACATAATTTTACTTATCTGTGCAAATAAAAGCTTATTCTAGTAACATTTGAATTGCTTATGCTACTTCACATAAGATATAGAAGTTTTATTTATAAAATAACTGTTTTATGCAACTATTAAAGAAACTTAGGATATAATTTTGCCCTGTAATCTCAGGACATTTGCTATGTCTTGATTATTTTCACAGGACACAACTGCCTAAAGAGGGACTGTCCCTTGCAAAGTGGGACAGGTGTTAACCCTAAAGTCCCACCTTGGCCATTTGAAAAGGTGGCAGACCTATAATAGGTATGCGGTAGCCCGACTTGGCCGATGGATGTGGCTCCCAAAACCCAATTACTTGTCTGTATTGAAGAGTCTCGGTTCCCATGTATCAGCCAGATGGGAGCAGATTGTATGAAGAACACACAAATAATATGATTAATTCACTGGACAGGCCGCCAATTCCGTACAGTCAAACGCCATGCCGTCACCTAATGGGCAGCCATTTCCGATACTGTAGTCATGTACTCCAGTGTAATAGGCATCACAAGGTAATATTGTGGTTCTCGCTCCCACCCAGGGGTGTGAGTGTCAGATGCAAGCACCAATGTTGGTGCATTTGCAAGTGCAGGAGCGAGTGGGTGTAAGCCTGTTTGGATACCAGTATGCGAGTATTGCACTGGTAAAGCAATGTAGAGGCTAACTGAGTGTAAGAAGCTGTAACCAGAAGAAGAATAACGAAGAATTGTGTATTTTACAGCAGGACATTTCTGTGTATTTTAAACGAATGTCTGATGATTTGTTATTTGATTCCAACAAATGTTATGAAATTAGAAGGGATGTTGATAAATAAAATCTTTTTGGATTATTTTGCCTGATTGTGAGCTGTATTTGCCTTAACTACTGGACTGGTGTGGCTGCCTTCTTTGTTGAGGTTTTGTTTCATTGCAGCGTTTGTTCTTGGGTTGTGGTCGTTATGGCTGCTAGTCCGGTAGTGTCTCCAGGGCACGGGCAACAGAGGAATTTCCCTGTGGAATCGTCCAGGTCCGAAACGGACGGACTATCTCAGCTCACGGGCCAGTTAACTACTCTAATAAATCTTTTGACTCCTATGGGAACGGGTATTCAGGCTCTACTTCAAGAGCAGCGTAATCTTTCCAGGTTGGTTGGTCCCAACCAGAGAAATGTACCCGTCCCAGAACTTGCTGATGGTGTAGTCCGAACAAGAGAGAACGCAAATGGCGTACGCGTTCCTGCAACTGATTTCAACAGTACGCCAGCGGTTCTTCACCATTCTGCATCCTCACCAATTTCTGCCGCTCAATTGGATTGAGAAATTGAGACTAACCATTGTCCTACTTCTTCTTTCAACGAATGGTTTATGTCTAAACCTAAATTTCAATATGATGAGCATTTTCAGGGTCGAGGAGCTAATGGCGTTGTTTATTCCGAACTGGAAAGGCGTTTTGAGAATGCACTCTACCGTTATCGGACTCTTGAACTGGACAATTTGTACCTTATGGAAAATCTAAACAAAGGTACTGTACCTAAGGGTTTACGGGTATTCAAATACCCTAATCAGGTTATATCAGGCAGCCCCTTTCATAAGGACCTCATTGAGGCCTTTGATCAATGTGGGCGCAGTATAGTGAAAGCTATCATTAAAAAGAATAACGAAGAATTGTGTATTTTACAGCAGGACATTTCTGTGTATTTTAAACGAATGTCTGATGATTTGTTATTTGATTCCAACAAATGTTATGAAATTAGAAGGGATGTTGATAAATAAAATCTTTTTGGATTATTTTGCCTGATTGTGAGCTGTATTTGCCTTAACTACTGGACTGGTGTGGCTGCCTTCTTTGTTGAAACACCTATATGTTATAAGAAACAATATAAGCAACTATAATGCTACAAGAATAACCTTTTATTTATGTAAAACAGTGAAGTACTCTCCTTTGTACTGGCTGTGGGTATGTTTTGCCTTGCAAAATCTGACGTCTCTACATAAAGGTCCTATAGGGTTGCCACCTTTTCAAATGCCCAAAGTGGGACATGTTCTGTAGAAATGTCAGATTTTCCAGGACAAAACATACCTACAGCTGTGCATAGTACATAATTTTACTTATCTGTGCAAATAAAAGCTTATTCTAGTAACATTTGAATTGCTTATGCTACTTCACATAAGATATAGAAGTTTTATTTATAAAATAACTGTTTTATGCAACTATTAAAGAAACTTAGGATATAATTTTGCCCTGTAATCTCAGGACATTTGCTATGTCTTGATTATTTTCACAGGACACAACTGCCTAAAGAGGGACTGTCCCTTGCAAAGTGGGACAGGTGTTAACCGTAAAGTCCCACCTTGGCCATTTGAAAAGGTGGCAGACCTATAATAGGTATGCGGTAGCCCGACTTGGCCGATGGATGTGGCTCCCAAAACCCAATTACTTGTCTGTATTGAAGAGTCTCGGTTCCCATGTATCAGCCAGATGGGAGCAGATTGTATGAAGAACACACAAATAATATGATTAATTCACTGGATAGGCCGCCAATTCCGTACAGTCAAACGCCATGCCGTCACCTAATGGGCAGCCATTTCCGATACTGTAGTCATGTACTCCAGTGTAATAGGCATCACAAGGTAATATTGTGGTCCTCACTCCCACCCAGGGGTGTGAGTGTCAGATGCAAGCACCAATGTTGGTGCATTTGCAAGTGCAGGAGCGAGTGGGTGTAAGCCTGTTTGGATACCAGTATGCGAGTATTGCACTGGTAAAGCAATGTAGAGGCTAACTGAGTGTAAGAAGCTGTAACCAGAGGTCAGCAGTGCTTAACACCACGCAAACCCATGAACACCCGCTCCCAGCTGCTTTAATGTGCTTTACTCCTTCCGTATCCAATGGCCTTGTTCTGCCCTCCAACCAAATAAACATCCTCTGCAAGGCTCAGAACCAGGACCCTGCACACACAGCTAATGTGAATTACCAATACGCCATGGCAGATATACAGACAACGGACAGTACCACAAACATATCATACAGCGCAGTCATTCAACAGTATAGGAATGTATCCCATCGTGTAGATGTATATATGAGTGTTTATGTCCAGCATATAGGTACATACGTATATAGAGATATATGAAGAACATACCATGTGGCAACAAAGCATTACAAATGAATGAAACGGGAAACACCAGTGATGCCTGTATTATGTAGTAGTGTTGTTCTATGTGATCTCAAGATTCCCTCAGACAGACATGTGTCATTCATACACGCAAATAGTTGTACATTGGCTGTATACATCACTCTGTGCATGTAATGTACAGTAACACAACAGTACCTGTCCAATCATTATGTGTAAACAGTACTCTTGCAAGGTGCTGTGTGCAACATCATCATCATGATAAAGGTAAATGGGGTAACCATAGAGGGACTGGTAGTGTTTTGTGCACAATGGGGTCATCCTCATCACGTGTACTTGGACTATTTAGGAGTGATGTGCATACCAGCATCGTGCACCTGAGGGACAGGGGTGAGGATAACAGGAGTATGTTGTGATGCATATTACAAGGGTTACATGTGTCCAGTGGGCACATGTGTGAAATGGACAGCTATGTAAAGGGCAGTTGTTTTCCTAGGAGCTGATTGGCCTTATGTTTCCGTAGGTGAGGGTTGGCTGTAGGGGAAGGAGTGTAGGTATTGCCGTGGAGGATAGGTAGGGTAGGATCACAGACAAGACAGCATACAGGGTTGATATATGACACATGTGGGGGGATACACCCCGGATGGGGATGGGTGTTCGGCATTCACAAGCCCATGGAAACAGTGGGACGGTGGTCCCCAGCCATGGGCAGCAACCACTGCACCTAAACAGCTGCAAAGTAGGCAGTGCTGGGGGCTGTCCAGGAGGGGCAGCATCACCCTGTAAATCTGACACTCCGCCCTTGAGCTTGCGTATCTGGCTTCGGAACTCCCTAGTGAGCCCCCAATGCAACACATCCGGGACCGCACGACAGCAGACATGTACCTGTCTGGTCCTGTTCCAGGCGGGACATGCTCCATCCTCAGTGGTGGTACCACCAGAAGGTGGTGCAGAGCCAACCGAGGTTGATGTCCATATCTAGGCCCCAGATGTGCTACAGCCCGGTGCCATGGTCAGCTGAAGTGGGACAGGAGGTTCTGCCAGGACCTCCCAACTCATTCAGCCTATGGTGTTGCAGTTTAAACCCACATATGGCTTAGTGATGGACACCAGCATACAGGATTACTTACAACAGTATGCATAGATATCACCATCAACCCAACACAACAGATGGTATACATTTGCAGAGGGAGCACAACACATGCATTTATACTGCATGCCATCTATACAATGTGTAGTAGACGTGTGACCACAGCTATGAACAGTTGCCCATTATTGGCTTGTCACTGGGAACCCCAGACAGTGTCTGTCATACCACCGTTTCATGTGACACATGTCCAATCAGGGATGCGATGGAAGTAACACATCCCTATCATCATGTACGGTCTGCAATCCTCACACTATGCTTCTGCTGTGCACAACTGTGTGTTCAGTGTGTAACATAAGAAACAAATGGTTGCACACACTGACCAGTTCACAGATGGCCCTACAGATGGGGGTCCCTCACAAACAGAGTACTGTCATGTCTGTACTAAAACATGCAGAATAGCCATTACCACACACATGTTAAACAGGCAGTAGTCTCAATGCAGCATAGCTACACTTACATGCTGTAGTCATGTGTAGCACACCACCCTCCTGTCTTTGGGCTATTTCCCACTGTGTATAATGTTTGAGGTACATCCAGATATCATCTGTGATGTCGTGTCAGAACACCACATCCAGGTACCACTCACAGCGACTGTCATGGCCAAATACCAACATGTTTTCCCTAGATAGTGTCCTGTGTTTATCATGCAAATGGCTATGGGAACACCATCACAGCTGTTCCATATGCAATCAGCTAGAGGAGGACTGCAATAGGTGCAGAGGCCATCATCTGATCATGTCCATCACTTACAATACACATGCTGCTGCTGAGCAGGTGTACACCTTCACATCCACCAGAGAGTGTGTAGGTGGGACAGGCAAAGTACACCAGGGAAGGCTTGGAGACTTAACCCTAAGCATCGTCTGCCACATGCCTAGTCATTACTATTACATGTGCATGATGTTACTACATGTGCCACAAAGGCAACATGTTGCTGTGCTGTAAGAACATATATGTGTGTAGGTGACACCTGCAACAGAGATATAGTAGACATACATTAGGTGTGGCACACATGGCTGTCTATGTGAACGGATTCCATTGTCACCACAACCACACTCTCTAATGGACACGCATTGACACTCTTTGCCAGGGCCACAGATACACAACCTAACTACTTAGTTTGCCACACTGCAGTAATGCACAGGACTACATGTACCACGTTGGATATCTGGAGGTTCTATGGGTAGAGCATGTGAAAGTGTTTGACATCTTTTGGTATGCCAACGAGGGTTATACTGGGAGTGACTGTGGTTTGGAGCATCATAACCCACACGCAGACACAAGGTGCCAGTACTGACATGCATGTATACATTGCTTCATGGATGTGTAATGGTTGGCTGTGCAAGATGGCTGTACAAGGCTGGGTGAGGGGTAATCCTTGGCATCGCATCACCTGACAATGGTGTGCAGTGCAGGGGTGTAGGGTCTGCAATGTCCCACACAGATGGGTACTGCATGATCTGCCCTGACATCCTGGTTACCAATGTGTATGGCCATAGCTTTGCAATGCATGCCATGTCTATGTTTGATAGTCCTTCACATGGACATTGCCTGGGATGTGCATGTCCCACAATACTGTACAGTGACATGTACATGTGTATCTGTTTTGGCAGGCACATGTTGTGTACACAGACTGTTATCCCCTGATATGCCAACACTGGCCTGGTGTGGCGAAACCTACTTATAGTGAGCAGGTCGACCCTGCACCTGCATTGATAGTATGATACAGGTATTCCCTGGTGTCAGTGGCATTGGTCCATACAGGGCACATGTGTACGGCATTGTATGGCCTCTGTGGATCACATTTGATGGCACCACATATGTTGCAGGCATCCAGTGGGGAACATAGTGAAGGCACAATGTCTGCATATATGTTCCTATTGTACTGCTGTACAGGGTGCCATGTCCTCTGCAGGCCACTGCATTCACACCATGCATTCTATCTGTCATCAGTGTGTATGGTACTAGCAACATAGCGGGATATCCTAGGCAAGTTTGTTTGTGCATGGCACATGGGAGCAGGACATATACCGGGTACTAGTAGGGTTGCATACTGTGTTCACCATGCCTTTTGCCAGATGTAGGGGTATGGCTTGCCAACACAGTCCCGTGGCTGACTGACAGCTGTACTCCTCATGAGGTGGCCAATCTGTCATAAGATGGACACCATATAGGAAAACTACAAAATCTGCTCCCCAACATGTCCAATGGTAAGACACGCACAGCCACCTCTACACAGGCCCTGACAGACACACACTTGCCATGTCCTGTATATGAACCCCTTATCTACCGTATCACACCAATACACTTTTAGGAAATGTGCTACAGTGAATATTGGGTTACAACCCACCTACAGGTATACCTAGGTGGGTGACAACAGCAGGAATGACAAAGGTGGTCATGTGATTTGTACAGAGAGTGCCTACTCTACAAAGCACTGTACTTGTCACACGCAGGTACACACACACACACACACACACACACACACACACACACACACACACACACACACACACACACACACACACACACACACACCCACACACCCACACACCCACACACACACACTTGGCATGTCTGGGATCAGACCACTGACCTAAGTACTTCAGCACACTACAGCATTACGTAGTTACAGCACACGCTACCTTGATTATTGGGTCACAGCACTCCCAGAGGTGTATTTCTAGGTGGGTGACATCATCAGCCTTACCAAAGGTGGGTATAGGAATTGTATGGAGTGTGAGTAGTCTAAAAGCATTATTCAGTTCTCAGGCAGACGGGGACAAACACACAAACACACTTGGCAAGTCTGGGATTTGAACACCGACCTAACTACTTTATTACTTTATTGCACTATAGCATTAAGCAGTTATCGGATGCGCTACTGAGATTACTGAGGCTCAGCACTCCCAGAGGTGTATTTGTAGGTGGGTGACATCATCAGCCTTGCCAAAGGTGGGTATAGGAATTGTATAGAGTGTGAGCAGTCTAAAAGCATTATTCAGTCCTCAGGTAGACAGGAACATACACACACACACACACACACACACACACACACACACACTTGGCAAGTCTGGGATTAGAACACTGACCTAACTACTTTATTACACTACAGCATTACCCAGTTACAGAACACGCTACCTAGATTACTGAGACACAGCACTCCCAGAGGTGTATTTGTAGGTGGGTGACATCATCAGCCTTGCCAAAGGTGGATATTGGAATTGTATGGAATGTGAGCAGTCCAAAAGCATTATTCAGTCCTCAGGCAGATGGGGACAAACACACACACACACACACACACACACACACACACACACACACACACACACACACACACACACTTGGCAAGTCTGGGATTAGAACACCAACCTAACTAGTTTATTTCACTACAGCATTACGCAGTTACAGAACGTGGTACCGAGATTACTGGGACACAGTATTCCTAGAGGTGTATATGTATGTGAGTGACATCATCAGCCTTGCCAAAGGTGGGTATAGGAATTGTATGGAGTGTGAGCAGTCTAAAAATATTATTCAGTCCTCAGGCAGACAGAGACAAACACATACACACACACACACACACACACACACACACACACACACACACACACACACACACACACACACACACACACACACACACACACACACACACACCAGTGATGGGAACAGAACACCAGCCTATCTACAGATCACTATTACAACACTACATAGTTACGAGTCACGCCACACAGACTACACATTTTAAGGCTATCATTATGATCTTCTAGGAATGCAGACATCAACAGGGATGCTGGCAGTTAAGATGTACATACCTATGAACCTGTGTGTTTAGAGTAGGAATCCATCCTGACCTGAAGTATGCCCATCTGTGGAATGGACGACTACTATCACTATACAGGGTAACAATGGCCATGCCCATACACATAGAGGCACATAACCGACACAAGGTGTCACTAGGCATGCTCACACACTTAGTAGCACAGGGCTGTCTGGGATGCACTCTGATTCTAAACACGGAAGGCCACAGTGGCCATGCTATTACAGTTAGATGTAAAGAACACATTGTAATTTATTTGTCATTGTTAGCAGGAACACTGTTCTAAGTATATCTGACACCGGTCTTATACACAACGTTTGCTGCTGTCCGTCACCTTAGATGTACCATCCTATACCAAGCACAATACCACCACTCACAGTGATGTGTTGCTAGGAGTGGCAACTGCTTGACCAACACAATGAGCCAATGTCCTGCTGTAATTATGAGGTTGTCCAGTGTTTGTCATTCTGGGATGACATGACTGACAGTAGACAGGCCTTTGATACATATCACATGCATCCATGATTCAAGGGAGTAGGGATATTACCTAAGTCACTTTAGCCTATATAGTGCCATTCCAAGGCAAATGTCCTAAACACAGGATAACACCCTGACACCTAGAGGACAACTGCATTGTATGCTTATGCTAACCAGAGCTAGATGTGCAGCATCCATACTCACAATGGAGAGTATTGACATCTGTGTAGTGAGGAACACCTGGCTGAAGGCTCTGTAGTGCACAATAGCACTACCACCATATACCTCAGAACCAGACATGTGGGTCATAACACAGGTATGGACCGCTCCAGGTGGTGGTGTCCCCACATACATAGAGGCCACTCACATGTACTGACTGGTACTCCCACAAAAGGTATCACAGATGAGTCAGGTGCAGGACACAGTGTCAAATGCTGCATTCTAGGATGTAAACCTCAGACACCACCATGCCCTCAGACCACCAACACACACCCATACATGTTGTAGGACATATAAGAGTACACCACCATGTGACCCTTGACCAGTGGACTGTACCAAGCTCTACATCAACTCTGCAGAGTACCCATGTACTGACACAGTTGCATCATGTATTATGCATTGCAATGATACTACTATCTGTAACCAGGTCAGCTGTACACATACCAGGGGCCCTCGGTTATTTACAGCATTAGCAGATGACTGTTGCTGTACACCAGTAAACACCCTCATGTTTGGATATGACATACATGTACCTGCCCTGAATATGTACATGCCACACACACACACAACATACATGTAAATAGCATAGCTGTTGTCGTCCTTTGTGCAGACAGGTGGCTACAGCCATTACACACATGCACATGGAATGTAGGTCCATGGCTGCTGAATGCTAACAGTACATAAGGTGTGATGTCAATGTTGACAGAGGTAACATTCCCTCTGTACCAGTCACCCATTACACCTATCATATCATACAACAGTCCATGTGTCATGTATGTAATTACACGTCCACCAATTGCAATGCCTACTAACATGCCCAAATGACAGGATTGTAGGACCTACACACATGTACATGTAGTGGTGTGCATTCAGATACCATGCATATGCAGTTGCTGATGTATGCAGGTGATATGTATCTTAGTACATCATGCAGTTGCAATGCAGCCTCAACATTGCCAACTGTATATGGTGATATGCTGAATGTACGGAAAGATGTACCTCAGGTATAGACAGATGTGTGGAAATAACTAAGTGGTGGGGCATCTTTGCAGATGGATGTTTGCTGAGAACAGCTCACAGGTGTGTCACAAGCAGTCCTACAATAACCTGTGTAACTGGTAAGCAATGGTTTCGTTAATTGAAGGGCATAACACACAACATAGACAGTGTTCAGGGTGACACTGAAGGTAAATCACTTGACACCTGTAACAGTTAAGACCTCCCATGTGCATATATCAGCACTGTTGCCAAAGGAAGCATCAGTACACATTGTAATGCATGCAATACTGCTGTAAGTCTGTCATACATATCATGAGCTAGGCAGGTGTTTGATTCACAGTACTGGCATGTGTGATTGCGTGTGTGTCCATATATGTCACGTATGGTGGGGAATACATCTCAATTGTTACTCACTCTCCTGTACACTAATGTAGACATCTATGCAGACTACAATGTAGAAAGCAGGACATAGGCAGGGGCGTGTATCTCACACATGTGAGGTATCTGTATGTGCGTGACATAGGTGTATTCAATAGTGAATGCCACAGTGTTTGTATATATATATGTGTGTGTGTGTGTGTGTGTGTGTGTGTGTGTGTGTGTGTGTGTGTGTGTGTGTGTGTGTGTGTATGGCTGTCTGGTCCCTGGAGTGAGGATGTATGTTACCATAATGAACTGATAAGTCTCCTCCCCCCATCCAGGCAATGCAATCTACTATCTGTGTTGATGTCCCTGATGTTAGGCCATACTGACTACCTGTACATGTGTATTCTCTCTGGTGTGTCATGTAGGTGCACAGTACTATAATGATGATTTTCCCATAGGCAGGGGTCCTCACCCAAACAGTAGCAACTGTGTGTGAGTGTGTGTTACTGTGTCGGTGAATCCGTGAGTGTGTGGGTGTGTTACTGTGTCACTGAATACATGTGTGTCAATACCTGAGTGTGTGGGTGCAATTTTTTGTTGGCATCCTGTTATGGGAATGTGTATTACTGCTTCCCAATGAGGCATCACACTTCCCACTGGCCTCTACCCTTGTAATCAGATATACTGCTCTCTTACCTCACCACTCCATGTAACTGTGATGTCACCCAGTATGGATGTCATGTCTGTAGCCACAGTAGCTTAATACACAGCTATCATGCTCTTGGATCAGTAGACATGTTTGGAACGTGGGACATTCTCAATGTGATGTGGAAGCTACAAGGTGCATGCTGGTATATTTATACATAACTGTGAGTAGTCCACATTGACATATGGGACACTAACTGCAAACACTGACCACCACCAGCACGTGCAATTAGACCTAAAGGAGGAAAGCAGAACATCATGACCAACATGCAGTTACTGCTGTTACACAGGACACATACTGTTAACAGTGCAAAATGCATTGTACACCTGTAGTACATGGTATGTCTGCTGCCTGTCAACAGTACTCAATAATTGTAAACTACACTTATCTTCCTAGTCTGTTCACCCTGTGCATCAGACCATATGAGCATGTCCCTGCACCAATGGTGTGGATGTCAGGGATGTGGCACAGGCATCATCATATGCACAGGGTGATAATGTTTGCCAGAGGCCTAGGCTGCACCACTGGATGACATCATGTGTGTGGGTTATGGCTTTTGATATCATTGGGTGTATGTGGATGTTATACATGTGTGTGTTGCGGTGCCCTACATATGTTTCCGGTGTGTGCGTGTATGTATGCACACAGTTCTGACATGTGTCTGGCCTACACAGGGCTATTATTGACAGCTGCAGACTATACAGGCCAGGTTTTACAGTTCACGGTGTCTGGCCAAGGCCATGAGACCTGTGCCTGCCAGGGGTTGCATGGGCACTACCTGGCAGAGGTGCAGATTGGGTACTGTCTGATGACACTTGTCCACTGGAACCGTGTCCCTGTTGGGACTGTCCAGGACCATGTGCACTTGGCCTGCTGTGTCGTGGTGTGGACAGCACAGTACCAGCTGCACTGCTGCTGCTACCACCACTATGGGAGCAGGCATGTGAGGTAGCTCATTCATGTAGACCTGAACAGGTGATGTAGCAGGTCTATGTCCACATGCCCGATGTCTCACTCCTACCAGATGTTCCAACACAGACAGCTCACACTCACGGATTGTCATGCCATGGTCAAGGACTCCAACCATGTCATCTAATCGTCTATCCAAAGCTTCAGCAATCTGCTGTTGAGCATTTACCATTGCCTGGATGTTGTTGTTTAAAGAATGGACAGCAGCCCTCTGTAGCCTTTGATCTTCTCTATTCTGCCATTCAGCACATGCCTGTGCCTCCATTACAGCCTGAAACATGCATCTGGTGACACCAGCTGCTGCACTCTGTCTTGCAGGGGCATGTTGGCCAGAGGTCCTCCTATGAGCAGCACTGGCCACATGCCTGTGTGGGGCATCACCAGTCAGTTGGCTGACACCATGGTGTGCAAGCCCACCTTCCATAGCCCCACACATTCCTGTTCCAAGCTACCACACGCCAATTGTCTTTCCTCTATGGCCACTGGTGATGGGGTATGTGTAGGCATGAAATCTGTGTGTGGGGGGATGAGGGGGATATAGGTCAAATGGCAACCAATGGTACAGATTCAGCCCCTGCCAACCCTGACTGTGCCTCAATCATACATTCATCATCACTGCTAGACTCTGTGGGGACAATAACATCAGATGGACTGCAGGAGGGCAGTGCACCTACATCACCTGTGAGGGGCAGACAAGAACTGTACATTACAATCTATACAATAGACACACACACACAGACACACAGACACACACACAAAGACACACACACACACACACACAGACACACACGCTATGGCACCCAACATGCATGTGATATGACAGAAGGCATGCAACATGCATATGATACGGCATGCAGCGCAGACAATAATAGTGGTAGTTATCATACATCCCTGGGTTGGACACAACAGCATGCATGTGCCATAGCAGAAGGCATGCAAATTACACAATCATAGTAGTAGTAGTTAGCATACAACCCTGTGTTACACCACGTAGACCAGCACAGGTTAACCATACACCTGCCTGATGTGTGGCATATGACCTTGACAATCACATGTAGTATGACATGTGATCTGCTGACATGTGCAATGACAAGCATACATGTTTAACACAATGGTGTCCTGTCAAATATACAGTGGGGTAATGGTGTCCCAATGCAGTGTTGTCTGTCCGCCCTACAGATATACTGTTCATTTAGCTGATGTGCATGGCCATTGCAGGGAATCATGAGGCTCTCTATTGCTATACAGTGTGAGGTGTAGACACAGTTCATAGCCATGACTGCATTCAGATACAGTACATATATACTGTGGAATGTGACCCATGTCACTGAGGTGTATACACACTAAACCATGATGTAGAATGTGTGACACAGGTCACTGAAGTGTATACAGATGACATCCCTGCACATCTGCAACCATATTGCTGCTGCCTGGCAACTATGGCCAGACATGGCAAACTCGTCGGTACACCATGTTCCACATGACATCTGTGTACCACACACACACACACACACACACACACACACACACACACACACACATACACACACACACACATGAGGAGCAAGGAGGACATTGATGTCCGACACCAGCAAGGGGAAGATACTGTATCTTTGGGCTGATGTGGATACTGTACAGATGACTGCTGTCATGTTGTGACACACTCAAGACACTCAACACATCTTATGTGGTGGATTGATGTCACGCAAGATGTACACAGGCCTGTAGCATGTCTAGTGTTCCACATCTGCAATATAACCATTACACAAAGGCCATAGTTGGACCATGTGCAGCCAATTTACGACAGGGTGTACACAGAAGCACATCACATCTACTATGTGTGTTGCTTTATGTCTCTGGCCATCCTCCATGGCCATGTGTGTACATGTGTTGGCCAAATTATTGTGAAGGATGTCTATTTCACATGTCTGTGTTGTCCCATATGACATACACCCATAGATGTCATATGCTCCACTGACGACAGGGTTATGCAGACAAAGGGTGGTATGTTTGGTATGTGGGATATGTTTTTCAGGATAGTTAGGCAGTATTGCAGCCAGGCCACTAGATGTCATGGACATGTCAAGATAGCACATCACATTGTGTGACATTCATAGCAAGGCTATGATCCACACCAGTGAATACTGTGGGCTGGCCATACTCCAGCTCACTGTGTAGTACTGTTTGCATTCCCCACATGTGTAGTTCTGATCTGTAGTACATGTCCCTACAGTGAACAGCACCTCCATCATTGTATGCGCAGCTGTCCACACATCTGGCAATGACAGTTTGTGAGGTTTCATGTTGGTGTTTCACATAGTTTGCAAGTGTTGCACATGGGTAGCCATTGTGATGCATTGCAGGTCCGACCTGTATATTGTGGCAGGACCATACATTACGTGTACATGTGGTAAATGGCCACATGGCAGATAGATCTGTGCATCAAGAATAATAACAGTCTCACCTGCAATGGGCTGCAGTCACAGAGGAACACCAGAGGTACCTAAATAGGAGTAACACAGCAGTATGAGCATTATCCATGCCTGTATGATAGCTACAGGGTGCAATGTGCATGTTAACACACACACCAGTACAATAGACTATACTATGGTATATGCACATGTGTGCATACACCGAGTAGCATACTATACTATACTATGTGGCATATGTGTATACATGCCTTGCATATGACATTACATTACATATTGTACAGTGACACATGTAACTATATGGAATATAGTTGTTATAGGTGCAGGAGTGACTTACCAGGCAACTCCAGGCTTGGTGGTTGAGAGACACCCACCTCCACAATATCAGCTAAGGCTTGTGGATGTTGTTCTGCAGGTGTCCCCAGGTTAGCCAGTAACTCCTCAGTACGTGTGAGTGGGGGCTGGGTTGGTGACCCACCACCTGTTGCACCTTGTTCCCTGGTGATTGCATTTGCATGCTGTTTCACCCATCTAATGAGGTCTTTACTGTTGGTATGTGCAGTTGTGGCCACCCACATCATTAACCCTCCTGCAAAGTTCCATCCACAGGACATCCCTCTGCTGTGCATCCTGTGGCACATGGCTGAACAGGATATCATGACTGTCATGTAGGTATGGGATGAAGGCCTCATCCTTCAACTGGGTATAAGGGGGTAGCTTTGCACGCGGCATACCTGGAAGACATAATGATGGAGACAGGTCACAGTAACTCACAGAGACATACAGAGCTACATCTGAACATACATGTATATAGCATTTATTACGATTAAATAGTTGTCTTTGCAAATCTACATGACACTGACACCACTGACATGTTTGTGTTACACACATGTGACACTCAATGGTGACTGGATATTATCACCATATATGTGTGTGTGTCACCTGATTACATTGCTCATACTCCATGTGGATCCTGTCTTGATGTGGGCATGTCTGTTTGCCTGTACTGGTGTTCCTACCTATCAGCACATGGTTGGATGTGTCCACATTAATGTAGTCCACCTTGATGCTGTGTATATGTCACATATAAAGACTTACACTGCCTTAACAGACATGACCTGTGTCCCTGCAGACTTGCTCATGGAAGGTTTTACATGTATGTGTTTTGCCATATACATCTACATGGTACTGTACAGCAATTCAACATCCTGCCATGAATCACCTGTGTTGCACATGTGATACACATGGGACACTGGCTAGCCAGATGGTATTTGCAGGGATGGATATCAACTATAGCATGTACAGTCAAATTCAACTAGTAGGCTATATGCCCTGGGCCATGTATGAATCTAGGATGAAAGGTTACCTAGCTGTAGCCGACAGGCGGGTCTCTGGGGCCAGATGGAGCAGTGCCACATAACTGATCCACAGGGTTAATGATACATTTACCATGCGGTCATCACACCATGTCTGAGAGGGGGGGGCAATGTGCACAGGAATGCATAGTATGGCAGGACTATGTAAATTGTATGGGACAAGGATCTGTCCAGCATGTGGTGATCCTATTACTAGGAAGGTGGATGTCCATGAAGTATGTGTTTGAGATCAGGATGTGTATGTGTAGCATGTCCAACATCACTGGGTTGGACATGGATTTATTCAGGGTAGGCATCATGCTACATAGTGGAGATGGGGAATGGGAAGGCTGGTGTAGGCCATCTGAACATGGCCAATACCCCTTAAAGGAAATATGTGATCTGATATGGGTCACTTGAGTGTTGTGTATGGCTGGACAATTATCTCTATATTCATGGATGGCACCCTGTCATGATTAGGGTTGCCACATACGACTACCTGACAGGTGTGGTGACGTAACTATCACAGGAAAGACAACTGCCCAGCTGCATCCCTTACACACAGTGTCCATTATGTAGACTGCTGCCTAGGTGGTAGTTCATGGGTACAGGGCTATTAACATAGGGGTGACAATGCAATATGTAGCTGTCAGATTGTGGCCATATGTCACACACCTCACCCACAAAGCCCCTTCTGTATGTTGTCCACAACACTCTGAGTCAGCTATTGCACCTAGGTCATAGTCATTCACATACTTCATTAGGCAGATGCCTTCTGTTAGTCTGTGTGGTATGGACTACAACGAGGGGGAGTACAATTAATTATCCCTGTCTTACTGTAGCTGACACTGGTGTGATGTGCATGTATTATTCAGACACCTTCTGTAGTGTTGGTTCTGCCAGCAGTCCCATTGCAAAACACTCCTGTGACATAGGAATGTACATCTAGTATACTGAGTGTAGGTGGAACACAGTATGAGTGATGATGTCCTATGACCTGGAAGGGTTATGATATGTAGTGTGAAATCAATCTTACTGTCATCTACATCTGTACTGCTGACATCAAATAATTTGGTCAAGGTTCATGGCCTTTCAGACCTGACTCAGCAGGGTAGTAGTGCAGTACTTCCCATTATCAATGGTGTCTCCCCCTTTGTGGGTTGTGATACCTGCTGGTGTGCACCATTCAGTGTGTACACAGCCTGACATGAAGCTATGTTTTACATGATGTGTATGTGGAGAGCAACTTGTTTTACCATATGTGTATGATACAACCTGGGATGTGAACAGGTCCCAGTGCAGCTTGTACCTGTATAGTTGTGGGTACAAGGGCTCTGTAGTGTACATGGATATATGATTGTGTACCTGTTTAGGGGGGCAGTGTGGTTAGGTTATCCAAGACCCTATCTGGATTGCTTATTCATGCTCAGCACTTGTTCAGAACTTGTATGCACTGCATAACCTACTAATTACTATAGCACTCATTCTTCCTCATTACCTAGAGGTAAACAGTTTTTGTACGTATGTTTCTCACTTGCTTAGAGTAAAATAGCTCTTATACTTACTTTCCTCACTTATCTAGGGGAAATTAGTTTTATATTCAGGCATGTCCAAGGGTCAGCCGCCAGTGTTCTCTCCTGTCTATCTGATGAATCCAGACATCTTGAGGCAATGTAGACATTGCCTCATGTACACAGACAAACTTCTCCGCCTACCACCCAACGCTACAACCTGTGAGAGATGCACTTATCTAGCCAAACTGGAGGTAAAGCTCTCTCCAACCAAGACTGACCCTGACAGTCATGTGGAGAAGGTAAACATTCTCACCACACTACACTCATCACATAGTCTCACTGAATCTACACCACCATAATCCACACATAGTAACACACAAACATTCACGGAGGCTCTCAATAATAATCTGTCTAAGCAACAGAGACCTCCAAAGCAGAAACGCAAGCAGCCTCCATCCCCCAACACAACCCCAATGGCACATAGCCCACAGAGTCAGTGTGCCACTCAACCACAGCCAATAAGGCAAATCAATGTACCCAACACACTAGTCATAGGTGACTCTATAGTCAGGCACACTGATATCCCACTCACCAGACTAAACAAGGAGAAGGTTACTTTCAGCTGCATGTCGGGTAACAAGATCCGCCACATAACCCACGCACTCAGGTCACTCCACAACAAGTACAAATATGACTCTGTCATTGTCCATGTTGGTGTGAATGACCTGAGATGTACCTCCCTGGACTACCTTAAAATAGACATGGAAGAGCTCTCTGAACTTGTAGGCCAGGCAGGTATAACCCTAGCCCTGAGTAGCATTCTGCCATCACCCAAAATGATACTGCAGTGCGAGGGCAAAATGATTGACTTCAACAATTGTTTAAGCTTCTTGTGTCATTCTAAGGGGATCCAGTATCTGTCTGCTTGGGATGACATGGTCGACAGACCACGATGCTTTGCCACATATGGCCTGCACCTGTCGATCCTGGGATTCTGGCTAAGGCTCTTGCTGCCCCTATAGTGCCTTCTTTAAGCATGGGCCACATAACATATTCACCACCATAACAGGAACAGGCAAGCACAAACTGAGGGTAATGCTACTCAATGCTGGAAGTCTAAATCTCAAAATGCACTCACTTGAGGCACTCCTTGTAATGGAGAACATCGATATCTGTGCAGTGACTGAGACCTGGTTCAAGGCTCCAGAGAGCACCCCTGCACTACCAGGCTAGAGCTCATAGCACACTTTTCGGCCATGTAACCTGGACCGGAACACCCAAGGCGGAGGTGTGTCCATATTCATTAAGGATATCTACCCCTCCAGGCTAGCTGCTTTGCACAATGCATCCAAGGTTATCCAAGTGCAACTACCTCTGGGCTAAACTGCAATTCAAACCGTAGCTTGCTACAGATCCCCCACCATGCCCTAAGATTCCCACTCCTCTTTTCTTGATGTACTGGAAATTATTAGGGTTCAACCAAACACCCTACTAATGGGCGACTTCACCTACCCCACCATTAACTGGGAAAACGACTCGTGTACCATCTCATTAGCTCAACGCTTTCTGGAATTCATAAACACCAATGTCCTGGATCGACTTATCCACACACCCACCAGGGGCAACAATATCCTAGACCTAGGCATTACCAACATGAGTGACTGCTGTTCCACACCTGAAGTCAACTCCTCATTGGTCTGATCCGACTATAAGCTAAACACCCTTGACATCCACATCCTGCCCCACCCCCCATTAAGGAAACCACAGTATAATATGTCTACAAAGCCAACTTCATGCTTCTTAAGAGAGACATGGTGAACTTCATGACACCCATGCAGATGGACAATACAGTTACAACTGCTGAATCCTACACAAATGCATTCTATAAGCACTTACACGAGTGCATGGATCGTGCTATCCCAAACAGAACCAAGATGCTATACTCCTAATTAAGAAAGCCAATCTGGTGGTCCCCTGCCATAAACAAACTGTACAACAGAAGGAGGACACTGTTGCAAAAAAGAGTACAATCTCATGCTTGGAGGAGCTCCCTGGTCAGCCTCAGTAAGAAGCTGAGATCCCTTATAAGATCCTCCAATGCTAGCTATGGAAACAAAACAGCCACTAATTCCACAACAGCCACAAAGCATTCTATAGCTATGTCATATATCTCAATGTCAACACCCAGATCTGCTCTGAGTTACAGCACAAAGGCACGAACATTACAGAACCAACTGATATTGCCAACATCCTGGCAAAAAGGATCAGTGCTACATTTCCCCCCTCTCACCCCCTAAAGGGCCCATATCTATACAGGAAGAATGCAGAGTCCCTTTAATCACAACTATGCAGGTAAAAGCTGCACACTCTAAAGCCAATATCACAGCATCCATGGGACCAGACAACATCTCAGGTTGTGTTTTACATGAACTTCAGAACTTACTGGCTCCCCACCTATGCACCATGTTCAATAATAGCCTCGCATCAGGCTTTTTGCCCCCTGAATGGTGCACAGCAACAGTTATCCCACTCCACAAAGGTGACACCACAATGGACCATGGGACCTATTTCCCTGTAGGCTTGACTAGCCTGGTCTGCAAGGCTATAGAGCACATCACCATGGATCTCAGTCACAGAGACATTGGGTAGCTCCAAACCTTTTACCCCTCCCAGTTTACCTTGGTTAAGGGCATACCATGCCTCCTAAACCAGGTGGACTTCTTTGAGACAGTTACCAAGGCATTCGATGAGGGTAAGGAGGTCCACACAGCCTACCTTGATCTCTCAAAGGCTTTCAATACCATTCCCCATTCTGGTATTATCGACATACCAGTCCACCTGAACATTAACCCCTACATCATGAGATGGTTTGCAAAGTGGCTCAAGGACAGAACCCACACAGTGGGAGTTGCATACCCTAGGTTCGACTGTAGACCAGTTACAAGTAGCGTCCCCCAGGGCTCAGTCCTAGGACCCCTCATGTTTGGTATATACTTCTCTGAGGTACAGGCAAGCACAAGAGGGCTTTGGCTGAAAAAGTTTGCAGATGACTGAAAACTAGGGGCCATAATTGTTTCCCCAGCTGATACAGACACCCACTGGAAGGGTCACACTGAGACGGATACCTGGTGTCAATATCATGGCCTCAAGCTGAATGCCACAAAGTGCATAGTCATGCCCTTTGGATAAAACTAATTACCCGCGGACTACCACGTAGGTGCTAGTCCCCTACATAAAGAAAAGGTAATAAAGGATCTGGGAAGCCTAGTAGATAGCAATCTCTCCTTCGATAACCAAAATGCCAAGGTGGTTAAAATATCCTTCTACGTGGCCACCCTAATCTCTAATGGGTTCGCATCCAGAACAAAGGAGGCCATTGTGCCTCTCTACTCATGACTTATTAGACCCATTGAAGGATACAACACCCCATTTGGGATGTACCTTACAAGACAACTGCAACAGCTTGGAAGACCACAATACCACACCAAGAGGATTACTGACCTCAAACAGATGACCTATGCAGCCCAACTAAAGAAATTCCAGCTGTACTCGGTTGCATACCGCGTACTCACAGGTGATCTCTGCTTGACATACAAGGCACATGTTTAACCCAGTATTGCTAGATCTGTTCCACCTAAACAAATGCCCCTGAGAGCCACATGCTCTAGGAATATACATCTAACCACAACGATGACTAGGACATGCTGGACAGATAGATCCCTGACCCAGAGACTCCCCATGTTTTGGAACATGATTCCAATGCACATTAGGCAGGACCCCTCACTAGCACTCTTCAAGAGAAACCTTGACGAGTGGATGGGAGACAGGCATGTACCCCGGGGATCACTGCAGTGGCTCTACTGGACAGAGGCACAGGGAACTAATGGCTCTGGCGTTCAGAGGCACAGGGAGCTAACCTAATGGGGTAGCAGAAGCCAACACACTCTAGCTAGGCTTTTAAATACCCTTGGTTAGACAGCCTAGTACCTACCTTTGAACTTATTACATGTCTTATGTGCATGGATAGTTAACTAGCTCTTCCATTTTACTTTGCTATCATGCTGTTAAACTGTCGGGTGACTACAAGTCATATGTATCCTGTTACTGTGTATTGTAAATGCCAATAGACATAACTAAAGTTTGCCTAACATAACAGTAATGCTATGTAACTTGTAATACATATCTGCCTACAATACTGTACATTACACAGGTATTGTTGCAATATCCCACAATGCATATCATAATTGCACAGTAGGCCAACCTTCGACATGTTATTCTGAGTAATACACCCATACATATGCCTACTGTTACAATATATAACATATACTATCTCCTGTTATAGCACATACTTGTTGGACCAACCCTGCCACTGGCAGTGGCTGGTGAGGATTAGTTGGGTTCAAAGCCCTTATATAGCATCCCTTGTGGTGTGTGTGGTGTTTGCCTTGTGACCTACAGCAGTACACACATAAATACTACAAGCGTTACTATGCTCAACAATGCATCACTACAAGATAACTGCTTCCACTATATGCATTGCGTACACTTTAAATATTACAGAACAGGTACTACATACACAGACATACTGAGTGTTCTACATACCTTATTAGTAGCCTGAGGTGTTGTTGACTGTTATTTCAATCCTTTTCAGTTTGTGATTCAATCTTCTTTGTAATGTTCTGCTGGTATATACAGATGGTTTGAATGTGTGATAAGCCATCCTTTTATAGTCAAATATTGGTAACATGTGCTATCCTGACCACCAATTGGTGTTCCAAAGTAGTTAATTAGATGCGTATCAGCTGTGCAGCTACTCTGTTAGCCAATACCATGGCAACAGTGGTGTATAATTGAGTACTCCACTTGGGCATTGTCCCTTTGCCTTACTTTCGAGGAAGATGGCCTGGATGTGTTGTTTGTGATGTATTTCAACAGCTATATGGAGACAGACAGAGATATATTAGCTTCATGACTCCAATGGATTGTGTGTAATGGCTAGAAGATGTTGTTCTACATGTGAGTACAGCTGTTATATTTCAGAACATTGCTACCTATGCAGGGTTTGTTTGTACCTGATACTTCCTGCAGATGTTTCAGTCTGGCAAGGATGTTTGGTCAGCTCAAGGCTGCGTGGCTATGCATGAAATGTTAGGTGGTTTACAGTGTGCTCACCAGACATCTTTGGTTTGGTGCACATGTGTATCATACTGTGCTGATAATCAGTAATTGGTAACACTTCCCAGTGTACACACAGCCCTCTGGAATGGGATTAGCGCAAACAAACCCTGTAACATCAGCAGCTGTTCCATTGTATAACAGCAACTATTTCACATAGGGCCATGTTAGTGTGTCTCTGACAAGGTATGTTAAGGCTTCTGCAGATGTCGTACAGTGAGTGAATGATTTGTGATGTTATTACAGTTTGTATTGTAATTTGTTTGGGTGTGGGGGTGATGTTGGTGGGTGTATATAGCAGATGCAGGTGTGCAGGAACTGCTTTTATACATAATCGATATGTGCGTGAAGGTTCCTTCCGTATTTGAACACCTATACTTTAGTGGACTAATACTATGATAATTGCAGGCTGATTCATTAAGGCACTGTTAATTGGTTCCTGTATAGCATGCAGGTGATGTTAGTCCTTGAATCCTTTCGGCAATACACCAGAATGTAATAAAGTGTTGCTACATGAAAGCAGTGTATTTCTGTCATAGGTATTTGCAATCACTGGAGTTGTGATGGTGACTGACCCTCTTTGTCTAGGGTTGCCAACTTTTCAAATGGCCATAGTGGGACATTTTCAGGACACACATCAGATTTTACAGCCGACACAAACCCACGGTCAGTACAAGGGGTAGAACTTTCCTTTTTTGCCTAAATATAAGCTTAATCTTGTAGCAGTTTAGTTGCTTATCCTGTTTCGTGTAACATTTAGGTATTTTAGATACAGGCAGAACTATTGTATGCAACTATTACGTTACATATGGGACATAATTATGTCCTACAATCTCAGGACGTTTGCCTCGCAAAGTGGGACAGGTGGTAACCCTATCATTGGCTCATGTCGATAGCACATATTTGTAATAGTGTATAGGCATATACTCTCCATATCCTTTGTTCATAAAGTTTGGTCGTGGCGGAATGTGTGATTGCTATGGTCCATGTTATACTCATATATGAACACTTCAACTGCTGTATACGGGATACCTATGGAATCCCGAACGCACAAAATTCTGATGCCCACAGTATCGGTCCCAGACTCCCATACCCCACATTATCGACAGCAACAGTCTAACTCGCGAAAGTAACACAAACATGGAACACACACATGCACACACAGACACACTGCTACCCACCACATCCAAACAAACCATCCTACACTACATATGAGCAGGTGGGCAAGCCCCTTACACCCCCCATGTGGGTAGCTGTGCCCCCCCACCCCCTACTTTAATATTCTACCTCCTACATCGCATAAACAGACGCACAAAGCAAACTCACATCCACACATTACAGTCCCCCAGGAACACACACAACACTCAGAACACACACTTGCACACACTACAGCCCTCAGAAACACACTTACACACAGTAAACTACCTGAACTGCAACACCAGAAGCACTGACTAAATGTCCCTTAACATCGGGATTTTAAACCTCGCACTTCTGGTGTTTCGGTACTGTCGACTTTCGGACTTTAAGCCTCGTGAATACGTGCGTTGGTATGTCAAGCATTCGGTATTTGGTAGGTATCCTATTTATATGTACCTCCATGTGTTAACCTATCTATATATCTACATATATATGTATATCCCCATATATCGACATATCTCTCTCTCTCTCTCTCTCTCTCTCCCCCTCTCTCGATATATATATATATATATATATATATATATATATATGTTGATTTATATAAATATTATATATATATATATATATATATATATATATATATATATATATATATATATACAGCATACACCTTTCATTGGGTATATGCCCGTTTGTCCTATTTCCACACATTCTTACCTTTTGTGTTTTAACCTGTCAGAATACACAACTGCCGTTGGTACATCTCAGGTAGCTTAGTGGTAGGTTATTGTGAAGATTGTGTACATGGATGGTTGTGTGTTCTAATCCTGGCCGTGGTAATTGTGCTTCTCAGAGCAGGCACTGGTAGTGCAAGGGTGATTAACGCACATTTTAGCGGTTGTGTGTTCCAAATGTTTATTATTCTGTAGAATACTACCTATATATGCAAGCTGTGTTTAAGGTATACTATGTAACATGTAAATCATCTCTGACTTTATTGGGATTTGAACCAGGACTGCACAGATATTATGCAAATGCTGTAGCCATTACACTATTGACATTGATGTTCCTTCGGCCTATTTCCTATGTCCATGAATCCTATGTGTAAGCTTAGCTACGCAACAGGTGGAGCCACCCACACCCAGTGAGCTTCTCGAAATACCAACATAACACATGAATTGGGAGACTATACAGTAACATCCTAACTACATTTGGCATAGCCACTCACTGACCCACTTCAGGGGAAACCTCGATGTGTGACTGGCCAACAGTATATACACCCCTGGGATCAAGTGTCCCAGACACATACAGCCAGGGTGTAGGGGAGCCACTCCAGTTCTACACCTGCAAGACCTGTTGGGGAAATTGAATGCTGTTGGTTTGTCATTTAACATGCCCTTTTGAGATCACTATGTGCCTCTATCACCCTACAGCACACCAGTCCTCAACAGCTTCCAGCAACTCTGCCTGGAATCACTTAACTGGCTATGCTTCACAGAGGCTCAGTTACTTCATCAGTGGTGCAGGTAAAGCCATCACACTGTAGCTATGCTTCTAAATGCCCTTGGACAGATAACCTTCTACCTATCTGTGAACCTCTACAGTGCAGGCGATCTCCAACATCATATGTGATTATACAGAGTTTTCTGATCACAATATACAGTGTATATTCACCATGTAGTCAGACAACAGTTAAGTACAGCAATAGCATACAGGCTACTGATACATAATCACACCAAAAGCCTATCTTGGAAGCTAGTAGACATGTATAGGTTTCAGGCTTTGCATTGCTTACCAGTAGGTTACCTACAGGAAAGATGGGACACAAGCACAGATGGAAAACATGCCTGCAACAATGCCATACTGACTTGCATGTGTCAGCCTAAGGCTTTGGAATGCTGGCCAAGGCTATTGGTGCACCCATGGTGCCATTTTTAGACAGGTCTCAGAGGTGGATCTCACCTCCATGAACTGCACAATAGCGGAACCAATGAGGGTTAGGCTACTTAACACCAGAGGTAGTACTCACAACATGCACACACTCACAGCACCCCTCAGTATGGACAACATCTACATCTGTTCTGTGACTGGGACCTGTATAAGACTCCTGTGAGCACACTGGCACTACCAGACTACAACCCATAACACACATTTCAGCCACTGTACATGGACTGGCACAGACATGGAGGGGGTGTATCCATATTCATCGGGGATACCTACACCTCCAAGCTACTGGAGCAGCATGATACCTCTGTGATCATCCACTTGCAGCTAATATCAGTCACAACTGCAATGCAAACTGTGAGCTGCTACAGATAACCCTCCATGACCCAAGTGCACCACTACAACTATCTGGAGACAGTGGTAAACATGACAGTCCTACCAGACACCCTGTTATTGATCAATGTCGGCTACCCTACACTTAACTGGATAACCTACTTGAGTATTCACTTCCAGGCCCAGCACTTCCTGGGATTTATCACCTCATATGGCTTGTATCAGTTGGTAGATGGACTAACGAGAAGTGAAAACATACTAGAAGTGGTAATCACTGACATGTGCAACAGGTGCACTATAGCAGAGGTAAACCGGTCACTGTTTAGATCTGACCATGAACTATTCACTGAAGATTTCTACTCCCAACCATCTCCCCCACCTAAGGAACACACAGTGAATACCTTTCCTACAGCTAAATCCACAGTTCTAATGACAGAGGTGGGAGGGTTCACAGCCCCCATGCTCAGGGATGACACTGCTCAAGATACAGACAGAATTACGAATGCACTCTATAAGCACCTACAAAGATGTATGGGTCATGCCATCAATGTTAAACCAGGACTAGCTATCAATTCACAAGAACACCAGTCTGCTGAGCCCCTGCATTATACAGGCTATACAACAGAAGTAGTACAGTAGTCCAGAACAACAGCAAATCCTAAGACATGCAGAAGTCCGTGACCAGTATTACCAAGATACTTATGTTACTCATGTAATCATCCAAGGCTGACATCCACAGGTAAATAGGCATGGATTTGGAATATGACCACAAAGGTTTCTTTGGCTATGTCAAGGATGTAAGGAGTAATGCACAGATTTGCACTGTGTTGGTGCAATATTGCACTGAATATACTGACCCTACTGATATCACCAACACACTTGATGATACATTTGGAGCAAGCTTCACCCCCTACTCGGCCCACAACAATACCCAATACGTACAGTATCCCAGACATCTGTGACATACAGATGGTAATGGCCCTTTCAAACAGCATGACAGAGGCTCAGTGAAGGCAGATGGTGTCCCAGACTGCATCCTGCAGACACTACAAGACAAAGTGGCCCCCCGCCTAATATAGCAATTCAACATCAGCCTCTGCACAGGCTACATGGCCATTCACTGGCACATGACAACAGCTATTATACTCCACCAAGGTGGTGACACAACTGACCATGGTAACTACCAACCCATAGGCCTGAGTAGCCTGATCTTCACTGCTATGGAGCGCATCCTCATGGCACTCATTAACATAGACAATGGTAACCTCCAGACACTTGACCCAACCCAGGTCACCTTGATTGAGTGCAGATCATGCCTACTGAGCCAATCTGACATCTTACAGCCACCTAGACTTTAGATCTGGTAGTTCACACATACTACCTGAACCTCGCCAAGGGTTTTTTACACCATTCCCCAGTCAGGTATTATTTCTACACTCACCAGCCAGCACATACACCCATACATCACAGGTTGGTTTGCCAACAGGCTTACACACAGAACCCACATGGTAAGCCTAGCAGCCTCCAGGTCGAACTCTTGACCAGTCACAACTGGTGTCCCACAGGACTCAGTCCTGAGACTCCTACTGTTTGCCATATACTTCTCAGAGGTATGGGCTAACACAGGTGGACTGCAGCAGGCCGTGTTTGGTGATTACTGCAGACTGGGAGCCATAACTGACAGTCCATCTGTCAGAGACGTCTTTTAAGGTGCCTCACATAGACCAACACAGGGTGTCAGAGTGATGGCCTCCAGCTAAAGGCCACATACTGCATGGTCATTCCATTTTGGGAAACTACACACACACATATTAACACATGAGTGGCAGACAGTATAATTCAGATGACGTAATGGGTATGTGGGGACTGCATTACAAAGTGATCTCTCCTTTGACAGTCATATGTGCGAAGTAGTTAGGACATCTATCTATGTAGGCCATCTGATTACTTAAGGGTTCACATCTAAACAAACCTAGGTTATTGTGCCCTTTTACTCATCAGTCATCAATACCATCATTGAGTATGATAACCCATTTTGGATGTACCTCAGAAGACACATCTGACAGCTGGAAGGGCCATGAACTTACCTCGCATAGAGAGATAATGCCCTCAGACATGTGTCCTATGCTGCCAGGCTGCATAAAATCATGCATTACTCAGTGACATCTCATTTACTCAGGGATGATATTTGCTGGCCAACAAAGCTGTGTCCACATCAGGCATAATGGATATGCTCCACCTATGGGCATCCATGTCACAGTGAGCCACACACTGTAATGAGCTACACCTTGCCACAACCATAACTGGAATATGCTAGAGTGACAGATTCCTGTCATGGGTACTCCCCATTATTTGGAACTGGAATCCTTGCAGAGTGGGTGGGGAACAGTGGATACACCCCAGGGATCCCATAATTGGCTCTGCTCCACAGAGGGACAGTTAGTTAATCAATGGGGTGGCGACAATAGACACTTTTTGTCTATGCTTATGACTGGCCTCGGGCAGTTACGCATGTACCTACCTATGTATCTATGAACCTATACATACAGTATGGACACATGCTGATAGCTTAATTTACTGTTCAGGTATTGACTTACCTTGTGCCAATGGCAGTTGTGTGTACAATAGTTAAGGGCTGCCTATGTAGGATGCACACAGTAGACCACCTATACATGACAATTTACAGGTGGTCGTGTGTGTGTTTGCCATCCATGTTTTCTGTCTATGCAGGTGGAGAAGGGTGTCAGCCCATAGGTGCCTACACTGTCAGTGTGTGTGCTATACGTTCCCTCTTTTCCAAGGCATGGGCATACTGGTCATGCCTCCGTCTGTCTACTGGGGCTGGCACAGGGTGTTTGTGGTCTGAGTCTTCTGTGCCTGTGGGGCCCTTGGAAATGATGGTGAGCTGTGTGGGCCTTCACCATTCTGTCCCTGCTGCAGCTGTTTCTGCAGGATCATATTGTGTAGCATGGCACATATTATGAAGATGTGGGCACACGTGCCTGGAGAGTACTGCAAGGCTCCACCAGATATGTCCAAGCAACGGAACCGTGATTTCAGCATCCCAAACACATGCTCTATGATGATTCTGATTTCTGCGTGTGCCTCATTATGGTATTCTTGTGTGGCTGTGTGTGTATTTCTGATGGTAGTCATCATCCACGGTTTCAGTGCATAGCCAGCATCCCCCACCAGGTGGTCATATGGGATGTCCCCCATGGCAAATACCTGATACAGCTGTGAGGCATGCCAGATGTGGGAGTTGTGATAGCTTCCAGGGCTACCAGCACACACATCCATGATAATGCCCTGGGCATTGCACATGACCTGGCAGTTGATGGAGGGGTATCCCTTGCGGTTTAGTTAGCGCCTATCCTGCTCACCGGGTGGTGTCTTGATGTGTATGTCCGTACAGATTATTGCATCCAGTACCTCCGGGTAGTCTGCCACACAGTGGAAGAGATGCATATTGCTGGCCAACTCCTCCTGCATTTGGGGGAAATATATGTGCTCATTGGCATGTGGTAATATGGCATCCAGGAACTTGTGGAGTACCCTGGACGCTGATGCCTGTGAGATCCTCATGATATCCCCAGTTGACCTTTGAAAGGTACCTGTGGCTAGTATTCTCAGGCTTACACATACCTTCCTGTCCACTGGGATGGGTTCCACTCTGTTATTTCTGGCTCTGAGGCATGGCCAGCACAGCTCAACAAGTTGATGTATGGTGTCCCTGTCCACTCTGTAATGCTCTGCTATCTTCAGATCATGTAGCCCCTGGTAGGTTACCCTGGGTCTGAGCACTCTTCTCCTCCTCTGGTGCCTGAGATGGTTGTCAGCATCATCCTCCACACCACCGTCAGCCTCCAACACATGCTGGTGAATCAAAGCTATGGCAGCCCCTAACATGTGCATATTAAAAGTTTCCCATCTGTATACACCAATAGTGCAGAGTGTCTGGGAATACACAAGTGTGTGTGTGTGTGTGTGTGTGTGTGTGTGTGTGTGTGTGTGTGTGTGTGGGGGGGGCTTTCACACCTTATACTATTGTGTAATGGATGATGCTGGTGTAATTGGGTGTGTATGTGCAATTCCAACTGCAGGGTATCTTAATTATGGGTTTTACAGCAGGTACTGCTATTGTGGGGCTTTTGGTGTTGACTTATACTTGGCTGCCATGATTCATCTATTGCCCTTTACTTCACTTTTCAACCCGATTCCCCTCCCATTGTCAGGCATGCATCCAGCTGCCTGCTTTCTTGTTTTGTACTTTTCCAACCCAGGATTGTGTTGCAAAATGTGTTATGTAGCTGATCTAATGCAAGTTTGCTTTGTTCTGCTGTGACAGTTCTCTTTTCTTTGCAGTACGGCACCTCCCTTTTCCTGTTCTGCAGGTAGCTGCTAGCAGCCTTGTTAGCTGTTGTCAATGGCCCACTTTGAGTTCCTAGGTTTTAATTACTAATTTGTACTCCAATTACCATGCTGCAGCATTTCCTTATTGTCTTCCCATATCCTTCCTGTTTCAGCTATAGTGTGCACTGTGCACAGCCATTTAGTGGGTTTCGAGATCATTTTCATCCACGTTCACATGCACTTTTGGTTACCTTGTGTGCTTTCAGCTAAGCAAATCTATAGCTACTTCCACACCCCTATCCTGCGGCTTTGCTTAGCAACAGACAACCCGGATTAGCAATGCTCCAATGTGCTTACAGCTAAGGTGGTGCACCGCTCTCTTGATGTTATGTTTATCTCCAGGCCACACTTCGGTGTTGTGCCGCTATGCTGTATGGTACATCCTTACACTGGCAGTGATTTTGTGATTCAGTATTACTTGACTCATTTGCATGGCATTAACTACTAATTCCTAGTTACCGCGCAGAACACTGTCACAGACCCTTAGCAACCCTTGCACCATGGTTGTGGTGTAGCATGTGTGCCATTGACTATTATGGGGAATTCATGAATTGTGTTACATTGCAGTTTTATGACATCTAAATATATTTTCATTGTGATCCCGTTTTCACACTGATGCACTGCAATTTTACTTTGCGTTAGTGTGGCCATGACATTAAATGTTATTTTTTATGTGTTGTGCATGTTTTTTATGCCATTGGCTATATATTTCACCATTGGCATATATTAACAATATAATATGTAAGTTTGGTCTGCTTTCATGGCTCCGATTTTATGTTTGAAAAAATGTAAACCTTTGTTTGGTTTACATTTCTGCATGCTTATGCTATGCCTGCACAACTTCATGAATCGCTATATACCTTCATTTGCATGCTACACTGCTGTGCATGGGGTAATTAGTATACATGCACTGGGAGCTGCGCAGCTCTGGCGTACACTTGTAGGGCACGTAGAAACAGCTCGTACCTGAATCACTCGGTGGCCATATTTGGGGTTAGATTGCCGATGATACGCCTGCGCCTGGCGTAAGCTTTATGAATCCTGGGGATAATGTTACCAGGTACCACTTCACAATGCAGGTAGCAGTTTAGAATATAGTAAGATACATCCTTAGTGTCTGTCACACAATAATGCAAGTAGCATGTGAAAATATGGAAAGTCATAACCTTATCAACTGCAAAGTCATAATACAGGTGGCAAGGAGAAGATTACGGCAAGGAATAACCTTAGCAACAGGAATGTCATAATGCAAGTAGAAAGTGAATATATAGCAAGACATCACCTTAGCAAGCATCACATCATAATGCATGTAGCATGTGAGAATGTAGAAAGACATTATCTTAGCAATTGCATGTCATAATGGAGGCAACAAGTAAGAATGCAGTAAGACATAATGTGACACTTCATAATGCAGGTAGCACATGAGAATATATTAAGTCATAAAAAGTCATAATACAGGTAGCAAATTACATTATGGCAAGAAATAACCTTAGCAAAAGGAATGTCATAAAGCAGGTAACAACTGAATGTATAAGACATCACCTTAACATATGGTATATCATAATGCTTGTAGCACATGAGAATACAGCAAGACATAACATTCAAATGGCAGGATATGAGACTACAGTAAGATGTAATCTCAGCAACTGGCAGTTCAAAATTCAGGTAACACATGATGATATAACAAGACATAAGTTTAGTAACTGGCACATCATAATGCAGGTATCATGCAAGAATATAGCAAGATGTAACCTTAGCAAACTGCACATGACAATGCAGGTGGCATGGGAGAATACAGTAAGAGATAACCATAGGAACTGCCACTTCACAATACTGATGCTATATACAAGTATAGTAAGATATAACCTCAGCAACTGGCATGTCATATTGCTGGTAGAACATGAGAACATAATATGATCAAGTCTTAGTGACTGACAATTCATGATGCGGGTAGCACCTGATAATATAGTAAGATACAGCCTTTTCAAGTGCAAAGATATAATGCAAGTTGCAAGTAAGGATATGGTAATACATAACCACAGCAAAAGGTACATCATAATGGGAGTAATAAGTGAAAATAAAGCAAGACATCACCTTACCAAATAGCACATTATATTGCAGGTAACAATGAGAAAACCTTAACATAGCAACTAGGACTTCATACTGCACATAACACTTAAGAAAGTACTATGGCATAATGTTAGCATCTACCCTGTCATAAAGCAGGAAGCACTGGAAAACATAGTACGATTTAATGTTAACCGTCGGCATGCCATAATGCAGGTGATATATGAGAAAACAGAAAAAAAAACTTAGCAACCTGGCACTTCATAATGCAGTTCAGAATACATAAGAGGTAAGCTTAACAAGTGACACATCATAACATAGATTGTACATGAGAATAAGCAAGATGCAACCTTAGCAACTGAATGTAATAATGTAGGGAACAAGTGAGAATACAGTAAGATATAACATTACCAAGTGATACTTCATACTACAGGAAGCAATTTAGACAATAGTAAGATGCAGCCATAGCAACTCACACATAATGCAGGTAGCATGGGAAAATATTGTAAGACATAACCATAGCAAGTGACATGTCATAATACAGAAACTGAGTGTGAGTATAGTAAGATATAACCTCAGCAACTGGCACGTTGTAATTTATATAATGTGTGAGAGTATAGTAAAATATAAACTTAGCAACAGAATAAACATAGAACATGAGAATTTAGCAAGATGCTACCTTAGCAAAAATCATGTCATAATACAGTTAGCATGAGTGAATATTGTAATGTGTAAACTTACAAAATGGCACATCATAATGCAGGCAGCACTTGAGAATATAGTAAGACGTGGCATTAGCAAATGGCATGTCATAATCTAGGTAGCACATGAGACTATAGCAAAAAGTAACTTTTGCAAATGGTACATCATAATGCAGTATGAACATCTGAATATATTAAGACACAATCTTAGCAAATGGTACATCATAATACAGGTAGCATGTGACAATATAGCAAAACATGACTAAGGCAACTGGAATGTCATAATGCAGGTAGCACATGATAGTATAGTAAGGCATAACCTTAGCAACTGGTGCATCATAATGCAGGTAGCACATGAGAATATAATAAAATTAACCTTAGCAGCTGACATATCATAACTAAAATAATGGGGAAAATATAGTAAGACATGACCAAGGTAACTGGAATGTCACAATGCAGGTAACACATGAGAGTATAGCAAGGCATAACCTTAGCAACTGGTGCATCATAATGCAGGTAGCACATGAAAATATAATACAAATAACCTTAGCATCTGACATATCATAACAGCGGTAGCAGGTGAGAATATAATCAGACATACCTTTAGCAACTGGCATGTGATAATACAGGAAGCACTTGAAAATATGGTGAGACCTGGCCATAGCAAATGACATGTAGTAATGCAGGTAGCATGTGAGAATATAGTGACACATGAACCTAGCAACTGGTACATTATAAAGCAGATAGTACATGAGAATATAGTGAGACATGATCATAGTCACTGGCACATCATTATTCAAGTAGCACATGAGAATATTATAAAAATAACAGCAGCTGATATATCATAACAGCATTAGCATGTGAGAACATAGTAAGAAATGACCAAGGCAACTGGAATGTCACAATGCAGGTAACACATGAGAGTATAGTAAGGCATAACCTTAGCAACTGGTACATCATAATGTAGGTAGTAGATGAAAATATTAGGGTACAACCCAACACCCTAATAATGGGGCAAGTTCAAAAACCCCACCATTAACTGGGAAAACTACTCATGTACCAGCTCTTTTGCTCAATGTTTTCTGGAATTCATAAATTTCAACACTTTGGATCAACTTATCCACACCCCCACCAGGGGCAGCAATATCCTAGACCTGGTTATTACCAACATGGGCGACTGGTGCTCCACACTAAAGGTCAATTCCTCGTTGGTCATATCTGACCACAAGCTAATCAGCCTAGACATCCACATCCTGCCCCCACCACCCATTAGGGAAACCATGGTAAAAAATTTCTCCAAAGCCAACTTTACGCTTCTTAAGACAGAAGTGGCAAACTTCACGACACCCATGCAGATGGACAATAGAGGTACAACTGCTGAATCCTACACAAATGCACTTTATAAGCACTTACACGAGTGCATGGATCATGCTATCCCTAACAAAACCAAGATGCTATCCTTCAAAGAAAGGAAGCCAATCTGGTAGTCCCCTGCCATAAACAAACTCTACAACAGAAGAAAGAAACTGTTGCAAAAAAGAGTAAAATCCTATAACTGGAAGAACTCTCTGCTCAGCCTCAGTAAGAAGCTGAGATCCCTCATAAAATATTCCAAAGCTAGTTATGAAAACAAAATTGCCACTAATTCTAAAGACAAACACAAAGCATTCTATAGCTATGTCAAGATTTTCAGTGGCAACACTCAGATCTGCTCTGAGTTGCAGCACAATGGCACTAAATATAAAGAACCAACTGATATTGTCAACATCCTGGCAGATAGGTTCAGCGCTAACTTTACCCTCCCCTCATCCTCTAAAGGGCCCATCTTTATACCAGAAGAATGCAACGTTCCTGTAATCACGGCTGCATAGGTAAAAATCACACTCTCCAAAGCCAAGAACACAGCATCCATGGGACCTGACAACATCCCAGGCTGCATTCTACATGAACTACAGAATGAACTGGCACCCCATCTAAGCACCATGTTCAGTCATAGCCTCACGTCAGGCTTTGTGCCCACTGAATGGTGCACAGCGATGGTTATCCCACTCCACAAAGGGGGAGCCACCACGGACCCTGGGAACTACTGCCCCATTAGCATAATGAGCCTGGTCTGCAAAGCCATGGAACGTATCATCATGGATTATATAAATAAAGACACTGGTAATTTCCAAACTCTGGACCCCTCCTAGTTCGGGTTTGGAAAAGGCAGATCATGTCCCCTAAACCTGATTGACTTCTTTAAACAGTCATCGAAGCCATAGACAATGGTAAGGTGGTTCACACAGCCTATGTAACCATATCATACAAATAACTAGATAAGCAGGGGTCCCATTTCCAGTTCTGGAAAATGTGTGTGTGTATACAAGTGTGTAAGTATGTATGTTTGTAGGCTGAAGTATTTTGAGGACTTCCCCATCCACAACACTTCCCAATGCCCTACATTAGCAGTCCTGCTGATGTCAGTCAGTGTAGAAGTACCTTTGTGCACTTGTTAGCCCTATAAGCTCTGTAGTGTGTGCGATAACTGTGTAACACTATAGTGCAAATAACTAGCTAGGCAGGGGTTCTATTCCCAGTTCGGGTAAATTTGTATGTATGTATGTTTGTAGGCTGAAGTATTTTGAGGACTTCTCCACCCACAACACTTCCCAGTGCCCTACCTTACAGTCCTGCTGAAGTCAGTCACCTTAGAAGTACCTTTGTGCACTTGTCAGCCCTATAAGTTCTGTAGTGCATGCGATAATTGTGTAGCACTGTTGTACAAATAACTAGATAGGCAGGGGTACTCTTTCCAGTTTTGGCAAATGTGTGTGTGCGTGTGTGTGTATGTGTGTGCATGTGTGTGTACTTGTGTGTGTGTGTGTGTGTGTGTGTGTGTGTGTGTGTGTGTGTACAAGTGTCTGTATGTTTGTAGGTTGAAGTATTTTGAGGACTTTGCCACCCAGTACACATCCCAGTGCCCTACTTTAGCAGTCCTGCTAATGTCATTCACCTTAGAAGCACCTTTGTGCACTTATCAGCCCTATAAACTCTGTAGTGCATGCAATAAATGTATAACACTATAGTACAAATAACTACATAGGCAGGGATTCTAATCCTAGTCCTGGCAAGTGTGTGAGTGCATGTGTGTATAACTGTATAACACTAAAGTACAAATAACTAGATAGGTAGGGATTCTAATCCCAGTCCTGGCAAGTGTGTGTGTATTCGGGCCATTGCCAACTTCCTAGTGCCCTACTATAGCAGTCCAGATGATGTCATTGCCCTTAGGTGTATCATTGGACAACAGTCAACCCTATAAGCTCTGTGGTGTGTGCAATAAATATGTAACAGTGTAGTGCAAATAACTAAATAGGCAGGGGTTCTATTCTTAGGTCTGGCAACTTCCCAGTGCCCTACCTTTGCAGTCCTGCTGATGCCATTGCCCTTAGAAGTACTTTTGGACAACAATCACCCCTATAAGCTCTGTGGTATGTGTAATAACTAAGTAACAGTGTAGTACAGATAACTAGAGAGATGGGGGTTCTACACAGTTGTGGCAAATGTGTGTTTGTAAGTGTGTATGTTTGTAAGGTAATGTATTTTGATTGCCTTCTCACCTAGTACATTTCCCATTTCCATACTTTACAAGGGCTTTTGATGTAACTCACCTTAGACATACCTTGCAACACTGTTAAACCCTATAAGCTCCATGACATGTGTGATAACTGTGTAATGCTGTAGTACACATAACTAGATAGGTAGGGATTCTAAACCCAATACTGGCAACTGTGATACTGTGTGTGAAAATCACATTTTGTGTGTGTGTGTGTGTGTGTGTGTGTGTGTGTGTGTGTGTGTGTGTGTGTGTGTGTGTGTGTGTGTGTGTGTGTGTGTGTGTGTGTGTGTGTGCGCGTGTTTGTGTGTGCATGGGTGAGAATCATATCCTCTGGGAGTGTGGGTTATGCCATTTTGAGGCATGTACCATGTAGTACACATCCCATTGCCCTACTTTACAAGGTCTGCTAATGTCATTCACATTAGATGTACCTGTATGCACTTGTCAGCCCTCTTATTTCTGTAGCTTGTGCAATAACAGTGTAAAACTATCATGGAAATGCTTAGGTAGGGGGTCTAATCTCAGTACTGACAACTCTAGTAGTGTGTATCTGAAGCATATCTTCTGTGGCTGTTGTGTGTGTAGGTTATACCATTTTAAGCCCTGTTGACCCCCTACCCATGACATCACTTTAAAGAGCCTGTTAATGGCATCTGCCTCACATGCACCATGTGACACTATACAGCCCATACCAGTCATCTGTACAGATGTACATGGAATATACACATGTTTGAAACCCATATGTGGGCTGTGTCCCCTAACAATGAGCATTCCTGTAATATCATTGCCAAATATGTCACAGTTACTGTAGTGACACACAAGCCAGCATCAGACATCATACCTGACTGACACATCATGCTGATACAAAGTCTGTCACTATATCACTTGTGCAGGTTTGTAGGAGCAGTAGATGAGACCAATCACTATGTCTGGTGGGTTATTCCACCATCCATGAAGGCATTCACAAGATTACTTGTTGTAAGAGGTTGGGTGTTATGTTCCAGACATATAATCTATGTGGAGCATGTCATGTGTATGAAGCACTATAGTACATACAAGTGAATACATAGGGTTACTAATATGTCTGTTGGCAACTGTGTATGTGTTTCTGTATGCAAAGTGCATGTGGCTGTCTTTAGTGTGTGTATGCGATGGATATACCATTTTGTGTGCCTCTTCCACCCTGTGAACTCCCCCATTGCAAACCTAGTGTCAGCAATGGTTGTATCACTGTGCATTGTACATTAATAGATGGGTAGGTCATCTACTCTGATAAGTGTCACCCCATGTGCATATGTCTTTCATTGCATCTCCCCAAGCAGCGGTGTGTGTGTGTGTGTGTGTGTGTGTGTGTGTGTGTGTGTGTGTGTGTGTGTGTGTGTGTGTGTGTGTCAGATGGCTCTAACATGCTCAAGGCCTCTGAACACACCACTGGCAATCCTAACAGCCTCTGCAATTGTCACCCACTTTAATAGTAGTGGCAGACACTGCCACACTACAGTACAACTGTGCTACTTGTGTTATGTATCTAGTGCTATCGTTTGTAAGACTGTGGAGGTAGGGTCTGAACTCAGCCCTTCATCAGCTGCCCCATATACAGGACTATGACTCTGTGTGCACTGCCAGCACGAGAGGCCAGAAATGCATATAAGATAGCAGACATACATGCTGGTGATTGTCAAGTTAGACTAACACAGGCTGACCTTTGTCAGGAATACATACCCCAAACCTGTCATATAGAATGCCAGGCATACCCTCATCAACTACATGATGATTGAGTGGATGGGACAGAAATGACAGGGGCAACAGGTGCTGATAGATGAATCTGTTGAAGTTAAAGTAATGGCTAAGCTTGTGAGGGACCTCATGCCAGTACTCAAGTAACTTCCTCTTCCTCTGTATGTGTGAGCCTGCAGTCCTACAGAACACCAGGTGACATGTATGAAGGCTAGGTTGCTGTGTCAAGGGTATGCATGCAAGGTCACACTGTCTGCCACAATTGCCCCTCACACACTGTTGCATGTAAACGCACCTGGTAAACATGTACATATACAGCTGTACCTTGGCTATGAAACAGTTGATGTGTTTCTACTCTGCCATACTCCATGTTGGTAATGTCTGCAGGGCCACAGCCTGCAGACACACAGACACTTAGAATACAAACAGAATACAGCATGTCAGATAACATTCAGTCAGTGGTACTAACACCAATAATGCATCATGACTAATAAGGAACATGCACTTTGATGTGTAGCCATAACAAATGCAAGCAGACAGCACCTTACACAGCATTACATAGCTACACTGTACTATATTCACCCTGTGCATCAGACCCATATTAGCATGTCCCTGCATCGATGGTATGGATGACAGGGATGTGGCACAGGTATCATCATATGCACAGGATGTGATGTGAGTTTGCCAGAGGTCTAAGCTGGCCATACAGTTGACATCATGTGTGTGTGTTTGGAGGGGTGTTCTAGAAATGGGCTGTGCTGAGGGCCTGTGTGTGTCTAGAAGTGACTTGCATGTGATAGAGATGTGTGTGTGTTTGTTTGCACACAGTCACATCATGTGGCTGACCTGCACAGGGGTATGTTTAACAGCTGTGGACCATACATGGCATGGTGTACAGTTCACTCTCTCCAGCCACAGACACAAGAACTGGTCCTGCCAGGGGTATCATTGGCACCAACAGGCCCAAGGCCAGATGCAGTACTACTCCCCGATGGTGACTGCTGTCTGCTGGATCTATGTCTCTGATGGGACCAGCAGGACCACATGCCATGGCCTGCTCTGATGTGGTGTGGACAGTACCTCCCCATCAGTAGTGCTGGGGGTACTGCCACTATGGGAGTGTGAAGGTGCATGGCCCCGTAGGCTCTCAGCTGATCTTGGTGCTGATTTATGTCCATGTGGCGGATGCCCATCCCCCACCACACGCTCCAGCACAGACATTCCAAGGTCGAGGATTGCCAAGGTCTCACCCCACCATCTATTCATGACCTCAGTATTATGACATGTGGCCTCCACAAGGTCAGGTAGGTTGTCACAGATGCCAGGAAGAGTTGAATCCAAGACCCTGAGTATTTGTCTGGTGTTGCATTCAGTATGTGTCTGTGCCTCCATGATGGCCCTAAACATGCTTCTGGTGATACCTACTGTGGCACCTGCAACAGGGGCTTAACAGGCAGCAGTTCTCCTTCGAGCACCCCTGTCCATCAGCCTGTGTGGGACCTCACCTGCAGTCTGGCTGTGGCTAGTGTCTACACTCACACTTGCCATAGTGACCACACTAGCCTGTTCCATGTCACCACTTGCCAACTGTCCATTATCTGTGGCCGCTTAGGATGGGGTATGTGTGGGCATTGTGAGTGTGTGCGGGGACATTGTGGATGACAATTGCCAACCGATGGCATAGATGCAGGCCCTGACAACCCCACCTGTGCCTCACTATGACTACCATCATCATCAAAGTCCACAGAAACACTGACATCAGGTTCTGAGCGGTTGGGAGCACGACCCCCCCATGTCCACTTGTGAGGGGAAGACAACATATGTAAATTAATACCTGCAATATATGGTTTGCTGGTAGACACACACCCACACACAGACACACACACACACACACACACACACACACACACACACACACACACACACACACACACGCATGCATGCACACACACATGCATGCACACACAGACACACACAGACACATACAGGTGAGGTGGCATTACACAGACCTTACAATATCCAAATGGTGACATGCACGACACACAGTCAGCCCACAACATACACACTCTGGAGAGGTCCTCAACATCATGCAGTGCAGCCAATTCCACTTAATGTTTCTACTTATATACACCTCTGAGATATGTGAGTAATGTTAGTAGGTGATGGGCCTTCACCTAGCTCACACTGCACGCATGTACACATTATTGCTGTTCACCTGTAGAGCACAATGGCAACTCCTACAGAACATACCTCTCAACTGTACAGACTTTCACAGAATGTCTAGTTGTATAGCTCATATTTTTGGTCTGTTCCTCATAAATCCTGTGTTTGTCTGACACATTACTGGGATGATCTAAGGATTGACATCACTAATTAATGACATACATTTAAGTTTCAGACTTCAAAGCCTGCAGTAAATGTATGTTAAAACAAATCCGGTTACTCTAACAACTTTCTAAGCTTACAGTGGATACAATAAGTGTACACACCCCTTTTATCATGCCAGGTTTTTGTGATATATAAAATGAGAGCAAAATTAATCATTTCAAACCCTTTCCCGTGTTTAATGTGACCTATAACCTCTGCAATCCAATTGAAAAACAAACAAATCTGTTAGGGGTAAAATATAGCAAATGAAGTACAAACAATAGGCTGATTGCCTAAGTGTGTACACCCTTAAAATAATACTTTGTTAAAGCACCTTTTGATTTCATTACAGCATTCAGTCTTCTTGGGAAAGAGTCTATCAGCATGGCACATCTTCACTTGGCAATATTTGCCCACTCTTCCTTGCTAAAGCCCTCCAACTATGTTAGATTGCGAGGGCATCTCTTGTGCACAGCCCTCTTTAGGTCACCCCATAGATTTTCTATTGGATTTAGGTCTGGGCTCTAGCTGGGCCATTCCAAAACTTTGATTGCTGTCTAGTGAAGCCATTCATTTGTTGATTTTGATGTATGCTTGGGGTCATTGTCGTGTTGACAGGTGAAAGCCCTTTTCATCTTCATCTTTCTAGCAGATGCCTGAAGGTTTTGGGCCAAAAGTGACTGGTATGTGGAACTGTTCATAATTCCCTACACCTTGACTAAAGCCCCAGTTCCAGCTTATGAACAGCAGCCTCAAAGCAGGAGACTGCCACCAGCATGCTTCACCATGGGGATGATATTCTTTTGGTGATGCAAAGTGTTGTTCTTGCACCAAACGTACCTTTTGGAATTGTGTCCAAACAGTTCAACCTTGGTCTTATTAGGCCATAACACATTTTCTCACATGCTTTTGGAGGACTTGATGTATTGCTTTCACATTTTATCCACCCCTGGATGTTGTTCTTTATGAGAAAAGGCTTCCATCTTCCAACCCTACCCCATAGGCCTGACATATGGAGAATACAGGAGATTATTGTCACATGTAATACACAACCAGTACTTGCCAGAGATTCCTGCAGCTCCTGCAGTGTTGCTGTAGGTCCTTTGGCAGCCTTCCTGACCAGTTTTTGTCTTGTATTTTCATCAGATTTGGACAGACGTCCAGTTCTTAGCAACATCACTGTTGCCCCATATTTTTTCCCCTTTTTCATGACTGCCTTCACTGTGTTCCATGGTATATGCAATGTTGTGGAAATGTTCTTGTACACTTTCCCTGGCTGATACCTTTCAACAATGAGATCCCTTTAATGTTTTGTAAGCTCTCTGCGAACCATGGCTTTTGCTGCAGCAGGCAACTGAGTAAATATCAAGGAAATCCTGCTAGGACAGCTGAATGTTATTTGTTGTTAATCAGAATCTCTTTAATTGATGGCAGGGGTGTACCCAAGAAGACTGAACACTGTAATTAGATCAATCCGTGCTTCAACAAAGTATTAGTTTAAGGCTGTGCACACTTATGTATCCAGCTTATTGTGCATTTTTTTTATTTTTCATATTTGTTCCCCTAACAGATTTGTTTGTTTTTCAATTGAATTGTACAGGTTATAGATCACATTAAAGGTGGGAAGAGTTTTGAAATGATTTATTGTGGTCTCAGTTTTGTATATCACAAACACCTGCCATTTTAACAGGGGTGTGTACACCTTTTCTATCCACTGTATAAGAGTAATATTTAAAATATGTCCCTAGTTTTGGGCCTTTGTCCCCCCATTTTGTCAGTCTTTGCCCATAATTCTTGCACTGACAGGTTGTGAGGTATGCTATAGATATGTTACATCTCCTGCCAGTAGGCCCCTGTGATGACCAGTGTGATGCAAAGCAGTTAACACCACCACAAGTGAACATGCACATATACACATATCGCAATATGACTAAGAGTGACAGTTGTGTGCATGGCAAAATGCATGCCCTTAAAATGCCTGGCGTATTGCTGAGCCACAACAGGACAATTCCATACTTATCAGCTTCATGCTGTTGTCCCACATCCAAACCAGAGGGACCTATGTAGTTGTGGGAGAGAGGTATTGTCAGCAGACTCATGTGGCATTGGTACAAAATGAGTGCTGCTTTTCTGCACATGTACAGTACATGCTCTGATACTACACAATTTGCTGACCTTCACCATAGATCTGCACTTTTGTGCATTACAAAACCCCACCAATAATTGAGTTTTAACCTGACATATGCATCTAGATGCTCTATGGATGCCAGTATGGCTGCTACAGTAGTATATTGATGTCCACACAGACCTTAACTGCACGGTCCTTTCCTGTTGTCTGGGTGCCACCCACCTGCACAATGTGGGTGTCTTGACTTTGCTGTTGTTGTGTGGTGGGTGCCCCACATTTGTCAAGGAGCTCCTTCATAGGTGTAAGTGGGTCTTGCATATCAGGACCCCAGCCTGTGACTGTGTGGTCCCTTGCCAGGGCAGCAGCCCTTCGCCGGGCATGGAGTATTATGTCAGTCGCACAATGTCTGACCTGTTTGTTAGTTCATGCGTGCTGACCTATGTCATTTGCCCTGTGGATGAGGTCATCCCACAGAGTGGTCCCGTCCCACAGATGCATTTGGCTATGACCAAATATCACCCAATGCTGCTTGACTATGGTGTCAATGATTGCTGATGTCTCAGCGTCCATGTATGGCAGCTGTCTGGCCACCTGGAAGACATAAACAGGGAAACACATCACAGGACCTCATACATTGGTGGACATTATTTACAGAACCTACACATCAAAATTGACTAGCATTACCCACCACATACAACTACATCATACCCCTATCATCTATCTGCGCAGTATGAGCTTGCATTGCACTCATGGTCTTGATGTGTCATGACCCCTCCAATGAGGGCTAGTAAATTGCATACTCATCCATTCATCATTCACTTTTGTGTAGAGGGATGACAGTGACTGTCTTCCATGCAGATGGGATGTCAGTAGTGCTCGGGCTTTGTTTGACTACAGTGTATAATGGAGCTGGAAGCACATACCTGAATTCATGTAGGATGCAGACAGGGATGTTATCAGGTCCCATGGAGACTTAATTTTGTTGCCTTTGAGTAGGTATTCCCTGAATTGCTCCCTGAGGATGAGGGGAGGGGTGTGGGTGCTGTGCATATCCACCTATACTGACGGAGGGACACGAGGGTGATGTTTTCACTTAACCTGTCTGCAGTGGGTTGGCTATAGCTATGGCATGTGTGTATGTGGTGTGATTATCCACCAGTACAGGGTGGGTTGGGTTGTTGCCTCTGAGATTGAAGACACATGTGACGATGGCCTTGTGATTGGCCTTGGTGGATGTGTCCAATTTGTACTCATAGTTAGCCTTACTGTGATTCACCTGTGATCTTATATGCTCATTCATACAAAGGTGGACTTGCTTCCAAGTTGATGCTCCTACTTGGCCCTGTGCAACCAATATAGTGATCTATCATGTGGTTTGTGCATTGCTGCTGTCCACTAAAGTGGATTACTCTACCTTGGTGGAGGCATTTTTTACGAGTCAGGTACTGCTGAGTCCATACAGCTATGTAGGTGGTCATATAGCTGTTTGTATTAGGCATGGGCACAAGGTCATAACACAGTTGGACACTTCTCCAATTTCAATCTGGTAATCATGCTTATTCTAGTACCAATTTCTCTGTCAGGGAAATGCAACAACCAGTAGTTGTAGACATTTGTGTCTGTTGGATGCACTGAAACTATGATTACACACATGTACAACATGTACAGCTTATTTACCTAATGTTTTGCATCTCATGTCTGTTGTTTTGAGGCTTCCAGCTACACCTACTCATACATATATGTGCACAGGTTATACCTGATATACATTTCTATTTTATGTCAGTATGACACACTGTATTTACACACTTGCTGCTCAGTCATACCTCTCAACCTGTTAGAGCAGGACATCTGGATGATGGCACACATAAATGGAGGCGATGGCCCAAAATTACTGACACCTTATTAATATTGGTATAACACAGTTAAATCAGTTGATAGCACAGTAGGCTTTGCATTCACAGTAATACCCTGGAGAATGTCCAACATTTGTATGTATGTGGTTATGTTCTGATATCAGTCTTCACAGATTTGCCAATGATTTGCCCATAACTTTATGAGGAAATGACTACAAATATGAGGCACACATGTGGTCAGTGTGCAGAACACTAGGCAATTGAATGGTATTTGCTCAGTATATCACAGTTCAACCCACACTTCTGCGACAGTAGTTTACTATGGACATGCCCTGGATAGGTCTCTTAGATTTGTAAGACAAACATGTGTATCGTAGTTGTATTCAGAAGTAACATATGGATATTTACTACATTCCAGTAGCTGGCCTAGCAGTGTCACAGTCAGTATTGTTCAACAGACACTCCAGTAGTAGTCATATGTGAGCCATCTTTTCCCGGGGTGAATCAGGGGCCTGAGCTGTGATGTATGTCACTGCAGACAGAGCCAGATGCTATGGCCATAGGTGCTGTTCAGCAATATATCAATACAAGTCATGTTGAGACATATTTCTTTAACTTCCTATTTCCCATTATTGCATATACCCTACTGCATTCCATTACATGCTTACTTGTTTGACACACCTTTTTTCCCAAGTATTCCTGTACTTAATTTCTCTTTCTCTGTCTCTCTCTGTCTACACATGTAGAGGGATAGACCTGTTTTGCATAGGCAGCAGCTTGCTTTTTGTAGGTAATGCTCATGAGCAGGTGATGGCCTGTGCACCAACTGGTATTCCCCACTTGCTAATTGCATGCAGAACAGCTGTGTTGTTATTCCAATAGCCAATGGCATGACAACACACTCCTATAATTGAGTGTTTCATGTGGGGATTGCCCATTTTCCTTGTCTGTGAGGAGGATATCATGGAGGTGTGTGAACTACAGCACAGAGGGTAGGTGGAAATACGTCTTACAACAAGACATGTGGAGACAGCCCAACAAAATGGGGGAGAAGGTTCCAGACTTAGGGATAGAATGTAAGTATTGCTGGTATACAGTTGGAATAATGCTTGATTAACAGGATTTGTCTGGACATGCATTTTCTGTGTGATTTCAAGTCTGACAGTGTTACGTGGATGACATAACTCTCAACTGTAGTGCTATCTGCAGAATGGCCAGAGGTTTGACTCTTATGTTTGGTCTGTTCCTCAGACAGTTTTTGTCCTTGGCAAATCAGTAAGATACTGTGAGGATTGCAGTTAATAAATGCTAATATCCATTTGTGTTTCTGACTTCATATCCCTCAGATAAGATATGTTACAACAAACCCTGTAACACCAACAACTTTCTTTGTTTATAACAGCAATATTTCAAATATGCTCCTGTTTTTGGGCCTCTGTCCCCCAGTTATGTCAAGCTTTGTCCAGATGCTATGCACTAAGAGGTTGATAGGTATGGTATATACCATTATTTAGTGCCTTCATTCTTGATATAGTCCCAGTGATGTAGCAGAATCCCAGACATGTTAGGAGGGAAAGACCATATATATGAGGCCAAAGCCTGGACATTCTGTGGGAATCTGTACAGTTGAGAGGCCTGTGTATGTCTGGCCCTTGTTAACAGACTGTCAGAATTGTGTAGCAGTGTGGTGTGTAAGTGTTAGTTGGGCTGTGTAGGAAGGGGGGTAGATGTGATTGCCATGGGTCTTTTTCTATCTGACTGTGCATGCTGCTCCAGTTTCTTGTGGTGTATCGACTGTATATGTTTTGTAGGGGCACACTGAGCATGTCTCATACCACCTCAGGATTCTTACTACACTGTGACTTGGGGCAGTATATATAGGGGTAGTGTCTGAGTGGCAAACAAGATATATTTGTTCACACAGTCATTATACTTTAGTGTTCAGTTGGCTTACTGGAATGTTGCTGTGACTGTGGTGCAATTGGTTGTGGGTATGCACTTTCACACTGGTGTCTCTTTTTCATTACTGTTACATCCCTGTAGTGCCTGATATATATGCAAATAAATGTGTAATTCCCCATAGCTGATTTGGGTTAGTGTTGTGTCAGTCTGACTGTAGTTTGGACAGTGCTTGGTGACATGCTTGGCAGCTCAGTGTAGTTTCCCTATTGTTATGTTATGCCCAGATATTCGTAGGATGTCCAGTTGTCTGGCTCATGTCTTTGGTCTGGTCCCCATAACTGTTGTGTATTTCTGACAAATCAGTGGGATGATGTGCAAACTGAAGTCACTAACTAATGAGAAGCAATTGAGTCCCGGACTTGTGATATTTCAGACACTATATGTTAGACCAGACAGTGTTACTGCAGCAACATTCTCAGCTTATCTACTCAAGTATTTCAGATATGTCCCTATGTTCATGCCTTTGTCCCCACACTTTGCAGGTTTGGTCCAGATTCGTTGCACTACGGGGTTCTGAGCATACCTCTCACATGCCGAGATTGTCGCAGAATGTCCAGGTTTTTGGCTCATATTTTTCTTCTGTTCCACAAATTATTTGTATTTTTCTGGTAAATCACTGTGATGATCTGAGGATTTATGTCAGTAAATAATGGCATACATTTCACTGTCAGACCTTCCCTCTTCCTTCAGAAAATGTATGCTGCAACAAACCCTGTTACTCTTGCAACTTTCTAAGTTTATAAGAGTGATATTTAAAACATGTCCCTATTTTTGGCCCATTGAACACCCATTTTGATAGCCTTTGTCCAGATTTCTTGCACTAAGAGGTTTAGAGGTGTGGTTCTGAGGTATGACTGCACTACATGTTATATACATATATCTATTTATATATGTATATCTATATATGTTATGTATATATATTTACAAGACCTGACTGATTCCACAGAGTTTTTCCCTACTTTTGAATTACTCTACTGCACGATATGTTTGAAAAAGCATCAGAAATTTCTACAGCTCAAAGGGTGTAGTGATACATCGCTCTGACTGTAGTCTCAGGGTCCTGGGTTCGAGACTTGGCAGGGCTGATTATTTTGTTGCTGGGCAGAACAAGAGCTGATGCAGACAGAGTGATTAAAGCACTTTTACGCAGTTGTAAGTGGGTTTGCGTGGTTTTGCATGAAGATAAGCAATGCTAACAGATGTTAAGTCCCCTTAGTTTCGCTTAGCAGACCTTACTCCCGCTTACACTCACACTCATTTTAATTAAAGAAAAGAAAAAAGGGTGATAAGAAAGTGGTGAAATGGAGGCAAGCACAGGGCAAAACATTAGGTAAACCAGCTAGGGATGTGGAGGACAGCTGTAGGAAAGGACCATAGCTCTACATTTCTTCTGCAGCAACAGCTGTGACTGATGTGGCAAATTTAGTATTTACTGCCTCACACCCCACAGAGAAGGGTGCTGGCAACATACATTTGTAGAGTAATTTGGTTGTAGATTGATTTACATTACTGGACATGGTGGCAAAATGTAGAGCTATGTATGGGGCAACTATTTTTTTGTGGGACAGATACCTTTTTTTTTGAAGGTGAGAGTGGGACTTTGGGAAAGGGCAGTAAGTATGTTTGGAGAGATAGTTTGGATAAGATAGGTTGCATTTGCAGACAGACAAGACACACAAGACAGCAGACAGGGGTGGCATGTCACACATGAGGGGGTAAACACCTTGGACGGGGAGGGTGGTTGGGAATCAGAAGCCCATGAGCTCCCCAATGGGTACAGTGGGACTGAGATCCCCACCCATGGGCAGTCACCACTGTGCCTTCATGGCCCAGAAGGTGGCTGTGCTGGGGGCTGGATAACAGATGCAGCCTGCCCCTCCAGGTGCACCAGGTGGCCTTCCATCTGGCGCAGATGTCCATCCAACTCAGAGGTGATGACACTGTGCACCATACCCTGGAACTTGTGGTGGGTGGAAGGCTACTCTTTGTGTCCACACCCGGGGGAGATGGGCTCCGTCCCCTGAGGCAGTTCCACCCGAAGGTGGTGCAGGACCAGTAGATGAGGAAGTTCCAGGTTGGGTCCCAGATGGGCTGGGGCCCAGTGCCATGGCCAGATGGGGCAGGACAGGGGGATCCACTGGGATCTGCCTTCCCAAATGTGCTACGATGTTGAGGTTATCCAAGATATATTGGTTAGTCATGAACTAGACATTTCAAAATTAGTTATAACAGCATGCATGGTTGTTCCAATTAACCCAAACCAACAGATTGGAAACAGTTGCATAGCAACCTGAACACATGCATAGATGGGACAACAGTAAGCATTTTAACAGCATGCAAGTTACATTGACAGAAACAGGCCACCAATAATAGTATTTGAACAAGGTATATTAATATGCAACCAATTAAATATATGAACAATAACAGAACACATGTCCCAACAATAGGTTTTGAAGACAACATACCCATAGTATATGCATAATAATTATTGATGCAGATAAGGGGTAATTGGAGAGAAAAAAGTTCATTAACAACTGCATAGGCTTCCATTTTTCACAACAGTACTACTCAATACTTTACAGATCTGCCCTCAATTTACATCTACCTATGGCCCATAGCTTCTGTAGCACATACATATCCATTAGATTGTCAACCTGTAATGGTGTGGGGCAGACTGGGAGGACAATGGCTATATTACTGGAGAGGGCTTGTACATGTCAGGGTTACATAGTTGACAGAGAAGGGGTACCCTGCACTGATGTTGTGCGAGTCTGCTACTAGCATACTTCCCTGGATTCCTATCTGTTTCCAAGGTTATTGGCAGCAGTGACCACTAGCCATGACAGTGCAACACTTGAGGGAAATGTATAGTGGAGAGTGCATTGTGTATGTACCTATCCTGCTGTTATTTGCAGGCATATGGGTTTGGACAGTGGAACAGTTGTGCACGGTGTATTAGTATACCCTTCATACAATGACTACACACATTTTTTTTTACCTGTAACACCCTTGGTGAAAATATCTGTTAACACTTTCTGACTGTTTCTACAGACAGTAAAAAGAAATACCACGCAGACTGGAATCCCCAAATAAATCCAAGGCTTTATTTCACATAAAACAGTAAGTACTTTTGTTTGGTAGATATCACCAAACTTCTTCAGACAAAGTAACAGAGCAAATGCAATCATATATATCTACTGAGCACACCCTACCTAACAATCAATTAGCACCAATTAATATTGAATACTAAAATCACAACTACATACATTAATAAATATCCAACTATAAATGGTACATACATAAATAATTATTTTTTAGAACAAATTCTAAATCTCAACATATCTAATGCAACAGCTGTAAATATAAAATAAATACACATTCATCTAAAATAAAAAAAATCCATACTAGCTACAACAAATATTGTGATAAACACATCTGATGGCAATAACTAAAAAAACTCATCTGTCAAATACTCTTAACTTTAATTTATTGGAAATGGACACCCCATCATTTAAACCTGGTGGCAAGTGAGCATTGAGAAATACTTGCCACCAAGTTTCTTTCTCCTTGAGAAACAATTTCCAGGGTCCCCCTCTATATCCACATTTTACCTGCTGTAGATTCCAGTCTGCATGGCATTTATTTTTACTTGCTGGTCATTTTGTTTGTTGGTCTGTTTCTGCAGATATTCAGGATTTCTTTAGTGTATACACACATACATCTCAGTACCACTCCCTGGATTTGAATCATTTCTGGGTGTGCTAAAATGAACAACAGGGCTATTGTCCATCACACTGAGCTACTGAGAAACTGATGTTGCTTGCTTGAATGATTTCTGCCTATTACTCCCTGGGTTAGACAGTCTGACCTTGTAATCCTGACATTCATGCATGGCAGATAGTTACTGGACTGTGTATTAATCCTTTGAAATTATACTATCTGGAAAACAAAGGTTAACACAATAATGCAATGCTGCAGGGGGCACACTGTAATACTGTAGATATTACTATTCAGGGTTCAGAACTTAGTGCATACAATATTTCATTTTCCTTTATATCTTGGTTTACAGCTCCACATTCTACTGTTTTGCATACTAGCTGGTTCTCAGAACAGCCTCAGTTACTTCATGCTGTCAACCCCATGTTTGCTATGATGAAACATGAACACCTGCATGCAAAGCCAGGACTCTAATCACTACACTATCTCATCATTAGGATTTTAGCTGTATATTTTTATCTCCTATGGGATGTTTAAGCAATGCTGAGCAGAGGGCCCTAAAGTGCAAGCCCGCTCATCTAAGCTTAAACATACCTTAGACTGGGAAAAAAATAATAAACCCACTTTATTTACATGTATCTCTACTCCTTGTCAGTCACAGTAATGGAAATTGTAAGGGGATACATAGGGACAGATTTTAAATATTGCTATTACAAACTTAGAAAGTTGTTAGAATAATAGGTTTTGCATTAGCATGTCATTAACATGAGGCAGTATACCTCTCAACCTTACAGATTTTTGCAGAATGTCCAGCTTATTGCCTCATCTGTTTGGTCTATTTCTCATGTGACTGTGGTTTAATAGCACATCATTGTCAAATCACTCAGGGTTTATGTCAGAACATACTGACAGACATTTCAGTTTCAGACTTCATACCCTTATGACAGTCCATGCTAATGCAACACCTGTTATTCTATAAACTTTCCAAGTTTGTAAGAGCAATATTTACAAAGTGTCCCTATTTTTGGGCCTTTGTCCCCCTATTATTTATGGTTTTGTACAGATTTCTTGCACTAGGAGGTTGAGAGGTATGTGAGGCAGGCATCTGGGCATTCTGCAAAAACCTGTACAGTTGAGGGGTATGGCTGTATGGCTCTTTAACAATGCAGAGTGTGCGTGACAGTACCTGTCACACACCCCCTGCTTTGCTTCCTATTAGGATAGATGCTTTCAATATCTGCAGACACTGAAAGCACTTGCAAAGTGATGTATGGCACTTTGGCAATGCAGGGGGTGTGTGACAGAACCTGTCACACATCCCTGCATTGATTTCTTGATCCCCTATCTATTTCAGTGTCCGCAGACACTGTTTTACTAATTTATTTGATTTCAATGTCTGCTGGCAATTTCTGAGTGCAGAGGATGTGTTAGATGTGCGTGCACTACTTAAAAACACCCCCTGCACTCAGTAGTGTTTGTGTACATTTAGCCTTAGCAGTAGCACACCTTCATGAATATGCAAGGAACGCTGCTGTTAAAGCTAAAGGGAAATGAACACATTTCACTCTGTGCAGGAATGTTCCTGCATGGAGATTATTGAATCCCAGGGATAATCTATTCAAGTGGCATGACAGTATGCAGGTAATTCATGACAATATAGTAAGCTATAACCTTAGCAGCTGTCATGTCATAATGTAGGTAGCTTGTGGGAATATAGTATGACATAACATTAACAACTGGCAAGACATAATGCAGACATCAAGTGAGAACGTAGTAAGACATAACCTTAGAACCTGGAACATAATTATGCACATATCACATGAGACTATATTAACACATAACTTTTGCAAATGGGAAAACATAATGAAGTTAGTATGTGAGAATATAGGAAGATGTAACCTTAACAACTGGCACATCATAATGTAGATTGCTAATGAAAACAAAGCAAGATGTAACCTTAGCAACTAGCAGGTCATAATACAGCAGTACTTCAGGCTATATTAAGATGTAACCATAATCATAGAAAAATATACATCATAATGGAGGTAATAAACAAAAATAAAGCAAGACATCACCTTAACAAATAATGTAGGTAACAATGGAGAAAACATAATCATAGCAACTGGCATATCATAATGCAAATAGCATGTAAACATATATTATTATATCATCATAGCAATTGAGATGTCATAATGCAGGTGGTACTTGAGAATGTAAAAATACATTATATTAGCAATATACGTATTTCTATATCTATATCAATATCTATATCTATATATATATATATATATATATATATATGGGTCCATATGACTTGGTCGACTGTTCATTTGGTCGACTGTTTATTTGGTCGACAGTTCATTTGATCGACAAGCATTTGCCCCCTACCCCAATGTTGTGCGACCCTGGAGTTGATATATATAGTTAGGGGGTGGGGTGGGGGGCACAGCCCCCCACATTGGGGGGTGTGGGGGGTGAAGCCCCCCACCTAAAATGCTTGTCGATCAAATGAACTGTCGACCATAACCTTAGCAACAGATGGCATAATGCAGGTGACATATGAGAATATAGCAAGTCATAACCATAGCATCTGGCAAGACATAATGCAAGTAGCACATAACATTATAGCAAGATATAACGTAATTAACTGGCATGCCATAATGCAGGTAGGACAAGAGCATATAGCAAGATGTAGCTTTATCAACTGGCATATCATAATGGTGGTAGGAAGTGAGAATAAAGTAAAATGTAACTTTTTAAACTGGAATATCATAATGCAGGTAGGACTTGTGAATATGGCAAGACAACATTAGGAAATGGCTCGTCATAATGTAGGTAGCACATGAGAATATAGTAAAATGCTGCCTTAGCAACTGGCATATCATAATATCAATCATAAGGCGTAATCTTAGAAACTGGTATATCATAATGCAGGTAATACGTGTGAATATAGTAAGCTATAATCTTAGCAACTGTCATGCAATAATGTAAGTAATTCAATAGAATACAGGTAGATATAAACTTAGCAAATGGAGTGACATAAAACTAGCATATGAGGATACAGCAAGATGAAGCCTTTGCAACTGGTACATCATAATTAAGGTAGTACATGAAAATACAGCAGGAAGTAAACTTTGCAAATGGCACTTCATAATGCAGGTAGCATGTGTAAATATAGTAAGACATAACCTTAAAAACTGGCACACCGTAATGCAGGTCGCACATGTGAATATTGCAAGACATAAATTTAGCAAGTGAAACATCAGGATAGAAGTAACCGAAACAACAATAAGCTTTCTTCTGCCCTCTTTTTTGATCTCTCCAAAGCCTTCAACATGGTCAACCACCAACTACTCATACATACGCTTAAAACTATTCCCCTATATGTCCAGGCTATCCAATGGTTCAAATCTTATCTGAGTGGTAGACAACAGGCTGTACTATGGCAGAACAAACTATCTTCCCTTCTACCTATCACCCTTGTGGTCCCTCAGAGCTCTATATTAGGACCCCTATTATTTTCTATCTTTATTAATGACCTGTACACTGTCATCCCAACAGCCACCTGCATTCAATATGCAGATGACTCCACTTCGATTTCCTCTGCCACCTCCCCTTTAAGTCTGCAGACTCTATCCCAAAATGTTTTTAATACTGTCAAAAACTGGTTCTGTAATCGATGTCTCCTATTAAATCCTAACAAAACGAAGCTACTGCTTTTCTCCACCACTCGTAAAGCCTCCGCTCCAAGCTTTACTATAAAAATCTAACAATGGCACTGTCATTATCCCAGATTCCTGTACCAAACTCTTGTGTGTAACAGCTGATAATAACTTCACGTTTGATATGCATATTAATCAAACTATTAAAAAAGTTAATAAAAAAAACTTGGCTCACTATACAAGATCAAACTTTTCCTCACTCCACTAGCTTGGATGGTAATTGCCCACACACATCTACTTTCCACCCTCCTTTATGCATCCTCTATCTTCACAAACTTGAGTAAGTCTGACCTTAATAAACTCTCTAGCTGCTTTAACCATATTGCTAGATTTGCCACTGGAGCAGCATACAGAACACACCACTGTCTGAACCTAAAGAATCTAGGGTGGCTAGAATTGCCTATCCAACTTCAGTACAATCAGCTAACAGTAGCACATAAAATTCTCTACCAACCTGAAAACACACCCGTACATACAAAAATTATCACCCCTTACAGCAACCTCAAGGCACTTCGCTCATCCAACAAATTACTAGTCCAAACCCTTAAAAGCAACAGCTCATCTGGAGACTCTCTATATGCCAGCTCTGTTGATAAAATATGGAACTCACTTCCTGCTAAGCTTACTTCAGAACCCGTTCTAACCCAATTAAAAAAAAATCTAAAACAGTACTTCAAAAGGCAATGGCTATGTCCTTGCTCTAATCCTGACTAACTCTGGCAATATAAACATGTGCTAAAGAGGTCTTTTGGCCGGGTCTATATCAGAACACCGAAAGTTCACATTTTCGAATGTTCTTACATCGACCCCTAATCAGCGAAGGCTGACAACATCGAACATTCAGAACAGCAATTTTTTTCCTAGGGAAAAAATTTGCTGTTCCAAAACACATACACACAACACAAGCACACCAAACAAACAACAATCCACACACATACACCCAAAATCTTACAGTTAACCCTACACTAAACTGTAAAAACACCACTAACTATCCATTTACCTTATCCCAAACCCTAACTCTAAGGTCCATCACTATTGCACACTCACCTCACCCACGCCCTAACCCTAACTCACCTAACCCGCCCTAACCCTCACATCCACACAATCGCACACATACCTCCCTCGCACCCTAACCCTAACTCACCTAACCCACGCCCAATCACACACTTACCTGAACCCGTCCCGTAACCTTCCACCACAGTGCTGAAAATAGCAAAACGACAGAAACGGACAACCAAATTCTTTCCCTAGGAACAAATTTGGTTATCTGTCATTTCGCTATTTTCAGCGTTCGCTGAATAGGGGTCGATGTAAGAACATTCGAAAGTATGAACTTTCAATGTTCTGATACAGACCTCTTTTGGCCATCCCTACATTGCTTCCTAATTGTTACTTTATAACAAATCAGATTTATATATGACAGAATGAATGACTTTTATCCTATGTATTGTATCTGTAACAGTGCTTTAACTTGATTAATGTTAACAGGTTTTTCTGTATGTATGTATGGAGCTTTTCTCCCCATGCCTCTGCTGAAAATGGACAAGTATCTAGATGGACTATCCCAGTCAACAAATGTAAAATAAAATAAATAAATAAATAAATGAATAAATAGTAAGCACATCACTATATAGTAAGGTATTATCTTGATAACTAAAACATCATAATGCAGTTAGCAAGTGAGAATATTGTACTTCATAACCTTAGAAAAAGGTATGTCATAATGGAGACAGCATATGAGAATATATTAAGACTTACCTTAGCAAATGGCAAGTCATAATGCAGGTAGCACTTTATAATATAGTGAGAGATAACCATAGCAAAAGGCATATCATAAAGCAAGTAACTCGTAAAAATAGAGTAAGCTGTAACCTTAACAACTGACACATGATTATCAGATAGCACTTGAGAATATACTAAGATGTAATATTACTGTCATCATGCAGTAACATGTAAGAGTACAACAAGACGTAAACTTAGAAAATCAAGAGTCATAATGCAAGTGGTGAGTAAGAACTTAGTAAGATGTATCCTTAGCAGCTGGCATGTCATAATGTAGGAAGTATGTGAGAATATACTAAGATGTAACCTTAGCAACCCATACTTCAAAATGCAGGTAGCAGACAAGAATATAGGAAGACATAACTTTAGCAAATGGCACATCATAATGCAGACAATGCATGAGATAATAATCTATAATCTCAAGAAGTGTCAGGTCATAATGCAGATAGAATGTGATTCCTTAGTAAGATGTGACATAAACAAATGACATGTGATGATGTAGGTAGCACATCAGGTTATAGGAAGATCTAACCATAACCACTACCATATCATAATGCAAGAACATGAAAATATGGTAAGATGCACCTTAACAATTTGTACAGAATAATACAGGTAGCAGTTTAGAATATAGAACATCTTCAGGTTGGCCCCCATGTCTCTTACAGCCAGAGGCTAACAGTAAACATTATTTAACTAACATTGGATGGGTAATCATAAACTGATCCCCAAGCTGGATCCTATGTCTCTTGTAGACAGAGGCTGATAGTAAACATTCCCTACCCAACATACCCTTTACAAAACATTTTATCAACGTCCTAACACACATCCCCCTCCAATTAAGATAAGGGCACACAACTGGGATGGGTTGTGCAGCTATGCTTCAAAAGGCTCTGATGGTAGTTAGCCTATTATATACTGATGAACCTATGAATATAACTTTAGCAGCTGGCACATCATTATGCAGGTAGCATATGAGATTATAGTACAGCATGAACATAGCATCTGGTAAATCATAAAGCAGGTATCACAGAAGAAGATTGTGATACATTACCGTAGTCACTCCTATGTCATAATGCAATTTGCATGTGCAGATATTGAGAAATAGCAAGTTGCAACTGACAAATCATAATGTACGTAGCATGTGAGAATATAGGGGACATAGCAAATGATATATCCTAATGCAGGTAACACGTGACAATAGAGTGAGATATACTCATAGAAAAGAGCATGTCTTAATGCACATAGCACCTGAGAAAAGAGGAACAAACACATAACCTGTCATAATGCACATAGTACTTGTGAATACAGAAAGTTGTAAACTTATTAACTGGCACATCATAATGCCAGTAGAATTTGAGAATTTAGCAAGATGTGACCTTATAAATGGCATATCATAATGCAAGCAGCATGTGTTATGGTAATGCGGGTCATACATGACAATATAGTAAGACATGACATTAGCAAATGTCATGTCATAATGCAGGAAAGATATGAGAATATAACAAAATATTTCCTTTGACCACTGTATGCCATACTATAGATAGACATGAGAATATAACAAGATGTAACCTTAGTAATTGGAACATCTTAATGCAAGTAGCAAAAGAGACTATAGCAAGACATAACTTAGCAACTGGCATTGCTTAATTCAGGAAACATGATAATACAGCAATGGGAACATCATAATGCAGGTAGGACATGAGAATATAGGAAGATATAAAAATAACAACTGGTGTGTCATAATCCAGGTAGCACCTGAGAATATAGCAAGACATAACCTTAGCAAATGACACATCATAATGCAGGTAGTATGTGAGAATATAGTAAAATATAACTCAAGCATCTGCCACATCATGGTGCAGGTAGCAAGTAAGAATATACTGAAATATAACATACAACTGGCATGTAATGATTCAAGTAGCACATGGAAATATAGCAAGATATAACCTTATCAGCTTGACACATCATAATGGAGGTAGCAAGTTTGAATATGGTGAGACACGACAATAGTAATTGGCATGCTATAATGCAGGTAGCACATGACAATATAACAAGATATGACCATATCAGCTAGCACATCATAATGCAGGTAAAATGTGAGAATATAAAGCAAAATGTACATATCTAATGGCATGTCATAATAAAGGTAGTACATCAGAATATAGCAAGACTTAACAACTGGAATGTCATAATGCAGTTAATATGCGAGAATCAGGGGAGACATAAGCATAGCAAATGGCAAATCATAATGAAAGTAGCACCTGAGAATATAGTAACTTACACATTTGTTATGTCCTATGCAAGTAATATATAAGAATATAATGAGACATAACCTTGGTACCTGGAGTGTTATAACGCAGATAGCAAATGAGACTATGGTACGAAGTAACCTTAGCAACTGACAAATCATAGTGGAGGTAGTATGTGACAATACAGTAGGATGTAACTTCAGCAAATGGCACAGCATAATTCTGGTAGAAAGTGATACTATAGTAAGAAGTAACTTAAAAAACTGGCATGTCATAATGCAGGTAGCATATAAGATTATAGTAAAATATAACCTGAGCAATTGGGACAGCAAGCAGCACAAGGGAATAGCACAGGAAATAACCTTAGCTAGTTGCTAATGCTATGTCTTACTTCAGTCTATTGTGACAACTTAGCAACTGACACTTCATAATAGAGGGAGTATGATAGAATATACTAAGACATAAGTTTTGCAACTGGCATATCATAATACAGGTAGCACATGAGAATATAGCTGCCACTTCATAATGCAGGTAGCATTATGAAAATATAGCAAGCCATGAATTTTGCAAAAGGAACAACATAAAACAGGTAGAACATGAGAATATAGGATAGACATGACAAAATCAAATGACACATCATAACAGAGGTAGAACATGATTATATAGGGAGACATAACTGTAGCAAATGGCAAAAAAAATGCATGCAGCACATGAGAGCAGAGTAAGATACAGCCTTAGAAACAATCATGTCATAATGTAGGTATCACAGCATAATGTAGTTAGTCAGAATATACCATGACAAAAATTAACAACTGTCACACCATAATGCAGGTAGCACTTGAGAATATATCAGGACAAGACATTAGTAACTGTCATGCCATAATGTGTACAGTATGTGAGAATATAGTAAGACATATCCTTGGACACTGACATATCCCAATGTAGGTAACGTGAGAAAAGAGAGCTGTAACCTTAGTATATGAAATGTTATAATGCAGGCAGCACATCAGAATATAGTAAGACATAACTTTAGCAAATGGAATGTCATAATGCCAGTAGTACATGAAAATGTTTTAAGACATAACTTTAGCAATTGGCAAGTCATAATACAGGTAGTACATAATAATATAATACACATTACCATAGCAATTGGAAAGTCATTATGCAGGTAGCAAGTTAGAATACAGCAAGACAAAACTTCAGCAAATGTAATATCATAAAACGAGTAGCAAGTTAGAATATAGCAAGACATAATCTTAACAACTATAACATCATAATGCACATGGAAAGTGAGAATATAGCAAGACATAACATTAACATCTACCACATCATAATGCAGGTAGCACAAAAGACTAGAGCAAGACATAACCTCAGTAACATTCATGTTATAAGTGGCATGTGAGAGTATAGCAAGATAAAACCTTAGCATCTGGCACAACATAATGCAGGTAGGAAGTGTGAATACATGAAAACATTACTATATCAACTGGGATGTCATAATGCATGTACCATATAAGAGTATAGCAAGACATGACCATAGTAACTGGAATGTCACAATGCAGGTAGCACATGAGAATATAATGAGATATGACTATATCAACTGGCAAGTCAGAATATTGGCAGCATGTAAGAATCAATTTAGATATAACCATAGCAAATGATACTTAAGAATGCAGGTAGCATGTGAGAATATAATAAGACATAACTTTAGCAAATGGCAGGTCATAATGCAGAAAACATAGAAAGAAGTAACCTTAGTAGCTGGCACGTCATAATGGAAGTAGCATTTAAGAATATAGTAGGATGTAACCTTAGCAAATGGGTAAGTCGTAATGCTGGTAAAACATGAGAATATAGCAACATATAACCTTAACAAATAGAACATCATAGTTCTGGTAGCATGTAAGAATATAGTGAGTTGTAGCCTTAGCCATTGGCATATAATAATGCAGGTAATATGTGAAAATATACTAAGACATAACCTTAACAACTGGCAACTCACAACAGAAGTAGCACATGAGAATATGGTAATACATAGCTTTAGCAACTTACATGCCATAATACAGGAAGCCAGTGAGAACATAGTGAGACCTGGCCATAGCAAATGGCATGTCATAATCAGGTAGCATGTGAGAATCAGGTGAGATATGGGCCTAGCAAATGGTATGACATAAAGCAGGTAGCAAATTAGAATACAGTGAGACATGACTATAGTTACTGGTACTTCATAATGCAGGTAGCACATGAGAATATATTGAGATATGAAGCAAATGGCACGTGAACATGCAGGTATACATGAGAATATAGCAAGACATGTCTATAGTAAGTGGTATATCATAATTCAGGTAGCACAATACATTTTCACAAGACATAACCTTATCAACTGGCAATGTCATAATGCAGGTAGCATGGGAAAATATAGCAAAACATAATCTTTTCATTTGGCATGTGGTAATGTAGATACTGCACGTGAATATACCAAGACATAACAATAGAAATGGTCATGCCATTATGCTGGATGCTCATGAGTAGCCACTGGCAGGCCACAATTCAGATATCAGATGAGACTATAGTAAGATATAACATTAGCAAAAGGGATGTCATAATGCAGGTAGCAACAGAGACTGCAGCAAGACATAACCTTAGCATGTGAGAATACAGTAAGATGTAACCAAAGGAAGTGGCACATCATAAGGTAGCACATGAGAATATAGTGAGGTGCAACCTTAGCAACTGGTGCATCACAATGCTGGTAGTGTGTGTGTGTGAGTGTATAGTAAAAAGTAGCCTTGGCAGATGACGCATCATAATGCAGTTAGCATGGGAAAATAGAGAAGGGTGTAACCTTAGCAAATGGGAAGCCATAATGCTGGTAGAACATGAGAATATAGTAAGATATTACCTTAGCAACTTTAACTTCATAATTCAGATATCAAGTGAGAACATAGCAAGATGTAACTTTAACAACTGACACATCATAAAGCAGGTAGCATGAGGGAATGTAAAAAAACATAACCTTAGCAAGCAAGTGAGAATATTGTAATGCCTAATATTAACTACTGGCACTTAAGAATGCAGTAGCACATGATAATATAGGAAGATGTAACTTTATCAACTTGACATGTCATAATGCAGCTAGGACATGAGAACATAATGAGACATGACCATATCAACTATTATATCACAATGCAGGTAGAATGTAAGAGTATAGTGAAACACGTGCATTATAATGGAGGTAATACTTGAGAATATATCAAGACATATTCATAGCATCTGGAAAGCCATAGTGCAGGTAGAGTGTGAGATCTGAGTGAAAAATTACTGTAGCAAATGACACAATAATTCAGGTTGCACATAAGAATAGAGTAAGATATGCCCTTAGCAGTCAGCATATCATAATGCAAGTAGCCTGTGATAATGTAGTCCGACATAACTTTAGCAACTATCATGTTGTAATGCAATTGGCACATGAGAAATTAGTGAGATGTAAGTCTTGAAACTAGTGCATTATAAAACAGTTAGCAAGTGAGAATATGGTAAGAAGTAACCTTAACAACTGATGCATCATAGTGTAGGCAGCATGAGAAAATATAGTGAGATGTAACCTTAGGAAATGGCACATCATAATGCATGTAGAATGTGAGAATATTGTAAGATGTAACCTAAAACAACTGGTATGTCATAATGTAGGCAGCATGTAAGGTTATAGTAAGGTGGTAACCTTAGCAAATGGCACATTATAATGCAGGTAGAACATAAGAGCATAGCAAAACAACCTTTTCAACTGGCACATGTTAATGCAGGTATCAAATGAGAACATAGCAAGACATAACATTAGCAATTGTCATACTATAATACAGGTGGCACATGAGAATATAGTAAGACATAATCTTAGTAAGTCACTTCATAATGTAGATACCATGGGAAACTGTAACAAGACATAACCTTAGCAACTGGCATTGTATAGGGAAGTTATCATATGAGAATACACCAAAACCTACCCTTAGCAATGGGCAGGTCATAATACATTTAGCATAAACAAATATAGGAAGACATATCCTTAACAACTGACATGTCATAATGCAGGTAGCACATGAGAATATAATGATATATAACTTTTGCAACAGGTATGTCATAATGCAGGTTGTATGTGAAAATATTATAAGACATAACTTTAGTAGCAGTCTTGTGATAATGTAGGTGGTTCACGAGAATAATGACAGATATAACATTTTGAAATTGCACATTATAATGCAGATGGCTAGAAAGAACATAGTTAGGAGTAACCCTAGTGATTGACATTTCATAATGCACATAGTACATAGCAAGATATAGCCTTAATAACTGGCACATAATAATGCAGGTTGCATGAGAGAATGTAGCAAGATATAACCTTAGCATCTGGCACATCATAAGTCAGGTATTACATGAGAATGCAGTGAGATATAACAGTAGCATCTAGCATATCATAATGCAGGTAGTACATGAGAATATATTAAGACACAGGCTTATCAACTTGGCATGTCACTATGAAGATAGCAAGTTTGAATATGATGAGACATGACCATAGCCCTTGGCATGTCATAATGCAGATTGCACATGCTTGGCATATCATAATGCAGGTTGCATATGAGAGTATATCAAGATATGACCCTGGTGATTGGAAGGGAGAATATCTCAAGACACAATCATATAAACTGGAACACCATAATGCTGGTAGCATGTGAGAATTGATTGAGACAGAACAGTAGCAAATAAAGTGATATAATGCAAATTGCACATGAAAATAGAGTAAGATAGAATCTTAGCAGGTAATACATCATATGCAAGCAGTGCATGATAATGCAGTCAGACATAATGTTAGCAACTGTCATGTCATAATGCAAGCAGCTGATGAGGATATAGTGAGATATAACTATAGTAACTGGCATGTCATAATGCAGGTAGGAGGCAAATATAGGGAGACATGATGAAATCAAATGCTACATCATAATGTAGGTAACGTGAGAATATTGTGAGACAATTAAATCTATATGTCACTTATTTTAAACTAAGCTTAATTTTCTCTTTCTGGAATCTGTTCTTTATATATCTATATATTATGTTACTTTAGTTACATAGGTTAATAGGTTCATAGGTAGGTGTTAGGCTATCAGCCCAAGGGCCTAAGTAAGCCTAGTCAAGGTTCCCTGGCTTATGCCACCCAAGAAAGTTATTTTCCTGTGCCCCAGATGAGCAGAGCCACAGAAGTGATCCCCAACATCATTAAGTGTCTGTTTTTTTTTTGTGGAGCTTTTCTTCTGGGTTTCCACTGAAAAAGAGCCCCAGCCCAGCTGGACTAACCCGGTCAACAAATGTAAAATAAGTAAATAAATGGCATGTTATATTGTAGCAAGACATAATCACAACTGGAACATCATAATGCAGGTAGGACCCGAGAATAGAACCTTAGCAACTACCATATCACAATGCAAGTAGCATGTGATACTATAGTCAGAAATAATTTTAGCAATTGTCATGTCATAATTCAGACAGCATGTGAGAATATAGTATGATGTAACCTAGGCAACTGGCATGTCACAATGCAGGTAGTACATGAGAATATAGTGAGACGTTACCTTGGCATCTGGTATGTCATAATGCAGTAGCACATGAAAATATAGTAAGAAGTATCCTTTGTAACTGACACTTCATAGGGGAGGTAGCACGTGACAATATAGTAGGATGCAACCTTAGCAAATGGCACAGCATAATGTAAGTAGAATATGAAAATATAGAGCACCATGATCATTGCAACTGGAACATCATAAAGTAGATAGTATCTCAGAATATACTGAGACATGACCATAGTAACTGGTATGTCAAAATACAGGTAACACATGAATATAGGGAGATATAACCATAGAAAATAGCACATCATTATACCAGTAGAAGTGAAATTATATGGAGGCATAGCTATAACAACTGACAATATCACTTGAGAAAAGGCTGAGACATACCCAAAACAAATGACACATAATAATGCAGGTAGCACTTGAGAATAGAGTAAGATGTAACCTTAGAAACTAGCAAATCATAATGCAGGTTACATATATAGTAAGACATAGCCTTAGCAACTGGCACCTCATAGTGTAGGTAGCATGTTAGAACATAGTGAGACATAACGTTAGCACATGCCATGTCATAATCCACATAACACATTCAAATATCAAGAGACATAACCTTAAAAATGACATGTCATAATGCAGATAGCACAAGAGTGTAGTAAGACAAAACCTTAACAAATGTCACATCATGATGCAGATAGCAGATGACAATATAGTAAGATGCCGTTGCCCAGCAATAAACATCTAATTTCCCACCCTCCTATGTTACTTTCCTCTTTCTCCTCTCATCTTCCACCCACCCTCTAGCATCCTACCAACCTTATTCTTCTTTGCTCACCCCTCATTCCTTCAGTTTATAGCTTAGCATCCACCTTCAGCTGTCAGCCCTCTCTCTTTTTGGGACTACTTAATTTAACACTTTACATATTCTCCTAGTAACTTACCCCTCCTTCTTTAATTCTACTTTATCCTCTAAACTCTTCTTCTGTATTATTAATTTCCTCTTCAAAGCCACATAATGTTCAGTGTTTTTAACCTAATGAATATTATATACTTTGTAAAATTATCTAATTATAATAAAACTCTTATGTATATTGTCTACTACCAATTTGCCACTAAAACAATGTAATGATGTCTTAAATGTATGATACATTTACTGCTATTGTTTTTAAGCTACTGTTGGGCCATCTCCAAAGCCACATAATTTTCTGTTTTCAATTTTAATAACTATTATATACTGTGTAAAATTATTAAATTGCAATATTATTATGTACATTGTCTACAACCTAACATGCTTCTAAAGCAATGTAACAATGTCTTAAACCTGATAAATGTACTGCTATTGTTCTTAAGTTTACTGTTGGAGCTTTTCTCCCTGGGTCTCCACTGAAAATGGGTTTCTGACCCAGTCAGACATTCCCAGTCACCAAATGTCAATTAATAAATAAACAATAAATAAATAAATGTAACTTTATCATATGGCACATCATAATGCAGGCATCATGTGAGATTATATTAAGATGTAAGCTTAGAAAATGGTGCATATTAATGCAGGTAGCAAGTTAGAATATGAAAGGAATTATCCTTATCAATTGGCACTTCATAATGGAAATATAATGTGAGAATATAGTAAGATGTACTCTTAGCAAATGGCACAGCATAATGCAGGTAACACAAGTCCATATAGCAATATGTTCCTTAAAAACCAGCAGATCATAATGCAGATAGCATGTTAGAGTATAACAAGTCATAATCTTATCAACATTCATGTAATAATGCATGTTGCACATTAGAATATGATAAGATGTAAGCTTACCAAAGATGTAAGCTTATCAAACTGACACATGATAATGCAGGTAGCACGTGTGAATATAGCAAGACATAATCTTAGCAACTGGCATGTCAGAATGCAGGTATCACATGAGGATATAGTAATGCATAACCTTAGAAACTGGCTTGTCATAATGTCGGTAGCATGTGAGAATATGGAAAGACAATCTGAACAATAGGAATTTCATAATTTTGGTAGCAAATGAGAACATAGTAAGACATAACTTTAGCAACTGGCGCATCATAATGCAGGAGGCATGTGAGAATATCACAAGACATAAACTTAGCAACTGGTAGCATATGAGAATATAGAAAGATGTAGCCATTTCAATTGGCAAAACATAATGCAAGTAGTACATGAGAATATAGCAAGATGTAACCTTATCAATTTGTGGATCAAAATGCTGGTAGCACACTAACATATTGTAAGACATGTCCATATCAAATGGTACATCATACTGCATGTAGGATGTAGGAATATAGTAATATCTAAAATTATAACATGGCATACCATAAAGAAGGTAGCATGTCAAAATATAGCAAGACATAACCTTATTAACCAGCACATGATTATGCAGGTAACACATGAGTATATGGCAAGGCACAAGCACATGATATTGCAGGTAGTATGTGCAAATATAACAAATGTCACATCATAATGCAGGTAGCACATGAGAATATGTCAAAATATAATCTTAATAACTGTCACACCATAATGCAGATTACATGTGAGAGTATACCAAGACATAACCTTAGCCACCATCAAGCTATAATGCAGGTAGTATGTGAGACTATAGTAAGACATATCCTTAGACAATGGCATGTAATAATGCAAGTGACGTGATAGAACAAGTTGCAACCTTAGCAAATGACACACCATTATGCAGGCAGCATATCAGAATTTAGCAAGATATAACCTTAGGAAATGACATGTCATAATGCTGGTAGCATGTGAGAATATAGTAAAACATAAATTTAGCAACTGGCAAGTCATAACCCAAGTAGCACTTGAGAATACAATAAGACATTACCTTAGTAATTGGAAAGTCATAATGCACCTAGCAAATGATGATACTGCAAAAATGAAATTTAACAACTGGCACATCATAATGCAGATAGCACAAGAGAATATAGCAAGACATAACCTTAGTATCTGGCTTGTCACAATATAGATGCACACGGGAGTATAGCAAGCTACAACCTTAGCAACTGGCAGGTCATAATATTAGTAGCCCATGGGAATATATCAAGACATAACTTTATCGACCTTATACACCATAATGCAGGCAGCAAATGTAAATATAGCAAGACATGACAGTAGTAAATGGTACATCATAATGCAGGTAGCATGTGAGAATATAGCAAGACATGACCAAGGAAACTGGAATGTCATAATGCAGGTAGCACATGAGAATAAAATAAAATTAACCTTAGCAGCTGACATATCATAACAGCGGTAGCATGTGAGAATATAGTAAGACATACCTTCAGCAACTGACATGTGATAATACAGGAAGAACTTGAGAATATAGTGAGACCTGATCATAGCAACTGGCATGTACTAATGCAGGTAGCATGTGAAAATATAGTGACACATGAAACTAGCAACTGGTACATTATAAAGCAGGTAGCGCATGAGAATATAGTGAGATATGACCCTAGTCACCAGCACATCATTCAGGTAGCACATGAGAATAAGAATGAGCAAATGGCAAGTCAACCTGGGACAACAAGAAGCAAGTTAAACCAAAGAAAAGTTCCCAAGAAATCTGGAAGATTCCAGTAAAGGGACAACACAGATTCTACACATGGAATAAGTGTACCCGATCCCCATTTTTCCTCTCCCACAGGGAAGGCACTAAATCAGGATCCTACATTACATTAAGATGATTCCAGCAGTAACTAAATTTTAACTGCAGAGTAGGGGAAGGGCTTTCACAAGAAACTCCACCATAGACTTCAGATGAACAGAATCGACTAAGGAGATCCTAGAGGTAGTAAGAAAAGCACACACTGAGAAACCAGAAGGAAAGAAAAGACTCATGGAAGGGGGACTTGAGGCCTTCCTCCTCCCCCACCTCACAATCTAGAGAACATGAGACTAAGAAGTTGTTTAGTAGATATAGGCATCCTGAGACAATGTAGCAATTATCTCATGTTTACAGACAACTGTTAATTCTTAAAGAAACTAAATCATGCCTCTTAACTGTCCAGATTTTTTTGCAGAATACCCAGGTTTTTGTCTCACATTTTTGGTTTGTTCCTCATAAAATCTGTGATTATTTGGATTTTTGAGGCAACTTGGCAAGGATGGAAATCACTAAATACTGATGGGCATTTAAGTTTCAGACTTCATCTCCTTCAGAAAATGCAGGTAACAAAAGCCATTTTATTCTAGCAACTTCTAAGTTTATAAGAGCAATTATTTAAAAATTGTCCCTATTTTTGGGGCTTTCTTCCCCCATTAGTTTTGCTTTTGTCCAGATTTTTTATGCTAAGAAGATATGAAAGTGATACTCTGTGTAAAGGTCATATTTATACAATGTCACTGGAGGCATGGCTCTCACATGCAAGCACTTGTAATACCAAATAGGTAGTCAGTAATGCACTACACCCACCACACATAACATAGTATTTGCTGAGGCTCTTAAAAGTAATGTTCCTAAATGTCAAAGGCATCTCAGACATTGCACTTACAATAAACATTCTCAGCAAACTCACATCTCACTGTCTTAACATCTAAGCCCATAAGACAAGCCACCACACAACTTAATATTTTGGTCGTAGGAGATTCCATTCTGAAACACACAGATGTCCCACTCACCCCATTAAGGAGAACACCATAGTCAGTTGCATATCAGGAACCAGGATACGCCATACAAGCATTCAGCTTGTTAAGCCACAAATACCAGTATGATTCAGTCATAGTCCATGTGGGTGTAAATGACTTGAGACATACCTTCTTGGACTATACGAAGAGAGACATGATGGAGCTCTTGAACTATGCACCCCAGGTTAGTATGAGCTTAGCATTTATCAACATTCTACCTTCTTCAAGGATGATGCCTCAATATGAACCAAAGAAATTGACCAATAATTGGCTTAGCTTTTGTAGTCATTCAAAGGGGGTAAAATATTTGTTAGCATGAAAGAATATGGTCAACAAACCACACTGCTGCTCCAGGGATGGTATGGACCTAACCTGGTGAGGCTTTTGAATATTGGATAAAACCTTGTCCACTACTGTAGTGCCTTTTTAGCCATAGCCAAACTAATAAACCTTCTGACATAGCAAAACCAACCCAACAAAATCTGAAGATATTACTGCTGAATGCCTAAGCAAAAAAAAAAAAATCAACTCCCTGTAATCTATCTCTTTACCCTGGAGAATGTAGATGTCTGTGCAATTACAGAGATATGGTTTAAAGCAGTGGAGATTACCCCATCAGTGCAGGGATAGAAACATTTAGACAAGCTACTGCACAAAGGTTCATAGGTTTGTAGGTGTTTACTAAGCTAACAACCATAAGGGCCTTTTTAAGCCTAGCCATGCATCCCAAATCTCTGACAAGTTCTGGTACCCTTAGTAAGTGTAAGTAGGGTCTTGGGAGATGAAACATTCACAATCGGAGGCCTGGGATATGAACCAGTTACAGGCTGCTTGTGTCTATTAGAAACATAGGTGCCAAACCAGGGATGAATTTCCTATTCCCCATCTAATTGTCCAAGTTACACATGAATTGGGTTAGGGAGAAACTGCTTCACATAGATGGGGAGCCTGTTCCAGAGATGGGGTACTCTCTGGGATACATACTTGTCTGTCCAGCAGGTCCTATTTATAGGTTCATAGGTAGGTACTAGGCTATCGGCCCAAGGGCCTACATAAGCCTAGCCAGCAAGGTATCATAGCGTACGCCACCCAAGAAAGTTATTTTCCTGTGCCACTGTCCAGCAGAAACACAGAAGTGATCCCCGAGGTGTATTTCCTATTTCCCATCCACTCATCAAGATTTTTCTTGAAGAGTGCTAATGAAGAACTTTGCTTGACATAGATAGGTAGCTTATTCCAGAGTACAGGAAGTCTCTGGGACAGGAATCTATCCCTCCAGCATGTCCTGTTTATTGTGGTGACAAGGTTTATGTCCCTAGAGTGTGTAGCTTGGAGGGATTGGGATTTCTTTAGGTGTAGCATGTCCAAGTGCTCTGGGTTTGAAATAGCTTTATATGTTAGGCAGAGATCACCTTGGAGCAGGCAATATGCTACATAGTAAAGCTGGAGTTTTTTGAGGCGGTCAGTGTAGGGCATTTGTTTGAGGCCAGTAATCCTCTTTGTGAGGTACCTCTGTGGCCTTTCCAGCTGCTGCAGATGTCTTGTGAGGTACATTCCAAAAAGGGTGTTGTACTCTCTAATGGGTCTAATGAGTGATGAGTAGAGGGGAACAATGACCTCTTTTTTCCTGGATGAGAACCCTTTTATGATGAGGTGTGCCACATGGAAAGACTTCCTGACTACTGTGGTGATGTGACTATCAAAGGAGAGACTACTATCCACCTGGGTCCCAAGGTCTCTTATCACGCTTTCAGTGTTAAGTAGATTGCTGCCTATGTGGTAGTTCATGGGTACAGAGTTTTTACCAAAGGGGATGACACTTCACTTTTTGGCATTGAGCTTGAGGCCATGGCTCTGACACCAGGCATCTGTCTCAGTGAGGCCCTTCTGTAGGATGTTCACATCATTTGGGGACGTGACTATGGCTCCTAGTTTGCAGTCATCTGTGAACTTCATCAGCCAGAGGCCTTCTATGTTAGCCTGTACTTCAGAGAAGTAGATACCAAACAGGAGAGGTCCCAGGACGGAACCCTGTGGTACTCCACTTGTCACTGCCTTGAGGTCAGATTTGGAGTCTGCAACTTTTACAGTGTGGGTTCTGTCAGTGAGCCAGTTGGCAACCTATCTTGTGACGTAGGGATTTATACCAAGTTTAGTGAGTTTAGCTATAATTCCAGAATGGGGGATGGTGTCAAAAGCCTTGGCGAGGTCAAGATAGGCTGCGTGAACCACCTTACCCTCATCCACAGCTTTGGTGACTGCCTCAAAGAAGTTGATCAGGTTCTGGAGGCATGATCTGCCTTTCACAAACCCGAACTGGATGGGATCCAGAGTTTGGAGGTTACCAATGTCTTTGTTTATGAGTTCCATGATGATAAGTTCCATGGCCTTGCAGACCAGGCTCGTCAGGCTAATAGGTTGATAGTTCCCGGGATCAGTGGTGGCTCCCCCTTTGTGGAGTGGGATAACTGTTGCTGTGCACCATTCAGTGGGCACAAAGCCTGATGCAAGGCTATCATTGAACATGGTGCTTAAGTGGGGAGGCAGTTCATTCTGAAGTTCATGTAAAACGCAGCCTGGGATGTTGTCCGGTCCCATGGATGCTGTGTTTTTGGCTTTAGAGAGTGCAGCTTTTACCTGCGTAGTTGTGATTACAGGGACTCTGCATTCTTCATGTATAGATATGGGCCCTTTAGGGGGTGAGAGGGAGGTAAAGTTAGCACTGAACTGATCTGCCAGGATGTTGGCAATATCAGTTGGTTCTGTAATTTTCGTGTCTTTGTGCTGTAACTCAGAGCAGATCTGGGTGTTGCCATTTAGATTCTTGACATAGCTATAGAATGCTTTGTGGTTGTCCTTGGATTTAGTGGTGATTTTGTTTTCATAGCTAGCTTTGGAGAATCTTATAAGGGATCTCAGCTTCTTACTGAGGCTGACCAGGGAGCTTCTCCACTCATGGGATTTTACTCTCTTTTGCAACAGTTTCTTTCTTCTGTTGTACAGTTTGTTTATGGCAGGGGACCACCAGATTGGCTTCCTTTTTTTGGTTCTGTTTGGGATAGCATGATCCATGCACTCGTGTAAGTGCTTTAGAGTGCATTTGTGTAGGATTCTGCAGTTGTAACTGTATTGTCCATCTGCTTGGGTGTCATGAAGTTCACCACTTCTGTCTTAAGATGCATGAAGTTGGCTTTGGAGAAATTTTTTACTGTGGTTTCCTTAATGGGACTAGTTATCACAGGTAATGTTTACATCTTTAAAACAGGTAATTCTGGTGCTATTTGTTTTATGGATATGCATGAGGTTCATCAGAGAGGGGTCTGACAGTGTCCTGTATGCCAGGCATAGATATCGCCTCAACACCCTGTAGGAGACAGAATAGAGGGATAGGGCCTTGAGGTGGTCTGCAAAGGATAAGTTACTTATGCCCTGCAAAAAGGTGGAAGTGTCTCAATTTATAACAAAAGCAATGCTGGTTAAACACTATGATACATTTTAGCTTCTCCACTCTCAAATACGTATCCTTGCAAGCTATAGGTCCCCATCTCTGAACCAGGAAACCCAAAGGACATACTTAAACAAGCCTCTGGCAAATCAACACCATATTTATGGGCAAACCCACAATGAATTGGAAATAATACAGAACCCCAAACATTCAGGCCCAGAGAGTTCTAGACTTTGTAAATACAAGAACACTCAACCAACTAGACCTTGTGCCCACTAAGGACACAAACATCCTTTACTTGGTCTTCACCATCATGGCAGAACATTGGCAACCCCCCCCCCCCCAACACACACACACACACACTGTAATGTCCTCTTTCATCAGGCCAGATCACAAAGCTGCCTCTTTTGGAAATAAAAATAAAACCTAGGACCCCCAACTAAGTCAGGAACCTTAAGAAACTATTGTAAGGTGAACATCCTACTATTATGTGATACTCTAGGCAAATCCTTCCCTCAAATCCTGAGAACACTGCTATCTATGCAGAATTGGTCACAGATACCCTATATAATCATATAAATACCTGCATAGAGACAGTTGTACCTACCCAAAATAAGCACAGGTCAAGCTCAAGGAATATGTCACCCCTGGTACAGCCCCAGAATAAATAGGTTGTACAACAGAAGAAAATATACCATGACAAAAGTTAGGAAGTGTTGCATCCAGCAAAATATAAACTCCCTCATCGATTTAAACAGAAAACTCAGAGTGTTACTTAAGTCTACCACCGACAAATTTGTGCTAAGTACAGCCTTCCAGACCATGGACAACCACAAAGCTGTTTTCAAACTGAGTATTCCAATGGGCAGAATAAAGAGACACACACACGTGTTTACTGTTAAGCGCTTTTCGTTTATGCTACTACACAAACTTCATCAGACAAAATAAAAAACACACTGATACATTTAAATACAATCAAGTAACCAATCAGAATAAATTTAACACATCACATTAAAAATGACAAAGCTGTTTTCAGCAATGTCCACAACATCAAAGACAGTACACAACAATGTGTCAATATACTTGGCAATGTAGCCACTTATTCTGAGCCAGAAAATATAGCAAAGCTACTGGCTAATATATATGTCTCCAATTGTATCACTCTCTGCCCTAGACATTCCACAGGAAATACCCCCAAACATAATTCCCCTAACTATCACTAGGAACATGTTCTCAATGCACTCTTCAAGCCCCAAAACACTGTATCAAAGGGCCCTGATAATATCTCAGGATGCTTCCTTAATAGCATGGAACATAACCTAGAATCAGAACCTCTATAATCACTATTTAACCATAGCTTCCAGGCAGGCAAGCTTTGTGCTAAGTGAATGAAGGACTGCAACTGTCATCTAACTGCACAAGGGTGACCCATCTCTGGATCCCAATAACTACAGACCTATAAGTCTGACTAGCATACCTCTCAACCTGCAGACATTGAAAAGAGGAGCAAAGGCCCTTGAATAATAGGAACGTCCAGCTAAAAGTCTGGACATCTAATTAGCATAAAATTTGAATACTAAATCTCACATAACTCTTCTTGCTTCCAGTAGGAATGTGGGATGCTACTAAGAAACAATTTTAAAAACAGAGAGTGACAAAAATGATGGGAAAATATACTCACATTAGCAAAGACACAGTGCAAAATCTGTAGACGTTAATGAATTGTATTGCAAAATCTAACCACTCAAGGTCATTAACTGTGCTCCAGAAAAAGGAATTTGCAATGTGCATGTCCTTTTTCTTTAAATTATTGTTGCCAATAGTGTGCTGGTCATGTAGTGTTGTTTGCTGTATACTAGACCGCTTCATAAAATACCATGTGATGAGGAGGATTCAGAAAATTGTGTGTAGGGATAAATCAAGCATGAAAATAAGGACTCAAAAAATAAGGGCATCCTAAAAACAGGCCTGACAATAGGAATGTTCCTCCAAAATAAGGACAGTTGAAAGGTCTGTTGACTAGCGTCATATGCAAGGCCATAGCAGCAACATAGGAAACCTTCAGACACTGGACCCAATCCAATTTGGTTTTGTCAAGGGGATTTCATGCCTACTTAACCTGGTGGACATCTTTGAGGAAGTCACCAAACCAACAGCATACTGCTTACCTTGACCTGGCCAAGGCATTTGATACAATACCCCACTCAGACAATCCACTGCCAATCATGAGCAGACAGGTGATCCACTGTGGCAACCCCTAACCAGGATTAGCCAGAAGAAGAAGATATAAACTTGTAGGTCACCCAGTGGATAGCCAGTTTGCTCACAGATAAGACCCAAGAAGTTAAGATAGATGAATCTACCTCCACAAAGAGACCAGTCACTAGTGGAATCTATGAGATCTCTGTGCTGGGTCCACTACTTTTTGGCATCTCCTTCTCAGAAGTCAAGGCTAAAGTCAAAGGCCTCTGGCTGATCATTTGGCAGGCTACTTCTATTAGGAAACACTTTTAAGAAACAGAGAGTGACAAAAATGATAGAAAAATATAAGCAGATTAGCAAAGAGATAGTGTAAAATCTACAGAAAGACACAAATACCCTCCAAGAAGGCCTGACACTGACTAATAACCGGTGACATAGCCATGGTCTAAAACTCAATGTCAAGAAATGCATAATAGTATCCTTTGGAAAAACAGCTACCCCTGGAAACTACCACATTGACAAAATATTCCTTACAGAAGACGCAGTACTCAGGAACACATGTAGACAATAACCTGGCTCTATCCCTCTATTCTGTCATCTACTGACTGCTGAGAGGCTATCTGTGCCTGGCATACAAGGTATCTTTTCTCCCACTCTGATTAATCTATTGCACATTTGCAAAAAAAAAGCGCACTAGAACTACTCAACCTGTGGACCTCAACCGTGTCTATGATGTTGGTGAGACAGGTATCTTTCTCAAAGACTACCCGTCCTTTGGAAAAGGCTTCCCATACATGTGAAGAAAAGTTCCTCCCTAACCCAATTCAAACATAACATGGATCAGTGGATGGTAAATTGGAAATTTACCCCTGGTCTAGCACCTATGTCTCTAATAGACAAAGCCAGACTGTAAATGCTAGACTATTAAGCTTACATATACTCCTTAAAATAACCATGAGTACCAAACAACATCAGATATATTTGGGAAGCATAGCTAAGCTTAAAAAGGTCCCAGGTATCGTTAGTCTAGTTTACATCAATGAAGATATGAACCTAGAAGAAGAAGAAGAAGCCAAAATTCTCCAAGAACCAAATGTAACAAAAAAATCAAGATAATTAGCCTCACTAAAAGGCCATTTTCTAGGGGAGAATTCACAGTTCTTAAGAAGGAGTTGATATTTGACACTGACTGAAGAGCCAACCCAATCAATACCATCCATAGACTAATTATCTTTGCAAGGAAACTTAACCTCTGCATTTAGTTCAGTTAAAAAAGATACTGTGAACAATAGATGCTGGATAAAGCCTAGCACATTCAGCCCTTTGACCCACCCCACACTGGATGTCTGAAAAAAAGGCAGGTGAAGAAAAAAGTAGAAATTTACTTTCTCCAGCATTCAAGATGAAACAGTTTAACTTACACCTAGACAAACTATCGTTCTCATAAACCTTTTATCTAGGGTTGCCACCTTTTAAGCGGGCCAAAGTGGGACATGGGGGTGTGGCCAATATGACACTGGCCACACCCTCTACCGTGACGTCACCACCAGAGTGGTGAAGAAGATGCTGTTATGGGTATGACGGATGGCTGCTGGAGTAGTAGTTGGATGGATGAATGACTGGATGGATGGCTTGATGGATGGATGGCTAAATGAATGGATGCATGGCTGGATGGATGGCTGGCTGCATGAATGGATGGATGGCTGGCTGCATGAATGGCTGGGGGCTAGATGGATGGCTGGCTGGAGTGGCTAGCTGGCTGGTGGGAGTAGCCGCTGGATGGATGACTTGATGGATGGATGCCTGGCTGGATGGATGACTGGCTGCATGAATGGATGGATGGATGGATGGATGGCTGGCTGGCTGGCTGGATGGAGGATGGATGGATGGATGGATGGATGGATGGATGGAGGATGGCTGGCTGGCTAGCTGGCTGGCTGGAGGAGGAGGATGGCTGGCTGGCTGGCTGGCTGGCTGGAGGAGGAGGATGGCTGGCTGGCTGGATGGAAGAGGAAGATGGCTGGCTGGATGGAGGATGGTTGGCTGGCTGGATGGATGGAGGAGGAGGATGGCTGGCTGGCTGGCTGGCTGGCTGGAGGATGGATGGCTGGCTGGCTGGATGGAGAAGGAGGATGGCTGGCTGGCTGGCTGGCTGGCTGGAGGAGGAGGATGGCTGGCTGGCTGGCTGGAGGAGGAGGATGGCTGACTGGCTGGATCGCTTGTTATATAAAAAAGAAAAAAAAATCGCAATCTTTTTTTAGCAGTTGTAGAAGCACTTAAAACAAAGTGCTCCTGCAGCCACAATCTTTGCAGGGCTCTTCCTGCCCCAATCCCCACCCCTTTCATGAATTGCAGCCAATTGCTGCATGAATTAAAGCACCCGGACCTAACAGGCAGCAGCTTTGCCTGCAGGTCCAGGTGGTGACGTAACTGAATTGCCATGAAAAAGCCAGAAGTAATTGTGACTTTTCCACTGCAATTAAGTGCGATCGCAAAAGCGGGACTTTTCAGGTCCCAGTACTTGATACAGTGGGCAACAGGATAAGGTGGCTTAACCTGTGAGTGTCCCTCTGACAAGGGGATGGGTGGCAACCTTACTTTTGTCTGATAATTCCAACAGAATTATGACACTGGAAAACACAAGGGGTAAAGTGATCACCCACAAAAAAAAAAAAAAAAAAAAAAAAAACGCTAGCAAAATAATCAGTCTGCTAGAGGACAAACATGTCTATTCTCCAAATACAAAATAGGGCATTATGGAAGCATGCTTCAACACCGTGCAAAAACAGAACCATCTGGTTGATGAAAACCACCTCCCAGATAAAAGCAAATAATTATTCAGAGTAGGTAAAAATCTTTCTTACAGTGTGAAGGACACCAATGAGGAAGAGAAAAGGCAAACACTACTAAAAACTCCTGATGTCCAAATAAGCCTTCCTTATAAATACAAAAGCTGAACAGTCCTTTTTATACGATCTGAGGAAGGCTTATTTGCCGAAAGCGCTTATCGGAAGACTGAGGACTGCTTATTTTATGTTATATTATTTTTATTAAAGTTTTGATTTTACTATTAAGTTTTACTGCCGTGGTGGACATCAGGAGTTTTTAGTAGTAATTATTCAGAGTAGGATGCTGCAGCATTGCTAATTTCTTCAGGATCCCCGAGCCCTATAAAAAACAAAGGAACCCCTCCTTACACCCTATTTATAGTCTGTGGGGATTTCATCAATGAACTCTTTGGCATCTATGTGGAGCATGTACTAAAACTCCTAGCTACCAATGCAAACTCATACAATTTGGACTCCAGGAATTTCATCCACAAAATAAGCATGATCCATGTACAAAATGACATAACTATTATCACAGATTTTCACTGTCCTTCCCTATTTTTACAGCACAATGCTGTTAATAGCATTTTAAGCCAAAGCAGTAGAGCAGCTCCAGAAAAAGTGGGTGAACCCAGAAACCTTCTAAATATAATTCTCAGCCATAATGTTTTTAGATTTAAAGAAGCCTTCAATTCTCGTAACAACTGTTTTTTGTTTAGATGTGAGCATACCTCATAACTTCTTGGGGCAAGAAATCTGGGGAAAGCCAAAAATAATGGAGGGACAAAGGAGCAAAAATGGGGGGCAAATTTTAAATATTGCTCTTATAAGTTTAAGAAGTTGCTAGAATAAAAGGTTATCCATTTGCTATGCATTTTTGAAGGATATTAAGTTTGATACTCAAATGTCTGTCATTATTTAGTAACTTCAGCTATTTGCCAGAAAAAACACATATTTTATGAGGAACAAATCAAAAATATTAAATAAAAACTTTGACATTCTGTGAAAATCTGGACAGTTGAGAAGTATGGGTTTAAGGAAGCCTTATTTAAGTAAGCCAGTGGTGTGACTATTTGGGGCTGCAATAGCTCCAGCTTTGCCAAAACTGTTCTTAAGTACTTTGGAGACTAATTTCACATTGTTTAGAAAAAGGACCCACAGAACATCACCAGTTTTCACAAATTCATCAGCTGATCCATAAATTTCCAGACGTTTACCTTACACTCCAGTTGAACTAGACAGTCCTTGCTTGGTCAGTACATTTATAAATACCAGGCAATAATAGACTTCACACAGTCCTCTACTGCAAACCAACAAGGATTTACAATTTTCTCTGCACCTCAAGAATGCATCCTTGATACAGTTACAGAAAAATAATAAAATTTCGTGCAGTTAGGGCTGCAAGAATCACCTCTCAGATGGGCAGCTATATCCACAGCATAAACCAACACTAAGAATAATCTCTGAATAGGTGATACAAGAAATTAGTCGATGAAGTCATTAATCCCACCATAAACACCAGGTTTAACATGCTCAGCACTACAGGGTGTATATCTGGAATAAATCTGAATTAAATCCAAGACATCCACTGTGTTCAACAAAAAATAAGTATATTTTAAGCTTGCATTGCACATTTTGAACTGTATTTTGCTTAATTGATACTTCATTTTTGCTGTTTTTACTGCTGTGACTGATTTTTCTGCACTTTGAATTTCTAGTACTTCTGTATTTCATAACATAGGCTAAATTCAGATTTGCTGAATCCAGCTTGTTTGGAATTACTTGACAACTAAAACCAGCCATTCTACATTAAGAAGGCCCTCCTGCACCCTTGCGGCAGAAGTGTCCATCCCAGCACCCATCTGAATTGGGAATTGCTGGAAAAAGGCTCAGTTTTGGGCTTTCCTATTTGTTAATTTGTGTTAAAACGGTTTAACTTCCCTTGTGTTTAAGCCCCGTGTTTATGCATAGCTGCACACTGTGCTGCGGGGTTTAGCACTGCTCTGTAAAGTTGCAAACACTTATAAACACAATTTTCCCTTGATATCTACAAGAGAACCTTCCTTAGTGCCACTGCCCCTCAGTGTGCAATGCAGTTGCACATTGCCTACCTAGCGAGCAACTCTTTTGCAGATTCTGAGGTGATGACACAGTCTTCGACCCTTAGTCCTCCACAGAATAGCCATGTTTGTTAGTCTCACAAGCAAACCCTGGTCCATCTATCTATACTACATTATATACCTGCCATAATGGATGGACAGTTTACCACCATTTCTCCAGCCAACCTGATTGACATGGGTATCCTGAGGCAATGTAGTAATTGCATCATGTATATTAAAAACCACTTGCTCCTAAAGCAAACAAACACAGCATGTGAGAAATGTAACTATACCATGAAATTAAAATCAGTCCTCTCACATAACAATATTCAAGACATATTGTACAACAGGTTGTCAGCACACACAACTTCCCTGTCACACAAGATATGGTCAAGACACATAAACCCACATACGTGGAGGTACTCACTAAGAGCCTACCAAAAGACCAGAGTCCTCCCAAGTGCAAACAACATGCACATACTGGTAAACTAACAGAATCCACCACTACACATAACAACAAACATATCAGTATCTTAACAATTAAGCCCCTAAGGAAAAACACATCAAAATCTTATGTTCTGGTCATAGACAACTGAATAGTGAGACCCACAGATGTCTCTCTCCCTCATCTGGTTGAACAAGAAGAAGGTCACAGTCAGTTACCTGTCAGGTACCAGGATCCATCAAACCATGCACACACTCAAGTCACTCAGCAGCAAGTACTGTTATGACTCTGTCATAGTACATGTTGGTATGAATGACTTGAGACCTACCTCTCTGGACAATATGAAGGGAGACATGGCCGAACGCTCAGATTATGTGTCCCAGGCAGGTATGTCCCTAGCTCTAAGAAGCATTCTACTTTCACCTAGGATGATGCCTTAATACAGAAAAATATTATTGATTTCAATAATGCTTTAGCTTCTGGTGTCACTCCGGGGGATCCAGCATCTGTCTGTCTGGGAAGACACGGTCAACAGTCCATGCAGCTTTGCCAGAGATGGCCTACACCTGTCTCCTAAAAGCTTTGAGATACTGGCAAAGATGGTTGCCTCCCCCTTATTGCTTTTTTTAGTCAATGTCCAAACAACAAAACATTTGACATAAAGAAATCCACTAAAGGCAAACTCAAGGTCATGCTGCTTAATGCTAGAAGCTTAAATAGTAAACTGCACTTCCTAAAAGCACTTCTCATCTTGGAACAGGCTGACGTTTGTGCAGTCACCGAGACTTGGTTCAAGGCCGCTGAAAGCACTGTATTTGTGCAAGGCTGCAATGCCTTTCACACATTCAGATCCCAAAATGAGCATGAAAGAACCAGAGGTGGAGATTTATTCATCTTCATTAAATCCAAATACATCTTGAGAATGGTGAAGCAGTACGACTTTCTTGAACTACTCCAGGTCCAGTTAACGATTGGTAAAATACCCCTCCACATCATTGCTAGCTACAGGTCCCCCACCATAAACCAGAAGAAGTACACCACCTACCTGGACTTACTAGAGTCATTCAGTATACAGCCAAACACCTTAGTCATGGGAAATTTCAACTATCCTTCCATCGACTGGGCCACTTACATGAGCACAAACACAATTGCTATGAGTTTCCTGGACTTAGTTAATTTAAATGCCCTGGAACAGTTGGTCTACACCCCCACAAGGGACTCAAATGCCCTGGACATAGTGCTCACCAACATGGGGGAGGTCACTGCACTACCCCTGTGTGTTGCCCTCACTGGTAAGGTCAGACCATAAATATGTTTTGTCTGAAGTAAAGATCAAACCTGTCACCCTCACAGGAGTAAAAAACAAACTGAAAAATGTCTCCAAAGCAAACTATTGCCTACTAAGTGATGGTATAAAAAGTTTCAAAGCCCCTGATAACATAGCCAACAATGACTCCTATGCAGAGGAATACACAAATGCCCTGTGCAGCCACTTAAACAAATGCATCCACTTGGCTGTACCCAACAGGAACAAAACCAGGTCTTCCTGAAAAAACAAGCTGTCCTTGTGGACTGTAAGTATAAATAAGCTATACGACAAAAGAAAGTGATGTCTAAGAACAAGAGAAAATTTACTCAACAGAGGAAGAATACCCTCCACAGTTTGAACAAGCAAATACAATATCTTGTCAAGTCCTCTAGGGCTAGCTATGAGTCTAAATTAGCATCCCTAACTAAAGACAATCATAAGGCATTCCTTAGCTATGTCCAAAACTTAAAAGGGAATGCCCAGCTGTGCACTGAACTTATAGAGGATGGTGCCACTCACATTAACCTGAGGAAATTGCCAACCTGCTAGCCAACAGATTTGACAATAACTTCACCCCAGGTCTACATCACATAATTGAATCTCACTTCAGCGAATGGCTCTTCATTGAACAACTAGTCATTGAAGCCACTAATTAGCGAACAAACTTTTCAGCAAAAAGTTTCCTAGGGCAAAGCAATGGTAGTCCACCCTAGTGATCATAAACAAAACCATAAAATGTAACACCAATGCAGGCAGGGGGCTATGTCCCCCACACTCCCTAACTACATTTACCAACTCCAAGATCACACTACAGTGGGAGAAAAGGACACATTCCAGATGGTGGCCAACTGTAGGTTTGCTCTAGGAAACTTTCCACAGATAAAGTTTGTTCGATGATTAGTGGCTTTGATGATTATTTGTACAATAAAGAGCCATTCACTGAATTGAGATTTGATGATGTAATATAGACTCCTTCACCCCCTGTCCCCACCAGACATTCCCCAAAGCATTCCTGACACCAGTCCTCTACCGAGTATCTCCAAAGAACAGGTCATACAAGCACTCTCCATGGCCAAAAACACAGCCTCTCTGGTACAAAATAGCAACCCAGGCTGCTTACTAAACAATCTAAAACAAGACCTAGTGGAACCACTCAGCACTCTCTTTAATCATAGCTTGAGAACTGGCTTTGTCCCGGCAGAGTGGAGAACAGCAACAGTAATCCCTTTGCACAAAGGGGGTCCATCAACTGACCCTGAGAGCTATCGACCCATAAGCCTAACCAGACTTATCTGCAAGGTCATGGAAAGAATCATCATGGACCTTATCCAGAAGGACATAGGTGACCTTCAGACGCTTGACCTGAACCACTTTGATTTCAACAAGGGTAGATCTTGCTTATTAAACCTAGTAGACTTCTTTGAGAATGCCAACAAAGACCTGGATGAGGGCAAAACAGTATATACCGCCTATCTTGATTTAGCCAAGGCCTTTGACACAATCCCCCATTCAGGTATCATAGACAAACTCTCCCAACTGGGGATTAACTCATACATTACTAGATGGATAGCAAACTGTCTCACTAACAGAACACACAATGTCAAAGTTGGGGAATGCACCTCCACCAGTAGATCAGTTACCAGTGGGGTACCACAGGGATCTGTGCTGGGCCCTCTACTGTTTGGAATCTATTGCTCTGAAGTCCATGCAAAGGTAGATGGCCTGTGGCTTACCAAGTGTGCAGATGACTGTAAACTGGGTGCAGTCATTTAGTCCCTCAAGGACATATTTCAGAAATGACTGCAACAGAAAAATGATTGGTGCCAAACTCAAAGACTAAAACTTAATGCAAAAAAATGCCTCATTATCCCCTTTGACAAAGAAGTAGCCCCTGGTAATTATGATATAGGTAGCACCCCTCTAAGCTCAGACTTAATGGTGCGAGACTTGGGAACACAGGTTAATAGCAATCTAAACTTCAATTGCCATGTGTCCATAGTGGTAGGAAAAGCATTTTACTTTGCACATGTCATAAATAAGGGCATTGCATCCTAGACCAGGGAGGCTATAGCTCTACTGTGCTTGACTCTTATCAGACAACTAACTGAGTGCAATTCTCCTTTCTGTATGTTCCTCATCAGACACTTGCAGGAACTGAAGAGACCACAGAGGTTTCTGCCCAACAGAATCCAGGATCTCCAAAACATGACATACATGGAAAGACTGAAAGCTCTGTCACTGTACTCTATAACATACAGGCTGCTGAGAGGCAACCTGTGCCTGGCCTACAGAACAGTCTTGGTCCCTGCCCTAATGGAAATGCTACGCATCCATAAATCAAATGAGACACGAATAACTTGCTCCAGGGATCTTAACCTGGACTGTGACATTAGCAGAACATATGCTGCAGAGACATATATATCTTCCAGGGATTGCCACTCATCTGGAATAAGCTAACACTCCATGTGAAGCAGAACTCCTCAATGACCCTATTCAAGTGCAACCTTGACAACTGAATGGGTGACCATTAATTCACTCTGGGGGTGGCACCTATATCCCTCATGAGCAGGGACAGTTGATGCTGGTCATAGAATCAATCTTCTAACAATGACCATTTAACTATGTTCAATAAGGTACTCAGGTTATTACGTGGCTAGGATTGCATAGGCCCTAAGGCTATTAGCCTAGCAACCTCCTATGAACCTATGAACCTATATTCCCTGTTCCTCAACTGTCAATATGAGCTCCAAGAGGAATTTAACTTCTGGCACCAAGAACTAGAAATAAACTGGTTCAGCAGAGTAATGTTCATTCCTTGCACTGTGGACTCAATGGCATTAATGAGATTATTTCCCAGAACTGTGAGATCCTAATGGGGACCAGAATATTAGTCCTTATGATGGAATAGTGCCCAAGATTTGCAAATATGAAGACTAACATTAGACTTTTCCTGGAATGAAACCAAGATAATCCAACTGAAGACCTAGCAGCAAACCCAGGAGTCTTGCCACATAGGAGATACAACTTTTTGACCAAGGGATTCCTTTGCTTGTACTATAAACAATAAATGTGAAAAACCCTCAGTTTTTGCTATTCCACATTAATAATATATGCGGTATAGTGCCCAACATGCAATTAATTCTATTTCAGGAAAACCATCAGAATGTTCTCCAAAAGAATATATCAGCACCTATATAGTATACAGAAGCATCAGAGACACAACTCTGTCCTCAAACATCATTCTTCCTGTGACACTTACTCATGTTCATATTCCACATCTTGGTAACATTCCCTTCCCAGCACAGGTCTGATCTGATTAGGTCCCAGAGACCAGACTTTTGATTTAATCGTGCACTATTTACACATGTATTGTTTGGTGATTCTAATGTTATCATCACCATCATATTATTATTATTATTATTATTATTATTATTATTATTATTAGTATTATCATGCTTGTCTTAATGATGGAATATTTTTATTATTTTACTTATACCATATTTGAACAGCTTCAGATCCTGCTTATTCTAACGAGAGACTCATTTGCTTTTCCTTCTACAGGAATCTCACATTTTTTGAATAATTTTAACTCATTTGTTTATTTGCTCTTTGCTAGATTTATACACAGGATCTAGTGGCTTTCTATCTTTATTGTAAAACAGGGTCTGAATGGAGAGATGAAATCAGCAAAACAGTGTGTGCAGTATCACTGTATTGCTGGAAGTGACTTCATCCTCAAATCATGGTGAGTACCCTCACATAGTGGATCCTGTTTTTACAAAATTTCTCCAAGACAACACTGATATATAAACTGCATTTTATATAGCATATATTATGGAGAAAGGAAGGTTAAAAAAAAAAGATCGGGTGCACAGGTCCAAGGATAATAAGCTGCCCACTCCAGGACTGGTAAAAAAGGCAGTGTAGACTCCTCAGTGCATGGAAACATTCCTACCACATGGTTAGGCTAAGCTTGCGAGGAGGATGCCCCCCTACCCCATGGCAGAATGTAGTAGTCCACAAAAAACACAAGCCCAGAATTTCCAGACAGAGGATATGCATAAAGATTAAGCGAGAAATTAGTGGAAAGAAAAAAAAATTGTGCGTGAAAAACTGTCATAAGCTACAAATAAATATCTGTATTCATTAACACAACAGATCCATGAAAAGCCATAGACAAAGAAACTTTGGGCCACCTGGGAAAAAAGTGGCAGAGGAAGTATGAAAATGTGAAGAACAAGACCCAGAAATATTTGAAAGGTATCCAGATATGGAAAAGACTCACAATGCAAAAAAAAAAAAAAAAAAAAAAAAAAAAAGAAGAAGAAAATAAAGTGGGAATGTCAAAAAGTGGATTAGCAGGTAGAGGTTTAGAAACTCAAGCTATGAATTATCTGCAAGCTAAAGGATTTAATGTGGAGAATCCAGCTAAGGCAATGTCACAGCATGATGGAATAAAGGGTCCCCAGATTAAGGAATAGTAAGGGGAGCAGGAGGCATCTGAAGAAGATTTGCCACATGCATCAGTTCTGATGACATATGTAGGACACTGGTACGAAAGTTCAGTTGAAGAAGAACTACAAGGAAAGGAACAAGAAGCAGTGGGAACTGTGACACAGGTAATGTTGTAGAGAGATGGATCAATGGATTTCCATATGAAGGAGAGTCAGATGAAGCAGGTTACATTTGAAGAAGATATGTCATAGTAAGATGTTCTGGAACTTTCTGTAGAATACTTAACAAGAAACAGAAGGCAAAGAAGATATTCTCAGTCTAGAAGAAAATAATGTTAGGGAAGACCTGTTTGATTTAATAGAAATGGATAGACATTCACAATAGATGAAAGAAACAGATTACAGAAAGTAAATAAGACACAAAATGTTACAATACTGATGAAAAAGATAAACAGAATAACCAGGACAATTAAAAGGAATTCTCATGCTATAACAGGAAAAAACAGGATATTTTTACTATACAGCTAAACTAATAATGGATAAAGTGTTACCACAAAAACATGAGTAATAAAGGAAAAGAAGGGAACAAGTCTTCTTCTTTCGGCTTTTCCAAGTTAGGGGTCGCCACAGTGGATCACCTGTCCGCTCATGATTGGCAGTGGAGTTTTACAGTGTCGAGTTGCCAGCCCAGTGCCCAACCTTCCACAGAAGGCACACACACACACTCACGGCCAGTTTAGAGTGTCCAATCCACCTGCAGCATGTCTTTGGGATATGGGAGGAAACCGGAGCACTGGAGAAAACCCACACGACCAAAGGGAGGACATGCAGACTCCACACAGAAGGCACCCCAGCCGAGAATTGAACCGGAGAACCTCTTGCTGTGAGGCGACAATGCTAACCACTGCACCACTGTGGCCACCCGAAAGAAGGGAACAAGTAAAATGTCAAAATGGAAGCACTGAATACAGAAATCTATGAAGCAATTAAGACATGTGTCACTGTTAGAAGACTATAGAAAAGTAAAAAAACATGAACAAGCACAGGAATCTGTCTAGTTCTAACCTCACCATCACAAGTGTTGAGGAAAAAATAAAAAATAGAGAAAGTAGTGGTCTTAAAACTTCACTGATGAGCTCAGTCACAATAATTTCCAAAAATCATGAAACCTAGGTAGTATTCCAAAGCAGCAAGCCTTTATTCATCACAGACAAGCGATCCTCAGTAACAAAAATTAGAAATATTTTAACAATGTTAAACATATCAGCTTTCATATACTTCGAAGTAGATGTGGAAAATATACAAATTGTATAATTTTAAACCACCCTATTCATGGCAAACAATATAAACAGGGCCATAAAATGCATTGTAGAACAATAAGTACCCACCTCCCACACACTACTATTGATTAGCTCAAACTAAATCCTAGTTAAGGAAAACACTATCTTTCTATTTGCAACCCACATTCCAAGATCAGTTATTAAGAAAAGTATAAGATATAGATAAAAAGAGTTTTAACTAAAATCACTTTTGACTAACTAATGCAGTAAAACCTTCATCAGGTATGTGACAAGAACTAAAATCAAGAAAAACACACAGCTATCTAACCATAAACATAATCAAACTAGAACACATTAAATATAAAAATATATCTTTCTAATAACATTGAATAAATATCCCTCCATGTGTATTAGTAAGAATTAAAAACTAAGTTAACAGCTCAGAAAAAATGTCAGTGTTTTGCTGCATCCAGTAAAAACTAAGCACAATGTAATAAAATTACAAGGCTACAGACTAGCATGCATTACAACAGATTTGACTCTTTTTCTCAAAAATATGAATGATCTTGAAAATGATTTCTTAACCAGAGGATATGATTCAAACATGTTACATATGATTCTGGATCCCATTAGAGACTCTAAAACTAACAATGACCCTATGTGGACAAGGGAGCCTGCAGGAGTTTTTGTAGGGGGGTGCAAACCCAGAGACCCCCACGCAGCCCCCCCATGCAGCACCCCCACACACACACACACACGCAGCCATTCCAGTATCCCATTACATGGCTATTTCTTCCCAGTTGCCAAAAACACTGTTCAAAACTCTCAGTATGCATACTGCTTTATACTTTACTTCTACAATGACTAAAGATATTTTGATTTAATTTACAACATTTATCTGAAATTTTATAGCACAAGCACAGAGACATTTTCTAAACATAGCAATAGTCTTACAATGAAAACAGACTTAGCATTAAAACTTATCTGCCTTTGAAGCTCACAGTCACTGAAACAGCATTGAAATCCATGTTCAAAGAGAATGCATCTGGCCAGATTAAGTTTAAGTTTACCTTTGGGCTATTTTCAAATCATAGGCCCCCTTACACACATTTTTAGGTCCATGCAAAAGTACTGTGATTCACCTTCCTGATTGTATCAATTATAATATATAATAATTGAATTATATCCCTTGTATAATACAGCACCACTTGTTAGAGTGTGTTCTACATTTATAGTTTTGAACATTTTTCCAGTAAGCAATGAAACAGAACATATGAACCAGTTATGACAAACTGCCCAATTCAGAACACTTCAACCATAAAGGCTACTCAGACTTCTGCCATTACAGTCGACCAACATCAGAAAATATGCATAATCTCTGCAGAAGTAAAAGTCATCTGAATAATTCCACATTATAGAGAACTGAAAACTAATGAAGAGGTTGTTGCTAGAAAACAACTTTATATTTCAGTGTTTCAGCTGCAAATTCAATGCCTGCTGCCCTTGAAGAATAAATTGCCTATGTTCATAGGTTCATAGGCTCATACTAGGCTATCTGCCCTAGGGCATTTATAAGCCTAGCCAGAGTGTGTTTGGCTTTCGCCACCCATTTTAAATGAATTTTGCTATGCCCTTTTTCGAGGTTAGTATACTGAGCCTCTGTCTAACAGTGACACAGAAGTGATACCCGGGGTAAACCTACTATCTCCCATCCACTCATCAAGATTCCTCTTGAAGAGAGTCAATGAGGGACTCTGCCTAACCTGGACTGGGATTTTATTCCAGAGTGAAGGGAGCCTCTGGGTTATGAATCTGTCCCTCCAGCATGTCCTATTTATTTCAGTGCTGAGGTTCAAGTCTCTCAAGCGCGTAGCTCGATGGGATTTGGATTTTCTGAGGTGCAGCATGTCCATTAATTCTGGGTTGGACATGGCTTTATACGTCAGGCACAGATCACCTCTGAGCAGGCGGTATGCCACTGAGTAGAGCTGGAGTTTCTTTAACCAGGCAGCATATGGCATCTGTTTGAGCCCTTTGATCCTCTTGGTGAGGTACTTTTGGGGTCTTTCCAGTTGCTGCAGGTGTCTGGTAAGGTACATCCCAAAAGGGCATTGTACTCCATTATGGGCCTGATGAGGGATGAATAAAGAGGCACGATGACCTCCCCTGATCTAGATGTGAATCCCTTCATGATTAGGTGGGCTATATAAAATGTTTTTCTAACCACTTTGGCCATGTGGTTGTCAAATGAGAGACTGCTATCAACTTGGGTCCCCAGGTCCCTAATTACTTCTTCCGTACTTAATGGATTACCACCTATGTGGTAATTTGTGGGCACTTTGTTTTTGCCAAAGGGGATGACTATACACTTTTTGGCATTTAACTTGAGGCCATGGCTCTGGAACCAGTTGTCTGTTTCTATGAGGCCCTTTTGTAGGATACTTGTGTCAGCTGGAGAGTCTATTATGGCGCCCAGTTTGCAGTCATCTGCGAACTTGGTCAGCCACGGTCCTTCCATGTTAGCCTGTACCTCTGAGAAATATATACCGAACAAGAGAGGTCCCAGGACTGAGCCTTGTGGAACGCCACTTGTAACTGGTTTGGAGTCTGACATGGCTCCAGCAATTCTAACCATGTGGGTTCTGTCCTTGAGCCAGTTTGCAAACCACCTAGTGACATAGTGGTTTATATTTAAGCTGGTGAGCTTATCTATAATGCCCGAGTGGGGTATTGTATCGAAGGCTTTTGCAAGATCCAGGTAGGCTGTGTGGACCACCTTCCCCTCGTCAATGACCTTGGTGACTGTTTCAAAGAAATTGACCAGGTTTAAGAGGCAGGATCTGCCCTTAACAAAGCCGAACTGGGTAGGATCCAGTGTCTGTAGGTCCCCAATATCTTTATTTATGAGGTCCATGATGACCTTTTCCATAGCTTTGCAGACCAAGCTAGTCAAGCTTATGGGGCGATAGTTTCCAGGATCCGTTGAGGCACCACTTTTGTGGAGAGGGACCACTGTTGCTGTACGCCACTCTTTGGGTACATATCCTGTAGTAAGGCTGAGATTGAACAGTAGTTTTATGTTTGGGTTTAATTCTTTTTGGAGTTCATATAGGATGCATCCTGGGACACCGTCTGGTCCCATTGATGCTGTGTTTTTTGCTTTGGAGAGGGCGGCTCTTACCTGAGCATCTGAGATGTCAGGGGGGCAGCACTCTACTGGGATAGATATTTGCCCTTTTGATGGGGAAGGGGTGAGAAGTTTGCGCTGAACCTGTCAGCTAGGATGTTGGCAATGTCTGTGGGTTCGGTGTATTTTCTTTCATTTTGGACTAATTCTGAGCATATCTGAGAATTCCCACCCAGGTTCCTAACATAACTAAAGAAAGCCTTGTGATTATCCTTAGTGTCCTGTGCAATTTTTCTCTTGAAGCTGGCCTTAGACGATTTTATAAGTGCCCGTAGTTTTTTGCTAATACTGATCAGAGATGCCTTCCCTTTTTGGGATTTTGCTCTATCATGTAGTAGCTTCCTCCTTCTATTGTATAGTTTGTTTATGACTGGGGTCCACCAGACAGGACGTCTAACTTTGGAGGATTGGGTCTTGGTTTTATTTGGGATTGCATGATCCATGCATTCCTGAAGGTGTTCATAGGATGTGTTTATAAAGGATTCTGCAGTCTGGGCCATATTTTCCACAGGCCCGTTATATTTTAAAAAATGGTAAGCTGGTATATTGCAATAGGGAATGGGTGGTAAGCTGAAAAACAAGTTCATAGTTATTAGGCATCTCATCCAAAGGAGGACATGCTCAGGACTGGAACACTCCACCCCCTTAAAATACAAATCTACATGCTGTAGGAGTGGAACCTTTTGCCCACTGTATCAAGATGCAAGTATGCTACCTGCTGTGCTACTAACACTGCTCTAAAATTTTTTACCACAATAGTGATACCATTTGCTAAACAAAACAGTTGCACATTTTAATCAGACCTAACATGAGCAGCAGTAAACTTCTCTTCCCTTGAAGCTCACAATTCCTTGAAAATGCACTTGAAAATAAATTCCACCTGTTAACTGTAACTAAGGCATTTCACTCTCTCTCACACACACCTCAACATCTTATTGCTAGAAATCTGGGCAAAGCCTAAAATAAATAGGGGCAGATTATAAATATTGCTCTCATGAACTTAGAACATTGCTAGAATAACAGGATTTATGTTAGTATGCATTTTATAAAGGATATGACACTTAAAACTCAAATGCCTGTCATTATCAATCCTTTTTAAGAGGAATATGGGGCAAAAATCTGGACATTCTGCAAAAACCTGGACAGCTGAGGGATATGCTACCTCCTTCTTATATATACATACAGACACACATACACACTATATCTCACAATCTTTTAACACAATAAATCTGGACAAAGCCTGTTAATGTTGGGGACAAAGGCCCAAAACTAGGGACACATTTAGAAAGTTGCTAGAATAGAATGATTTGTGTTAGAATGCATTTTCTGAATGATATGAAGTCTGAAACTGAAATGCATGTCATTATTTATTAACCAACTATATTCAGATATAGTTGGTTGTCTCAGTACTCACAGTGGCTTGCATATACTCCTCTCTTGAAAGGCCCACTATGCTTAACTTGTGTATTATTTCCCCAGTCACTTCACCGTGGGTTGCAAGGCAGCTTCATCACTAGTGTGTGCACAAAATATAATGCCTTCAATGAGTCTGCAAGAAATCACATGCGATCATTATGGCACAAAGGTTCTACTGAAGATGCTGCCATTTTTTCTCATACATAACAGAAGCCAATAACAGCTGCATTCCACTGCTAGATGCAGCAGTAGCAAAATAAATTGCAGAGAACCGAAATAAATTGGAACCAATTTTATCTACCATTATTTACTGTGCAACCCATGACATTCCTCTCTGTGGAAAAGAAGGCTCTGATGGAAATTTTTGTGACTTGTTAGATTTCCATATTGAAGCTGGTGACACAATATTGAAACAGCACAGTGAAACAGCTGCAGGAAATGCTCAGTACACATCCCATAGGGTGCAAAATGAGCTGTTGGCAGCATGCAAACATGTACTTCGAAAGGAGATTGTTTGTGCAGTGAACAGGGCAGTTGGATTTAGTGTATTGGCAGATGAAACTGCAGATATCTCAGGCATTGATCAGTTGTCATTGGGCATTTGGTTTGTTGATGATGATTGTATTTGAAAAGAGTTTACAGTTTTTGTTCCCATTGTTGCGAGAGATGCACGTATGAAATGTCATTGTCAGTGAATGCATAAAGTATGATCTAGACTTGGAAAAATTACTTGGACAAGGCTATGATGGCTGCTCCATAATGGCAAGCATCCAAAATGGTGTTCAGGCAAAGATTAGTGAAAAGTATCCAAAAGCAGCCTTTATCCACTGCTCTTCTCACAGATTAAACCTTGCAGTCAATGATCTGAATGATGCTCCTGAAATAGGTAGTGCTGTTGGTGTTATCAAGACGATTATTAATTTTTTCCGTGATAGTCCAAAACAACAAGCATTGATACCAAATATACCTCTTCTGTGTGAGACACAATGGACTGAGAAATATAAATGCATTCATGTGTTTAGTCAGAACTTTGAGAAAATATTTGACTGCCTGGCTGATCTTCAGAAGAGCACTGCTGGTGAAACCAGACAAAATGCACATATGTTACTCAGCGCTTGCTCTTCATGCATGTTTCTGATTTCTCTCTTCATTATTGCAAATTACTCATCAGTTCTTGAGCCTGTTGCCCAGATGTTTCAGTCTGTTCAACTTGATATAGTAAAGGCTCAACAACACGTCAACAGACTCACTGAAATATTCAAGGAGCACTGCAACCATGCTGAAGAGCACTTTAGGAATGACATTCTCAGTAAGGCAAGATCACTAACAGATAAATTTGGTATTGAGTTAGTGTTGCCAAGAAATCTGCATCCTAAAACAATGCTAAACCTAGAATGGGAAGAATTCTGAAAACAAATTGCCATCAGTAATGAACTATATCATATCTGAATGCTCGCTTCTTGTCTGATGCATCTGCTTTGAAGTTATAAGACAACCTAAAGCCTCCAATGAGCTACTATTACTTTTGTAGTCAATATTTTGCAGATCTTCTATCAATGATGTTACTGAACAAAAAAAAAAGTGTCAGGTATCGGATTAAAAAAAAAAAAAAAAAAAACATTTTCTGATGGGTTTCAGCTGCACCAATGATTAACATGTGCATCATGCTAACCTGGATAACTAAATACATAAAACTTGTTGATTTTTTCTTTTGTACGTTTATGCAAGGAAAACTTATACTGCAGTAAGCACCATTCTGGACAGGAATATGTTCTTTATGCAGAGTCTTCACAGTTTCCATTAAAATGTCCAATGAACCTCAAATGAATTTGTTGATATTCTCCTCCTTTGACAATCTCGCTAGTGTTTTTTAGTTTTTCCTTCCTTGTCTTATCTTTAGTACATCTTCAACATTATTTCTATTAAACATACTTTATGAACAATCATATGTCACTACCTGCTATACTTTTAATTATATGTCTAAACCACTATGCTTATGTAAATATCTTATGCAGTCATATGTTATCTGCTATATTTTATAAATGTGTACACCACAATGCTCATATAAATATCTTATGTATAGTATGTTAGCAGTTGTTCTGGAGCTTTTCTCCATGGGCCTCTGCTAAAAATGGACAGCTTCAACCAAATGTAAAATAAAAAAAAAATCTGACCTTTATGTGGATTCAAAAAAAAAAGTACATCATGTAACAGACACCAAACAATGGCTGTCACAACAGTGCAAAGCTTAAACACACTTTAATGGCCTTAATGAATGTATAATATTATTTACTGACTCAGAAATCACAAGCTCAGAAAAAAGGTGAAATATTGCTTGCCTGCACCTAGTGAGGTATGGCTTTATTGGCCTGACTGTAACAATACATTTTTAAAAAAGTAAAAGTAAAAGGTCATGTGCATTGGGCTAGACTAGAAATCCACTTACAGCACACTTCTTTCATAAAACCCCAACAAACTAATTAAACCCTATTCAGGAGAAATTGATGCCATTAACACCACCTGCTGAAATCAATATGAAAAACTACTCAAACATAAACTGGTCAAGAATGGATAAATACTTACCACAATTATTATTATTTATATTCCCTATCTTGACTCATTAGCCTCTTCATTGACGTCTCTCTTTTCCAGCAGTAACACTGCTCAGTTCAATTTGTTTTATCCGCATCCGAAAATGATGCAAAAGCTGGAACATGAAGAATTCCGAAAACAAATTGCAGTCAGTAATGAACTATATCATATCAACAATTTGGAATTAGAGATGATGAACTGGTTCGACTATTGGCATACTAAGGTTCCCGATATTGCCAAAACAGTAGACTTTGCTGACTTATTTCAACACTGCGATTTCTTTCCTGCTGTTAAGCAAGCAGTTCTGATTGTGCTGACCTTACCAGCCACTACCTGCACCACTGAATGATCGTTTAGCATGCTGAGATAGGTCAAGACCTGGTTAAGGTGTACAATGATTGATGATAGACTTTCAGCACTGTGCATGATTAGTGCTCATCGTGAGCTTGTCATTCGTGAAAAGAAACAGTTTATCAGTAAAGTTATCGACAGTTTTGGCAGCCACAGCAGACACTTACAATTTATATTTGCACCACAGGATTTGTAGGCCTAAACTTACAACAATGTACTACATTCCATATGTTATATAGAATGCTCACAGGAAATGGAAAACAAAAATGTTGTCCTCAGTTTAGAAGAAAATGAGCTAAGAGAAGAGTTGCTTGATTTGATACAGATAGGCAGACATATTAAGATAAATGAAAAAAAATAGACTGTAAAAGGTCAATAAAACCCAGAAAGACAGAAGTCTGATAAAACTAATAAACACAGTAATTAGGACTGTCCATAGTAATTCATGCAATATAACAGAAGTAAACAGGATATGTTACTGTGCAGCTAATTTGATAAATGATAAAGTTGTGCCGCAAGAACACAGGGTAGTGAGGGAAAGGAAGGGGAGAAATCAAATGCCATCATGGAACTATCTAATAGAGAAAACTATAAAGCAATTGAGACAAGAAGTGTCACTGTTGGAGTATAGAAGAGGGAACAGATCAACAAATATGCTTATTTGTATAAACAAATGAACATCTATCTTTCTACGTATTTTTGTTGATCTACAAATAATGACAGAAAGCAGTGCTAATGCTCCAGAGGCCTTAATTTTTGCAAGGAAAGCAACAATAGATGACGGTAACAAAAATGATGACACATTTCACTAGAAGACAAAAACAGAAAATGAAAGAGTTCAATGTGCATAATGATAAAGGAGTATGATGGAAGCAATTATTAAAACAAGTTTAATCCCCTGATGGGAAATCAAAAACTCAAGCTGGCATGTCCAGGTTTAAAATAAGAAAAGGACATTATGTGCAGTTCAAAGCATACAAAGGGTGATAAAAACATTTCTTTTTCACAGTAAGAACAGTGGATGACTAGCACAGCCTTGCTGGAGAGAAAGTAACATCAAAAGCAGTGATAGAATTTGAGGATGCATATAACAAATCTTAAGCTGCCTCTGCTCTGTGAACTAAAAATAAAAACATTATTTTGCTAAGGCTGCACAGTGTACCAATCCACCCAAACAAAACATACTTATGGTTACCCTTTCCAGATTATGTGTACCTGCCTATCCACACTTTCTCATCTGTAACATCTGCATGCACTAGCAATTACTCTGTAATTCTATGCTGCCTCCAGAGTTTTTAGGAAATGTCCACTGGAATACCTTCATAGGTTCATAGGTTCATAGGTAGGTACTAGGCTATCAGCCCTGGGGCCTATATAAGCCTAGCTAAAAGTGTTCCCTGGCTTTCGCCACCAAAGAAAATAATTTTTCTGTGCCCCTATCAAGCAGTGCTGCAGAAGTGATCTCCGTGGTGAATTTTCTATTTCCCATCCAGTCGTCAACATTTTTCTTAAAGAGGGCCATTGAGGAGATTTGCTTGACATGAATGGGTAGTTTGTTCCAGAGTATGGGAAGTCTCTGGGACAGGAATCTATCCCACCACCATGTTCTAGTTATTGTGGTGTCAAGGTTTAGGTCCCTGGAGCATGTGGTTTGGAGAGATTGGGATTTCTTTAAGTGTAGCATGTCCAACAGCTCTGGGTTTGACATAGCTTTGTATGTTGGGCAGAGATCACCTCCGAGTAGGCGATATGCGATGAAGTAGAGCTGGAGTTTTTTTTAGACGGTTTGCGTATGGCATCTGTTTGAGGCTGGTAATCCTTTTAGTGAGGTATTTCTGTAGCCTTTCCAATTGTTGTAGGTGTCTTGTGAGCTACATGCCAAACGGGGCATTGTACTCTATAATGGGTCTGATGAGGGATGAGTAGAGAGGAACAATGACCTCTATTTTTCTAGAGAAGAACCCTTTTGTGATGAGGTGTGCCACGTAGAAGGATTTCCTGACTACTGTGGTAATGTGGTTAACAAAGGAGAGATTACTGTCCACCTGTGTCCCGAGGTCTCTTACCACACTTTCGGTGTTTAGTGAGCTACCACCTATGTGGTAGTTCATGGGTACTGAGTTTTTCCCAAAGGGATGACAATGCACTTCTTGGCATTGAGCTTGAGGCCATGACTTTGACACCAAGCATCTGTCTCTGTGAGGCCCTTTTGTAGAATCTACATCATTAGGTGATACTATTATGGGTCCCAGTTTGCAGTCATCTGTGAACTTTGTTAGCCAAAGACATTTTGTGTTGGCCTGCACTTCAGAGAAGTAGATGCCAAACAGGAGAGGACCCAGGACCGAACCCTGTAGTACTCCATTCATCACTGGTCTGAAGTCAGACTTGGAGTCGGCTACTTTTACTGTGTGGGTTCTGTCAGTGAGCCAGTTGGCCACCCATCTTGTGACATAGGGATTTATGCCCAGTTTAGTGAGTTTATCTATAATTTTCTCATCTGATTTCTAAATAACTAAAACAAAAGCACAACTATAAACACCACAAGACTAAAACTAAATCAATGCAAGACATGCTTTCTAAACACAAACTATGCACCCTTAGAATACCCTTCATTACATATACTGCAAACCCCAAACAGATTTAAACCTTCACTGCACCTGCTTCTGACAACGTACCTTCTTGATGACACACAGGACAAATATATATTTGCGCAGTTATTCAAACCCAGACTGTTTTTAAAATAAAAAAATCACTTACTACCAATGGACAAATTACACTACCAAAGAAAAATAAGTAGTAGATCAGTAACTACAACTCTCTAGACATCATACCGAGAGAAAACTATATATTTATTACTTAAAAGTCAGTAATGCAGTTAAACCAACTATTTCCCCTTTAGCTACTGGCCTCCAAACTCTCCAGTGAAGACCAGAAGCATCAATGGCACCTACAAATGTCATTTATTCTAATTCAGATCTGATTTAACAATCCAAACATAAACTACACAGTCAACACAAGTGCTCTTGTCACAAGCACCAAGCTATATAGTAAAAGTAGCATATGCCTTGACACCAACAGGTCAGACCTCCATATAACAACCAACTGCATGAGACATGACAGCAGTTACATTACTCATTTATGCCATTACACCTACCAACAAGAAATGAGAATCTCGTACAACCAAACGTTACAGTAACATCATACATTTGTTTGTTTATGGGTTTTATGTCAAAGGAATATAAATTGTCACAAAAACAGCTAAATTTACCAAACACTGGTCGCAGCCAAACCATTCTACACAAGACCAACCAAGTTTCAACTGTCCCGGATTTTGGCTTTTTTTTCTCTTTCTTTCTTTCAGAAAATGAGAAGGAGATGTATTCCACTGAAGTAAAGCGGGGAAATTAAACTACTCAATTTTTTCAAATGCCTTGCACCACTAACATTTTGGCACCAGGCTTGAAGCTTAGCTGACATATTGATTCTTTCTGTGAAAAAAAAATAAAATAAAAACCAGGAGGAGCTTCTTTCTTGTGACAGAAGCACAGAATGTACCTTAAGTGCTTCACACACGACAAATCTTTCTCAGGCAAAACTAAAGCTCTTTCTGGTCACAAAAAAGACACAAAGCTCATTGTTCACTCTGCCACTGCCACTGGCAATCTGGATAACTCTTCTTGGCCAGCATTGCCAACTGATATGAAAATGCCCTAGATTTTGTGACCCCCCCCCCAAACCAGCCGCAACAGTCTACTGACAAAATATGCACAATATCCACACCCCAGTGAAAATAAATAAACAGACAATTTAGTAAATATCTCTTTAAACAATTTAATCTTAACCTAGCACTGAAGGAGTTAATTCACCAAGCACTCTCCCCTGAGAATCGCTCACCTTCTCAAATCAGCTTGCCTCTCGAGCTTTCTGCCAGTTAGACATGAAAGTGCTATGGGCGTACACATAGAAAATCAGTGACGGAACAGATCAAGAGAGTACACCTGGCATATAAAAAGTAAACAATGCCTGAGATGAATTTCCCACATAACTAAAAGGTATGGACATCGTCTCTCTATTTTAATTTCTCCAAGTCGTTTGGGATTCTAATACCATGACAGGAATGAACCCCATTCCTAAGTCAAAGTATGATTAAAGTTCATGAAATTAGTATTGTTTCAATCTTTGTTGTTGGCGGGTGCTGCGAAGAGCCCCTCTGGCTATATGATCACTACTGACTCCTACTGGAATTCATACAGAGTTACATGTATCAGTACGCCCATAATTTTTTTTTATAACATCCATTGCTCCTACTACTATTGGAACTGCCTGGGTGTCTTTCTTTAACACTGCCCTTGTTTCTGCCTGCAAATCCTGGTATTTTATACAGTATGGACAGCACACTAGTAACAAAGATAAACACCTGAAGAAATTAAGCGTCGATACTGGCTTTTGCTTCTTTGAAAGCTGATAGAGAACCCAAAAAATTAACAAAACAGTAACAACTAATTCACAGTATACAGCTTTTAAGACAGTTATTTCCTGATTGGGCACCCCATTATGTCATACTACTTTACAAAGTGCAGAACAAACTGTAAAAATGAAGGCTAACATTCTGTGGGTATGAGTTGCATGCATGGTATACGTGAATTCTGCAATTACTTGTAGAAAGCACATTTATTTAGCACACAAATTCACTTCCAACACACGTGCTTTCACAACTGCTCTACTTCAAAAGTCCAGTTCTGACATTCACTTTCAGCTTGAAATTTTATGTCAAAATACCTACAATTCATCTAACAAATAAATGTAAAGGAGGGGGTCCCGTCCTCCCCTGCATATAAGCAAATATGCCACCAAGACATTTAAATTGGAACCATTTAATGTCAACTTAACATCAACAAAAGAATACATACTTAGTTTACTGGAGGGGGCAGTCTTTAAAAGAACAGAAAGTTGTTATTTTACACCACCGTGTTTACAGCATAGTTAATCAAGTGGCTCAAACCCTTTCCTGCTCAACTCAAAGACTGACAAAAAGGAGGAAACCATTCATGCAACATAGTGAAAATATATTTATGCGGTTAAGAAATCATCAGCGCAAACAACTACTTAAAACAGAGTTAACACACTTAAAAATCAGCTTTGAATATTCTATTTGAGTCTGCAGCCAAGTTTCTTGATAAGCCGCACAGGCTGACAAGAGAAGTGCATGCCAAAACATCCTGCAAGACAATACTGTTGACGTTAAAAGCCAAAGATGACCCATCCTGATGTCCTTAAACAAGACAAGACTGATCTCAGCAAGTGATCAAAAGAAACTCATCTCTGTGAAAGCATCCATCTTATCCTTCAAACTCTAAGCGGCTACAAAAAGAAAATGAATACAAATATTTTGAACAAACAACAAAGAGACTTCTTCTTCTCACTACACTTCTGCTCAAATTTGAATTTCCACACTATGACGTCTGCAGATGGATTACGTCATACATAACATGCCTACCATTCATCCTAGTATGTTACTGGTTTAGTTATCAATCACTCAGAAAACTGCTTCTGTCTTTGTCTATGCTGAGAAAGGAAGAAATGCAAGGAGCTCCTCCCAAAGTGACAGACTACGCTGCACAACTGTCAACGGTCGGAAAGGCTGGAGATGCAGTTTGAGGGTGAATTGAAGCTTGCTCGTCATATATCATATGACTGCAACCTCCAATAGCATATCAGCATCTCCTCCAAACCTCCGAATGATGCAGGTTTAACGGAAAAAAAAGTACGTTGAAAATCGAAAGATGTGAGTTTTTTGCCAGTACATTTTTTTCTAAGCTGTATTGATTTGAACACACATCATTTGATAAATTAAGAATATCCAGGGGGTGCAAGTGCACCCCTTGCACCTGCTTGTGGGTACCCTTGTATGTGGAATAGGCCTTTTGGCAGAATTATGCAATGAGGACACCCTAACCCAAAAGAAAAGAAAAGTAAGGACAATTGCATTCTAACTTATACCTGGAACTTCAATGCAGCTAAAGCCATTATTAAGGAGGACTGGGCCATCCTCACTGAAAATAAGCAGCTTGTAAAGGTTTTAGGAGATCACCACACTTGTATATTAAATGAGTCGAAGCATGCATAGCTACATGGAAAAGAAAAATAGGGAGCACCAGGATGACATGAGCACTAAAATCTGTGGTGCACCTAACTGCACTTTCTGTGAGTACTTAATGGAGTGCGACTCATTTGAGTGCCCCTATCTTAAAAAGATGGTGAAATCTCCAGCAGGTGGTAACTGTAATACTGAAAAAGTTGTATATACGGCCATGTCTAATGACTGCCCTGCATTTTATTTGGGAAAGACTATGAATACATTTAAAAGGAGGATTTCACTTCATCTTTCTGACATCAGACATAAATGCCAGAGGAACACCTTATCCAAAGACTTATTAGAATACCCCAGAAATTCTGGCTTTAAATTTATCATTCTGGACTGTGTGGAGATGGATGTGCTTGAAGGAGATGTCAATGGTGTGTTGGAGAAAAATAATTATGCTGGTTGTTGAAATTAAATGCATTCAGAAAACCAGGACTTAACTACTATTGCTCTAGTAAGAATGTGTTAAATTTATGTAAACTGCCACACAATCTGTAAAGATTGTTTAGGGAATTGTTTTGAGGAATACTTGTATGTACTAAAAATATACTAAATAATAAAAATGGTGTGCCAAATATGTATAACTATATATTTATATATATATGGATCTACCTTACAAGCTCGACACTTCACAAGATCGACATTTAGAACGACGAGACCACAAGACCGATGGAGCAGATAACCGACAACTTGTAATCCTGACAGCGAAAACACCGACATGGGAAACGTGTGAGCGTGACTCGGTAAGTATGCGATAGTAGGAGATGAAGGAGTGAACAACCGTCACTAAAAACCACTCAAGGTTCACTCCGGAGACCAAATAAGGGTATGAGACCCAAACAACTAAATGATAAATCAAAATAACAGTTCAATATGATGAACGAAACGTAACCATAAGGATGAAATAAAGGTTTGGTTTAATAACGCTTGTTGTAACAAAAGTGCGTTTTCGAATGTCTTCCTCAGAAAAAACACAATATCACATACAATCACTTTGAAGGTACACACACCTTATATACACAATCAAATTAATGAATTTGTTTAATTAATTGCTTAATTGATTAAAATAAACCTGCAGTCTAAATTTACTTTCAAGTTCTAAAATATCATATTATAAAAAATAATAAATAAATGCATTACAAAATATCAATTCAATTTTAAAAATAGGTTTAAGATAGAAAATTTGGTATATATATATATATATATATATATATATATATATATATATATATATATATATATATATATATATGTAATAGAACCTATATAAATGTTAATTTTTTAGAATAATAAATAATGTATATTGAATTGATGGAGTACTACTACCATCTGGTGGACAAAAAACAAATTACAACTTGGCAGCCCTTAATTTTAGAACAGGAATGATAGAAAGCATTTCATTCAAACCCGGTTCCTTAGTAGCATCCAATATTATCTGCCAAAATAGTTCTCTATATTCAAGTTTTGTTTCCCACATGCCAACCCTAGCCTCCTTTGGTACAACCTCTAGTACAAAAAAGTAAAATACAGAATCTTTACACACTTGAGTATGACGGAACAGTGCATTATTAACATTATTTCTTTTAATTTCATAAAAATGTTCATATATTCTGGATTTTAACTTCCTTTCTGTTTTTCCTATGTAGAAGGCAAAACAGGAGTAGCATGTGGCAATATATACAACCCCTGATGTATTACAATTGGCAAATTTAGAAGAAATAATGGTTCTTTTTCTACTAGGAATTAAATACTGGTGCCATTTTGAATGTATTGACATTGGGAGCAGGAACCACATTTGTAAGTACCTATTTTATGTGATTCACAGTTAGTCTTAGTAGCTCCCCCAAACTCAAAAATATTTTTGAGATTCATGTCCCTTCGATATATAAATTTTAATGGCTGATTTTTTATGTATTCAAGTTCTGTGAAATCCCTAAACCTGTCCCATTCTTTATTGATAATAGTTTTAAGTACTGCTGCATCACCTGTGTAATCCATAATAAATGCATTTGAAAAAAAATTTGGGTCTCATACCCTTATTTGGTCTCCGGAGTGAGCCTTGAGTGGTTTTAAGTATGCGAGCGATAGTGAGGGATTTAGGATTAGGGTGCGGGTAAGGTGAGTGTGCAATATTAAGGGACTTAGGGTTAGAGTGCAGGTAAGGTAAGTGTGCAATAGTGAGGGATTTAGGGTTAGGGTGCGAGTAAGGTGTGTGTGCGATAGTTAGGGATTTAGGGTTAGGGTGTGTGTAAGGTAAGTGTGCGATAGTGAGGGACTTAGGATTAGGGTGCGGGTAAGGTAAGCGTGTGATAGTGAGGGACTTACGGGTTAGGGGCGGATTAAGTGAATTAGGGTTAGGGTGCGGGTAAGGTAAGTGTGCGATAGTGACGGACCTTAGGGTTAGGGTTTGGGTTAAGGTTAGTGCATAGATAGTTGTGTGTAAGGTGTAGTGTAGGTTTTTAGGTTGTTGGTGTGCTTGTATTGTGTGGAACAGCGAACGTTTTGTTTTGTTAACTGTTGGGATTGTGGTTTGTCGGGCATGTGAACTTTCGTGTTTTTGCGGTTTCGTTCTTGTGGTCTTGTCGTTCTAAATGTCGATCTTGTGAAGTGTCGAGCTTGTAAGGTAGATATATATATATATATATATATATATATATATATATATATATATATATATAGAACAAAAACAGAAAAAGGTGCATGCCAAACCAACTGCGGTGGCTCGGAATACACACACAGCCCAGAAACCAAAAAATCCAGCACTCACAAATAAATAATCCAGGCCCTGTAAACTATATATCAGGGTAAAAAAGGGACCCCAAAACACATTTAAATAAGTGTATCAAGCTTTAATCCAGTAGAACAAACATTCAGGCAGCATACATAGTGGCCATTCAGCTTCTACAACACAGACCAGTGACCGTTTTTGCCCCCTGGCGTCATCAGTGTGAATTTCCATTGAAGCAACCATAAACCCTTAAATTCCAAAGCTCCTGTTGTGATTAAAGGAACAGAGACAAAAAAGTGATATTTCAAGGCACACATATCTATATACAAAACAATAGAAATACTTAAATGGCACATACAAAAACTAATTATGCATATATGTATATATAAATATGTACATATATACAAATACATACAAATATAGATACATAGGCATATAAGAGAGAAAATTTGAAATCAAGAAGTGCAGTATACAATTTAAATATTACCAATGTTCATTATGACCAGGTTTATATAATTTTACCATCCACATTCTTTCTTTCTTATCTAGAATATCATGTTTAGTTAAATCAGACAGCCTATTGCCTTTCACTGTATCAATTCCAACAAATAAGAATTGTGCTGAAACATGTTCCAATCTATGTTTATAGAGTGCACTTCTTTGACGCTTACAGGTTATATCACTTACGTGCACTGCAGTTCTGTTCTTTAAACTTCTAGAGGTCTGTCCAACATAAAATGCCCCACATGTATATTACCCACTCAGTATGACACGTTATTAAATATCTGATGTCAAAAACTTTAGATGTATTAATTGATGTAAATGACTTAGTCCATGATATCACTCTACAATAAGCACAATTCCCACAGGCATTACTACCCCTGGGTGTATCATTATGTTCATTATCTTTTGGGCAATCAATCATCTTATACCATGAAAGTGATTCCCCAATATTTCTTCCACATCTATAGCTATAAGAACAATTAATATCTAAGCATTGGTCAAAAAAATGGTCAGATTTTAACACTTCTCAATATTTAGCAACAACTTCTCTGACTTAAAAGATGTTAGTACCATAATTCATAACAAATCTGATTTTTGAACTATTCATTCTAGTTTGCATGGCCCCATCATCCCAATCTTCATTCATATCTCTACTTCTTAGGAACACCTCTCTTTCATAATTTAATGCCCTAGTTTGTTCACTTTTGATATTATGTCTCTAGTAGCCTCTTCTCACAAATCTAGCACCCATTTTTTTTCTAACTCAATTTTATACCCCACATCTTCACTACAGATACATCTTAACCTCTGAAATTGTGATCTCGGTATATTAGAGATTATATGCTTAGGGTGACAACTGCTAGCTTCTATTATTGCATTTTTACTGAAGGGTTTTCTGTACAAACTAGTTATCATACTACTGTCTGTTGCCTTGGTTGTTCTAACATCCAAAAAGTCAATACTATTGGCTTCAGTCCTGTCAATAAATTTAAGTCCAAATTCATTGGAATTCAAATATTTCTCAATTTCTGACCATATTTAAATAGTTCCAGACCATATGCCCCAACAATCATCCAAATAGCGATGCCACATAATCAGTTATTTTTAAAAGGGTTTTTATCACTATATATTAGTTGCCATTCTAAATATCCCATAAAGAGGTCCACATAAAATGGGGCAAATGTAGTGCCCATGGCCGTTCCCTTCATTTGTAGTTAACAATCACCACAAAAATAGAACACATTGTGTTCCAACACTAATTGTACTAGGGTAATCAAGAAATCAACATGTTTATATGAAAACATACCATACACCTCAAACCAATGTTTAAGGGCCCAAATACCCCCACAATGTAAGATATTCGTGTATAAGGATTGGACATCCAAGGTACAGAGAAAGGACTCAGAAGTAACTTGCAAATCATTCATCAGGCATAGGAAGTTATTAGAATCTTTTAATCTGGCTCTGACCAAATTCAGTAGTGGTTTTAAATGATGTTCTGAATATACTGACAAGGGTTCTGTCAGAGAACCTCTCCTTGACACTATGGGTCTACCTGGAGGGTTTTCAACTGTCTTATGTATCTTTGGCAAAATATAAAACCTTTGAGGTTTAGGATCATCCACAATTAGTTGTTTACTTAGAGATTCTGATATATCTCTATTAGACCTAGCTTTCAAAAGAAATTCATCTATTTTTCTTTTGAAATCCACAGTAGGATCTAACGGCAGTTTAAAATAAACCTGCCATCATTCAATTGCCTCAGGGCTACCCTCACATAATCCATACCACTATTGCACCACCCTTGTCAGCATTAACTACCACAATATTTTAATTATTTTTCAATTTTATCAGAGCACGTCTTTCTGATTTAGTTAAATTGTTGACAAAATCTCTAAAAATAGCATTCTGGTTTGTATGTAAATCACGCAATACCATGTCTTCAAATAATTTCACCCAGTGGTATGGTGGTTGAAAACTAGATTTATTAAAACAAAAGACATCCGTAGAAACATTGCTATCATCAGTTTTAGCATTGAAAAAATACTTCAAATTCAAGTTTCTACAAAAGTGTTTAACATCTAGACATACATCAAACTCAGAAATGAAACTCAGTGGTACATAGCTAAATCCTTTATTAAGTACACTCTTCTCATGTGAAGTTAACTCATAATCATAAGCTGGGACAAAGCCGGTGCTTAGACTATGACTAACAAGAGTACCCAGTGGTGTTTTATTCTTGTTGGAGCCCATGTAGGATGCAGCCTGGGATGTTATCAGGTTCCATAGATGCTGTGTTTTTGGCCTTAGAGATGGTGTTTACAACCTGCTTGTTAGAGATACAAGGTAGGGGACCAGTGGTATGAATGCCATGGGGTACATGTGGCCGGGAGAGGGGAGTGAAGTTTTCACAGAACCTGTCAGCCAACAGGTTATTTATGTCCACAGGCTCAGTATATGTGGTATCATTAACTATCAGTTCAGCACAAATCTGAGGCATTTCATGTCACTATTTCCATGTAGTTTTGGTATAATTCCCCCATTTACCATACTGATGGATGTTCATACACACTCATGCACATACCTGTACACTTTTATACAGCCACTGTTTTCTGTATTTTTTGTGTGTTTTTCTACTATTTTCATTATATAAATATGCTTTTTGGGGCTGTAAACATGAAAACTGTCATGACCGTTTTTTTTTTTTTTTTTTTTTTTGCAAAGCACTGATTTTTTCTGAGCTATTAGTAACTTAGTTTTTTGTGCACAGCAATACACATGGATGGATATTTACTAGATATTATTAAACAGATGCATATTTATATTTATGGTGTTCTAGTTTGATTATGTTTATGGTTAGATAGCTTGATTTTAGTTCTTGTCATAGACCTGATGAAGGCTTTATTGCATTAGTTAACTGAAAGCAATTTTAGTTAAAGCTCTTTTTATGTATATGTTATGCTTTTCTTAATACCTGATCTTGGAATGGGGGTTGCTAATAAATAGGTAGTGTTTTCCTTAACTAGGATTTAGTTTGGTCTAATCAATAGTAATGTGTGGGGGTGGGTACTTGTTGTTCTAAAAGACACTTTTAAGACTCTGTTTATATTGTTTGCCATGAATAGGCTGGTTTAAAATGAACAATACATATATTTTCCACATCTACTTCTAAGTATATAAAAGGTCATATGTTTGTCATTGATAAAATATTTCTCATTTCTTATTACTCATTATTGCTTGTCTGTGACGAATAAAGGATTGTTGCTTTGGAACACTACCTGGATTTCATTGTTTTTGGAAATTATTGTGACTGAGCTCATCAGTGACATTTTAAGACCACCAGTTTCTCTGTTTTTTTAGAATATATAAAAAGGAACAGATCATCAAAATATATTTATAAAGTTAGACCTGATAAAAGCAACACAAAGTATCAAAAGAGATTATCATTTATCATGCACTACTGCCAATAATAAACTAAAAATATCAGCACTAGCAGAAAAACTTAAAAGATAGGCAGACAAATATGAAAGAAAAGTACAACATAAGCAATTCCTTCAAGGCCCCAAAATGTTTTGTATAGAGTAAATGCAAAAGAAAAAGAAACACCACCAAAAAAAGAAATAAATGCATTTTGGAGAAATATTTATAAACTCCCTGTTTAACATAACAAAGATGCTGAATGAATAGAAAAATTAAAAGAAACAGTAAGAAGTTCTAATGTAGGGAAAATGAAATGGGATGGTGTAAATGCCAGAAAAACTAAGACAAAATTAAGAAAATGTCCTAATTGGAAAACTTCAGGCCCAAATGCTGTACCTACCTTCTGGCTAAAGGCATGGACATCTTTATACAAAGCTTTAGCATTGAGTAATAATGATAGCTATCTAGATAGATAGATAGATAGATAGATAGATATTAAGATAGATAGATATGCACTTCCCAAACAGACACCAACCTGGTTAAGAACAGGAAAAATGATACTCCTCCTTATGAGTGAACCAGTTTTGAGGTGACTGACAGGCCCCAAAAAGGAATGGATCAATTGGACAAGAAAAAAGAAAAATGCATCCCAGTTAAGAATCAGTATATGTCACAATTATATATATTTTTTCACTCTGAAGGAGGAAGGGGTCTCCTAAAAACTGATTATATGTATAGATGTGCAATCATTGGATTGCATACACATCTAATTACCTCACTAGATCCAAGCATAGTGAAAATGTTAAAACATGAGGAGAAATATATGATGACATATTTGCTTCATTTAGCAAAAGTATTTTGGCATCAAGCAGGAATGAAAATTAAACCAGAAGTAGACAAAAAACAGACATTAACTGAAAACAAAAGAAAGAATATAAGGAAAAAGGATAAAATGAGAAGAAAATAAAACTTGAAAATACATAAATATATTGTCAAGTGTAGAGATCTCCTAGAACAATCTTATGTTGACCAAGAAGTTACCTTGTGAGTGTTTCTGCCATTTCACACAGAGCTAATCGGAAGAAGGGCACTGAGCAAAACTCTGATCTGTGATATATAACATTAAGATTTTTGTTTATTTTTACAAGGTATTTATAGCACTTTTATTGTCTGCTGCATACTTTGTACTGTATTTTATAGTTATAACTAATCTGCATGGTCGTATTAAAATTGTCTGCCTCACAGGGCCTGATAAATAAGGTTTTTACTGTCACACTGTTTGTAAATCATTTCTAGCTAGTTTCATTGTGTGTGAGGTATTAACTGGAATTTTTTTCCATTTGTTAAACATCTGTTTGTGTTTGTTTGTTCTGATTTCCTGCCAAGGAGCGTATCATATAACTGATTTAGTTTCCCACCCTCGCTCACTATTGGTATCCTGTTCTTATACCTGGTGGCTTTGCAGTTGCCCGCCCCTACTGTAAATTTGATTTGGGACACTCCTCCCAGTCTAGTGTCATTAGCTCATTCTAACTAATACAGAGAGAACATTTGAGAAGGCCAACCCATTTAGTTTTTTAACCTTGAATTATCGTCTATGCCTCCTTTCTCCCTTTCCACTTTACTAAAAAAAAAATATATATATATATTCTAAGCTTGTTTCCTGCCTTTCCTAGTCTTGTCCAGATACATATTTGCTGTATCCGGGATTGTATGTAAGCTTCTGAGCCCACCAAGCCTTCCTGTGGAGGGAAGACTTCTAGCTTATCAGTGGTAGTGGAAAGCAGTAGGTAGCCTATCTACCACAAGAGGAGTGGTTTCTGGCCCAGAAATTGTAATTTATTGGCCGTTTGGGCAGTTTTTCCATCTCTTTCAACTTTCTGGTTTAAAGGAATGTGTTTGCACTTGTTTCCCACCTCTCCTGTAAATAGTCTAGTCCAGATACAGATTTTATTAGAGGGGGACCTTTCCCTTTTAAACTAGAAGAACTTGCGTTAATGTAGCAAAATTAAACTCAATGCATACAATGTTCCAGGTCTTAATGAGTCCTGTTCCATTAGTAGTATTCTTAAACTGAGGAGTCTGCAAAGATGATACACATCAAGATGTAACTGTTTGTTATCATTGTACTAGTACATTAGTTAAGTAACTGCTTCATTTTGTATCAGACATTAGTTTTATTGATGTTTTTAGGGTAATTCTTTCTTATTTATTTAAAAATAGTTCACATTTTACAATTTGTTTTTTTATGCTTGTTCCATGGTTATGTACATATATGGAGTTACAAGTTTTATGTTTGTTGCAAAAGGAAGTACTACTTTGTAGTTGTTAACAGGTTACATGCAATTTTTGTGACTGTTAGTTAAATAGTAATTGCTCGTGAATAGTCCCGTGTTTTTTGATCAAGTGCTTTTAAAAGGATGATGTAATTTCATGTTATTTTCCCTTCTGATGAAGTTTGCATGATTGCAAACGAAAAGCACTTTAAGTTTCATTAAATGAGTGTGTTGATTCTACAGTTGCTTGAGCTTGTTTTTTGTTGCTAAAAGTTTTATGTGCCATGGAGCTTCTCAGATACAGATTTGCTGTATCCAGGACTGTTTGTAAGTTTCTGAGTGGTGCCAAAGTCTGCTCTTCAGTTTTTCCCTTGATCTACTAGTGCACTTTTACTAGCTTATTAGTCCAGCACTTTACCAGACTTCTTGTAGAAATTATTGAAGCACACAAAAGTGTTACCAGCACTAAATGTTCTACAAGGAAACAGCTCCAGTACTTATTATTAATGCCAACCCCTCCAGGCATGTCTAAAGGTCAGTTCCCTGTGCATTCTCCTATTAACCTGGTGAACTTGGGCATCCTGAGGCAATGTAGCAACTGCCTCATGTACATCGACAACCCTCTTCTCTTACCTCCTAACACTCAGACTTACGAGAGATGCACTTATATATCCAGATTGGAAGCCATGCACTCTCCAGCCAAGACCAGAATAGCTGGTCAAGAGGAGAAGATCAGTACTTGCACCACACTACCTGGACCACATATCCCTCCAGAACACACACCAGCACTGTCTTCACATAAAAAACACAAACTGCACACCCACCTTCATGGAGGCTTTCAATAAAAATCTACCCAAACAGCAGAGACTTCCAAGGCAGAAATGCACTCAACCACCACAACACAAAACTAATCATGAGACACATAACTCTCTTAAACAGCATGCAACTCAACCAAAGCCCCTAAGGCAAAACAGCATGCCCAACACACTAGTTATAGGTGACTCAATAATGAGATATACATATCAGTTTACAAAGTCCATTGAAAAGGTGGTAAAAACAGACAAATGGAGGGTTTGTAAAAAAAAAGAACTGGAAACAGTCACACATCATGTTGTTGGGTATGATACTCGGGCCTGTATATTGAAAGGCACAGTGATGTG
>NC_056746.1:871790134-871805134 GCF_019279795.1 Protopterus annectens | reverse complement strand
TAGCACAGAGTACGTGGATTTACAATTTAGATGCATGATTGAAATTATAATCAAAAAGCTTGCTCTTTTTCCACTCAGACCCCCTCCCCTATTTTGCTCACTCTTTCTGGCCCTAGTAGACACTTAACAGCCCTTTAATTTTTATACTCACTGGATATACATATCATTACTTTATACTGGCTGTTTCAGGATTTCATTCAGTTGCAGCTGTAGGTTATATATAAAAATACTCTGATTTTAGTGACTGGGATAAATAAATTTAGCTGTAAGCACATCTGCAACACACACAAAATGTCTGGTGAGAAAGGCGGAATATAACAAGAACCCCATTGCAAATATCCAAATCATTTTCTTGTGCATTTTCAGACCCAGATGGCAGAAAACATTTCGGGTCTATATTATGACATCGAAAACCCATATAATTGAACACAACACAGACACACATAGCTTGAACCACAAATACGCCGAACCCCCTAAACTACGAATTTTCAAATCTCGAACCGTTATAGTTGGCCAACACCAATGTGCGCTACATACTACATACCCAAACATAATAAATTAAACACATACATACTCTAACTGAACTCTCCTTCTAACCCTACACTAAACCTTACACACATTACTGTCTATGTACTTACTTTAACCCGCACCCTAACCATAAGGTCCATAACTATCGCACACTTACCCTACAGACATCAGACATATACCCAAACAAAACAAATAATCCACACACATACAGTTAATAAAACCCTACTTCTAACTCTGCACTAAACCTTACATACATTACCAATCTATGCACTTACCTTAACCCGCACCCTAACCCTAAGGTCTGTAACTATCGTACACTTACCTTACGGAGCTATACCACTGACGGACCAACCATGACACTTCGACATTTCGTGTTTCGTGGTTTTGAACATTTGCCATTACTGTAGTTCACACTATAAGTGTCGGTCTTGTGGTGTTTGTGGAAACAGGATTTTGATCTCGTAATATAGACCCAACATTTCTACAATTACTACAATTAAGGCTCTGTATAGAGTATCTCTAGCAAGATTTACAACACGCAGTCTATACATTGCTTAGTTACATGCACTGATGAAGGTGCTTTTCCCTGATTTAAGTTGTAATGATTGCTACTGGACTATGTGGCATTGACAGTAAAGCCTTGATAGGACATCAGGGGCATCATATGATACCTGTGGAAGCATGAAGCAAACCTGACCTTTTCTACATCCTGAAAGTCATCAAAGGAGCATCATATACCTCATAAGCATCATGTACAGATTCTGTTCGATAACAAAGAATTCACATTTTTGTCAGGTTTAGTTTTACTGATTTATTTATTTATTTACAGTTTATTGACCAATAAAGTCCCACTAGGCCAATGATATTTTTTCAGGGGGACCTGAGGTGGTATTCTTACTGACTAGGGAAAAGTTGGTCAGGACACCAAGGAACTTACACTAATCTTTTTGATAAGTGCAGTGGGATCTTTATCACCAACTCAGGCAGAAGGGGGGGTCAGCTTAACATCTTATCCGAAGGATGATACTGAATGTCTTTGTTCCTATTTTGTTTTGCACTAAATTTATATTATAATACAATGGCCATGACTCATCAAAGCCTACACTACATGCTAAGCATGTGTGCATAATGTGCCGTAAAGAGTGAGCTGATTGGTATTCGTTAAACAGCTCTAGACATCACATCCAGCCAGATCCTAACGGTAAACAGCCAAATATGGTAAAGAAGGTGTAATGAGGTGAAATATATGCTAATGAAGCAAATCAACATGGCAGAGCAATTTAGGAATGTATAAAACGTGGGAGTACATGCCATGTTCCCTTTAACTCTCATTTCCAATATTCTTTGGAATACAGATACGAGGGCACTTAGAAAAAATGCTAAGGGTTGCTGCTCTCATGATTCTGTATGTGCAATAGCCTTTAGTACAAGGTGCTGTTGCTGCTTCAAGACCATGGTAAGTGATGAAACAGTAAAGAACAGATAAAAATGATTATCCCCATTTGCAAGTATTAGATGCAACTAAGATAAAACATGGATCAGCTGTACAGGAATATCAGACATAACTCATGAGTAATATATGTAACAGAAATAGTAATAAATTACAAGGAATATAATAATGGCATTTCACAGCAGATAGTATACAGCCTGTCCATCAAGCCAAAGCAATTAAAAATGTCGTTAAGTTACACTTAAAGACAGTTGTATAAATGAATACGACTAAAAAAATGGGGTCTATATTAGAAACCCGAAAGACGAAGACAGCGAATCTGAGTTCATCGACACATAAAGGTCAATGACTGCAAAGAGCGAACACCGTAAACACTGAAAGAGAGAACGCCGAACATAATACCGGAAGCAACAGCTCCATACAGGTAAGATAAACCCGACCCAAAAAACCTAACAAAAAAAACACTTTTAAAACATTTTTGCAGGGGGGGTCAAGCCACCCTGCACCCCCCACACCCCCCTACTTAAATATACCAACTCTGAGACTGCACTACAATGGAGAAAAGGATTTACTTCCTCATCCCCATGATCACCCTGCTGGCTGAGGAAATCCATTCGGCATTCTCCCTTTCGACATTTACGGTGTTTGTTCATTTTGTACATCGACCTTTATGTGTCGATGTACACAGATTCGCTGTCTTCATCTTTCGGGTCTCTAATATAGACCCCAAAAAATGTATGCCCATACCATTTTCAGGTGGTCGTGGAATTCAGTGCCAGATCTGTCTAGACAGAAAAAATGGAGAGGGATAGAGATATGATAAGCATTAAACAGAAGGTAATACAGAAAGACAACACCAATACTTATGTCTAAGCAAAGTTTTATTAAAAATACATCACTGTTCTCCAACCTCCCCTCTCTCTCTCTCTCTATATATATATATATATATATATATATATATATATATATATATATAAATGGCATACCACCCTTTGGTTGTATTTCATCTCTGCACACACATCAAGCACAACACTGGGAAAAAGTGAGCTGAAGGATTGACCAGAAAAAATATGCATTTATGCAGATATCCATTAAAAACATATAGATCTAAGACATTCCTGTAATCCCCCACCCCATAAATGACAGATGTGAATAAGGATAAAGAAATTTGTTAGCCCGGAATATATAACAGTATTAGCAATGGATGACATGTATGAAATGACAATTGCAAAAAGCATCTGTTTTCTTTATTCAGTCTTCTGGTAACAACGCTAAGGACATGTGACAGAACAAAACTTTTGCATGCAGTATAAGTCAATTATTCTTTTTTTCACAGCAACTGTTAAACTATCCTCACACTAAGGAATTTGCAAGTCGTAGACAGTACTAAGTTAAGTAATGAAAATAAAAGATCTATATAAAACAACCATTCCCTCCACCTTACACCAGCAAACACACGTCAAGGTTATAAACCCCTTCTAATGGAATAACACTTGTGTTCATCAGGCATATACTACAGGCTTACCATACTATATTTGCTGAAATGTAACTTTAACATTGCTACTTTTAATATACAAAACTTCTTAAATGTGTTTACATCTTCATAGAAATGTTGCTATAAAGGCATGTAACATTAGATGAATTTCAGTCCAGTACAACAGCTATACATTCTATACCAACACAAATGGACAAAGTGCAAACATCACTTAATTTTATTTGAAAATAATAACAATAACATCATCTTAACTGTGTAACTATTACTTGTAAAGAACCATTGACAGCATTTGTAGTAAAGTTTGCCAAAAGTAATGCAACTGCTGCAGTCAAACAGCAACACTTAAAGTTGGTGAATGCACGCAGTCCAGTCTTCCATACTATGAAATAAGTACCTTAGCCCCAGGCTGTGCTTATATAGTGTAGATTAAGCCCTCTGGACATGGTGAATATGTAAATCAAGTGTCAGCTCATCATCATTGAATGGCGTGAGTATCTACCTCATGCTTTGCACATACCCTATCAGTACAAGAGCAAATATTGAGAAGTGGGGTTAGCTAATGGCTTGCAAGTCTGACTCATAAGCAGTAGTACATGAATACTGTGATTGGTTTTATTTACCTTGTGTTTTACTTGTATTCTGCTTTTAACTGCAAATTAAAACTTGAAAAGAGTCCACAGCTCTCTCTTGTGAGTCAGGCAGAATTTTTTCCCCCACCTTCTCACCCGGTTACTGTAGTGTTCTTAAAAATCACTATCTTTCTAGTTGCCTTCCCCTTATCTTAATTTGACCATATATCTCATTTCCTCTCTGTTTTTACTGGCTTGTGTGAGTAAGCACAAAATTATCATTTTGTGAAATCACTCCCCTTCAACTATTTAAATTTAATGGCCATCCTACTGTATTCCATAGTACCAGAACACAAAAGTGACCACCCCCTTTCAATCTATCTTGCTGTTTTAAAAATAGTGACTCTCCACTAAAACTTAAGTTTTTAGACAGGTAAAACTTAAGTTACCTACTTTCACATCTAATTCCTCTAGTGCACACTGCAGTGTTTAGGATAAATCATTTTTTTTTCATCTTACCTTTAAGCATCGTTGTGACTAGCACTTGCTTTAAAAACTGCTGGAAAGCACTAGGATGTCTTAAACTGATACAAGCATTCAGCTCTCCTTGTTAATAAGGAGAAATTAATCATAGGCACTAAACAGCATATAATTGCAAAGTACCTTGCTAAGGTAAGGGAAAACAGCTCTTGTACTTTACAAAAAAAAGAACCAAACCAGGCAGGCCCAAGGGTCAGCTTCAAGTGATTTCTCCTGTCCATCTGGTGAATCTGGCCATACTGGGGCAATGCAGCAATTGCCTCATGTACACAGACAACCCTCTCCACCCAACACTACAACCTGCAAGAGATGCACTTACATAGCCAAACTGGAAGCAAAGCTCTCTCCACCCAAGATTGAGCTAGACAGTCAAGAGGAGAAGGTTAACACCTGCACTACACTTCAAGCAACACATAGCTCTTCTAAACCCACACCACCAACACCCACACATAGCAACACTAAATCCACATATGTGGAGGCCCTTAACAGTAACCTGCCCAAGCAACAAGGACCTCTGAAGCTGAAACACAAACAAACACCAGTCACAACCAAAGTGTCACATAGCTCACAACACCAGTGTGCCACCCAATAGCAGCCCCTAAGGCAAGACAATGTACCCAACACTGTAGTCATAGGTGACTCTATAGTCAGGCACACTGATGTCCCACTCACTAGGCTGACAAGAAGTAAATTACAGTCAGCTGCCTGTTGGGTGCCAGGATCCGCCACATAATGCATGCACTCAAGTCACTCCACAACGAGTACAAATATGACTCTGTCATTGTCCATGTTAGAGTGAATGACTTGAGATGTACCTCCCTGGACTACATGAAAAGAGACGTGGAAGAGCTCTCGGATCATGTGGCCCAGGCAGGTATGTCCCTAGCCCTGAGTAACATCCTGCCTTTGCCCAGAATGATACCACAGTATAAGGACAAAATTATTGACTTCAACAATTGGCTAAGCTTCTGGTGTCATTCAAAGGGGATCCGGTATCTGTCTGCCTGGGACAACATGATTGACAGACCACAATGCTTTGGCAGAGAAGGTCTGCACCTGTCACCCCTGGGATTCAGGTTACTGGCTAAGGCTCTTGCCACCCCTATAATGCCTTTTTAGGCAAAGTTCAAAGGACAAAACCACCACAGTAACAGGTACAAGCATGCAAAATCTGAGAGTAATGCTACTCAATGCTAGAAGTCTAAACCTCAGAATACAGTCTCTTGAGGGACTCCTAAAAATGGTGAACATCCATATCTGTGCAATAACTGAGACCTGGTTCAAAGCTCCAGAGAGTACCCCTGCAATACCAGGCTACAACTCTTACCACACTTTTCGGCCACCAAACCAGGACAGAAACACTAAAGGTGGAGGAGTGTCCATATTCACCAAGGATATTCACAACACCAGGCTATTTGCCCAACACAATGTGTCTGAAATTCTCCAGGTGCAACTAACACTAGGTAAGACTGCAATCCAAATTGTAGCTTGCTACAGATCCCCCACCATGCCCCAAGATTCTCACTACACCTTTCTAAACATACTGGAAAATATTAAGATAAAACCAAACACCCTAATACTGGGTGATTTCAACTACCCTACCATTAACTGGGAAAACTACACGTGCACTAACACCTTTGTCCAACGGTTCTTGGAATTCATAAATTCCAGTGCCCTGGATCAACTAATCCTTAGTCTCACCAGGGGCTCTAGTATCCTATACCTGGTCATTATCAACATGGGAAATCGATGCTCCACACCTATGGTCACTGCCTCATTGGTCAGGTCTGACCATAAGCTAATCACCCTTGACATCCACATCCCACCCCCACTCCCCAGTAAGGAAAACTCTGTAAAAAACTTCTCCAAAGCCAACTTCATGCTACTCAAGTCAGAAGTGACAAACCTCATGACACCCATGCAGATGGGAACTGAAAGTTCGATTGCTGAACCCTACACTAAGACACTGTACGAGCACATCCACTTGTGCATGAATTGTGCCATCCCAGTAGAACCAAGATGCTCTCCTCCAAAAAAAGGAAGCCAGTCTGGTGGTCCTTTGCCATAAACAAACTTTACAACAAAAGGAAGAAATTGTTACAGAAAAGAGGAAAATCCCAGGATGCAAAAAACTCCCTTACCAGCTTCAGTAAAAAGCTGATATTCAACATAAAGTCCTCCAAAGCTAGTTGCGAAAATAAAATTGCCAAAGATTCCAAACCCAACCCCAAGGCATTCTATAGCTATGTCAAGAATCTAAATGGCAATGCTCAGATCTGCTCTGAGCTACAACAGAATGGCATTAAATATACTGATCCCAAAGATATTGCCAATATCCTGGCAGATCAATTCAGTGCAAACTTCACCCCCATTTCAACCCCTAAAAGGCCCATCTCAATACCGAAAGATTGCCAAATTCTGGCAATAATGGCCACACAGGTAAAAATTGAACTCTCCAAAGCTAAGAATACAGCATCCATGGGACCAGACGACATCCCAGGTTGTGTACTACATGAACTACAAAATGAAATGGCACCTCACCTAAGTGTCATGTTTAATCATAGCCTCACCTCAGGCTTCGTACCCACTGAGTGGTGCACAGCTACAGTTATCCCACTCTACAAGGGGGGGGGTCCACCTTGGATCCCAGGAACTATCTCCACATCAGTCTGACAAGCCTAATCTGTAAGGCCATGGAATGTATTATCATGGAACTTATAAACAAAGATATTGGCATCCTTCAAACACAGGACCCCACATAGTTTGGGTTCATGAAGGGCCGATCTTGTCTCCTGAACCTGATTGACTTCTTCAAATCAGTCTCCAGAGCTGTGGACAAGGGTAAGGTGGTCCACACAGCCTATCTGGATCATGCCAAGGCCTTCAACACTATTCCCCACTCTGGAATCATAGATAAACTTACTAAGCTGGTCATTAATCCCTACGTCACTCAATGGGTTGCCAACTGGCTTACTGACAGCTCACACTGTAAAAGTAGCCGACTCCAAATCCAGCGCCAGACAAGTGACAAGTGGAGTACCTCAGGGTTCATTCCTGGGACTGCTCTTGTTTGGCATCTACTTCTCTGAAGTACAGGCCAACACTAAGCGACTCTAGCTAACAAAGTTCACAGATGACTGCAAACTGGGAGCCATTATTTAATCCCCAAATTATGTGGATATTCTACAAAAGAGCCTTACAGAAACAGATGCTTGGTGTGAGAGCCATGGGCTCAAGCTCAATGCCAAGAACTGTATAGTTATTCCCTTTGGGAAAAAATATGTACCCGCAAATTACCACATAGGTGGCAGTACAGTAAACACCAAAGTGTGATAAGAGACTTAGGGACACAGGTGGACAGTGGTCTCACCTCCAATAACCACATTGCCACAATAGTCAGGAAATCCTTCTATGTGGCAAACCTCATCACTAAGGGCTTTTTATCCAGAAAAAAGGAGGTCATTGTCCCACTGTACTCATCCCTCACTAGACCTATTATAGAATACAGCACCCCGTTTGGTATGTACCTCTCAAGACATCTGTAACAACTGGAAAGGCCGCAAAAATACCTCATTAAAAGAATCACAGGCCTAAAACAGATGTCCTATGCTGACCATCTAAAAAAAACTGCACCTATACTCTGTCGCATATCGTCTACTCAGAGGCGATCTCTGCTTAACATACAAGGTCATGTCAAACCCAGAGCTGTTGGACATGCTACACTTAAGAAATCCCAATCCCTCAGAGACACACGCTCCAGGGATCTAAACCTTATCATCACAATGAACAAAACATGCTGGAGGGGTAGGTTCCTGACCCAGAGCCTCCCCAGACTCTGGAATAGACTGCCCATACATGTCAAGCAGAGTGCCTCTTTGGCCCTCTTCTAAAGGAACCTTGATGACTGGATGGGAGATAGGAAATTCACACTGGGGATCACATCAGTCACCCTGCTAGACAGGGGTCCAGGGAAGTAAATACTGTGGGAAGAAATAGCCAGGGAATTGTTATGGCTAGGCTTGTATAGGTCCTAGGGCAGATAACCTAGTACCAACCTATGAACCTAATAATTAAGTATTTTATCATCTGGTTATTTGATGTACACTTACAGAGAGTGAGTCAGAGAGAATAGATTTACAAAAGAAATTTGAGATTAAAATGATTTACTTAGGAGATAATCTTTATACCAAGTTTAAGAATAAAGGTAAATATGGCTCTGAGTACAAAGGGTGTGCAAGCTACATGAAGGATGGAAAACATAAGCATACAAACAATACATTTCTAAAAAATGCAAACCATAATATAACCATTCTACAAATGTATCAGAAGAGAGTATTGCTCACAAAAGAAAGGGAAGAATGCCCTCTTGCATTACGGGCATTTATTTTTACTGTGACATGATTTCTTAGATTAACTGGTGCAACTATCACATTCATCCAGACAATTAGTGTGAAATGACATAGGACAGCTTTGAGAAAATGGTTATATTGTTCCATAAATGCAAAGTGTTACAATGTCAAATCTTGAATATATGTGCTCCACTTTCTCGGCCTCATTAATAGCTCTCTATATGTGACACATACTGTTAATTTTCTGTCTTTCAGTTTAATACCATGGTTTCAAGGTTCAACTCTAGAGAGGGTGAGGTCTGTGTGAAAACGGGGATCTTCAATACTTCCATTTTCATGGAAGCATACCACAAAGTTGAGAAATCATCACACAGAGATATTTTCCTTCTTTTTTGTTTTCATCCTTTGCTTAGAGCTTGGTATTGCACGGTGTTGACTGTCACCATTTACTAGCAGTGAATGACAGTTCACGTCCCAAGGCAGAAATTCAAAAAATACATTTTAGAATGCCATCAGTAATCCAAATGAGGCTGGCATTGGTGTGCTTTACTCAGCACACTGGACAATACAGAGCAAAGAAAATACACTTCTTATGTAACTTTCTCTGTTGCTCAATGTGGTCAATTGTGAGTAACAGCAGTGGTAATACAGGATTCAAATCCAGGTTATAGATAGTTTTACTGAAGGGGATAAGAATAACAATTGTCACAGACATTTTATTAGGAATTGAACATGATGTTCAGCTGTCAGCTTGTACCATTAAATTTGCAACACAAACTCTGTGTACTGAATTCTAAATAGCCTAACTATACTCTGCATGTGTTAAGCACAGCAATTAGTATGGTTAATTTATAGGGCACTTAACATTTGTATAATTGAAACAATACTTAGTACTGATTAGTAAAAACACATCTTTTGTACCTTTCTCTGTGGCTGAACATTTTAATGCCCTAATGTATAAGTAACAACAACAATAATGCAGGGTCTTATTCCAACTTTTGATATTTTTAATGCACTACTCACAATCAGACATTTTTTTTTGGAAAAATAAACTATTGATATTAATAATAACACATGTTATATGTATGACATAATGAATATGACATTTATTAAAGTGTGAGGAAATAAAATCAGTAACATAATGAATGTGGAACTATGGATGATTAATTCAGAATATTTGAAATATGTGTGAAATAGTAATCATGACAGTAATACATTTCATTTAAAAATATGTAACTCTTACTTGTGTATGCTGTGCACAAAAAGAGCTTATTTAATCTCCTGTGTGGATCCTTCATCAAGAACTGCAATTACATGAAGCCATAATGATGTGTAATAGAAATGCAAGTTATGATAGTTCACATCTAAAGGCAGAAACTCAAAAATTTAATTTGGGCTGATGTCAGTAGCACAAATGAGACTTGCACCATTGTGCCCCTGTCATCAATATTGCAGTACGGAGTCAAGAAAATACGCCTTTTGTGTAATTTTCTTAGTGGCTCAATGTGTTAATGCAGTACATTTGGTGTAACAGAAGAGGTTATGCAGGGTTTGAATCCATATTATAGATCTTTTAATGAGGGATTCAGAGTTACTACTGTCACAGAGTTATTATTAGGAATTGAACATGAAGTACAACTGTCAAGTTGCAAAATGAAATTTGTAACAAGTCTGCATAGTGTGAAGTATGTTATGCATAACATTGATCTTAATTAATTTAAAGTACACTTGCATATGTCTACTCTTCTCAACATTTTTGGAAAAAGTATGACTCAACACACATAACATCATTAGGTGTGTGGGACAGTAAGTCATTTAAAGTATGTATGGCACCTTCCTCAACATGTTTTATGAGTTCATTCAAATCAATGCATAGGAAATTGATTGACATCTATAAATATTGCCTTCTAAATATAACTTTAGTAACATAACAAATGAAAGTCAAACAAACAGAGGTTTGTTATGATTAGTTGAAATTGTTATATTTCAACTTAAAAATGCATGATGTTAGTTCTCTTGTGGTATTAAGAGCCAATAAACAGCACAAAGTAATTTAGCCTTCTTTTTAGTAATGGGTTTAATTCTGAGGTGCTACAACTCACACTTTCCAAAATATATATTGCATCAATCCATTATTCCCCAATTGATCATTTACTAACACTAATTATTACCAACATTCTAGAATATGTCATATCAGTGTGTCACAACAGTGTATGTATGAGGGTTTATATCAGATAATCAAACTTTCAAAAAGTTCAAGTGTCACATGGTCGACATCATATGATCAAACTTCTAAAAGTTCGAAAATCTAATAAAAAAATAAACTACTCAAATAACCTACCTGAACATTTTAAGTAGGGGGCATGCCCCCCTGCACCCCCCACATGCCCCGCTCTTTAAATATACCTACTTTGAGATCGCACTACAGTGCATAAAAGGAAAATCTTCCCATTCTGTGCTGTATGGAGATCTCCGTTGAAACGTTCAAACTATCAAAAATTCGATCATATGGTGTCAACCATATGACAGTCGAACTTTTAAAAGTTCGATCATCGATTACCATCCACCATGCCAGATAGCAGAGACAGAGGTTACAAGATATCTTTTTAAAGGTAATTCAGATATCAGCAGCAAAAAAATGAGGATTTCACAGTGGAACATGTATAAATACACATAACACATAGCCAAGGCATGGTCATATTTCACATTGCAATATAGTTTGAGGCAATCATAACTGATTTTGTTATCAGGCCATTTCTGTGCTTTCTATACCACAAATGCAGCTGTGCATAGGCAGGTACATGTGATCTCTGAATCAGCCATCAATTCACTGCCATATTTCTAGATATCCTTCAGAACACATGGCAGGTAAAGTGATGGTGGTGCTTGATTTAGAGCCCAAAAATGGTGCCAAGAGGAGTCCAGGATATTTGCAGGACCATACCTGGTCTCAGTACAAGGCTAAAACATAGAATGGCTTGGCCATGGCTGCCACCAGTGCAACTGACACTCCATGCACTGGTGAACAATGCCAGCACCATCATAGTGACATGGCAAGGTTCAAGCAGGATGGCCTGAAGCAGGATTTAGAAATGCTGACACTCTGAGTTGTGTAAATACAGAAAATCATCACCAGACAATGAATACCATGGATTGGCCAGGCAATACAATCTTTTATAATGTTTCTTTTTTTTTCTGTTTTCTGTTCTGTTCAGCTGCTGAAGACATAGATAGAAACAGGTGATCTGGCAGGCCTCAGAGAGGAATGAGGTAAGTATTGCTCAGTATTAATGCAAGCAAGATCATAATACATATGAAATTTATTAAATTGTGTCAAATTTCTGGGCATCGGTTCATTCAAACTTAAGACACACACAACTGAGTAGGCACACCCTACTTATATCCAGCATACATGATTGCTACAATAGCTCTTGACTATTGCATTAGGCAATGTGTAAATATACTTACCTGTGTGGAGGTTCACTTCTAAGCAGCAGCAACAACAGCAATTAGGTTGTACTACAGAATATTATATAAAACATATTTTTACAATCATTAATTAACACTAAAGTACATCACTGAAAATGGTTGTCTGTTTGCCTACTTCTATAAAGCACTAAGACAGATGTTTTTTATGATACATTAATGACTTCACATGCATATCTGGATGTGTCAAAGTTTACCATATGTGTCATTATGGTTATATTTTGAAATATTAAAATGACATGGAATTGATGATATTTCCTAACCACCTTCCTGAACAGTCTTCTCACTATAAAAAATAAGAAAATGGTACCTGTTCCACAAGAAAAAAAAAAAAAAAGAAATCACACCCAGTACATAGTTCTTCACTATGCCTGAGTGTCTACTTGATACACTTGATTTGGTGCAATTGGCCATACAACATTAATCAGTTGTCACCCAGCCCTGATGTGACTATCTAAATTCATCAAATTCTTGTTACAATTCAACATTTATGTTGTGAAGAAATGGATAGCTATGGTGCCGTTCCACCACCATCCTACACATTTGTTTATTCTTCACCCTGTGTCCTAGCCTGTACTTGCCTCCATTTTCACCACTGTCCTATTGCAAACAATACACATGTCCAGAGGTGTCCCCCCTCAAATATTTAGATTTTAGTCCTCAGCATTTTCATGACAGTTGTCATCGTGCACCATTGGCAAAAACTGAAGATTTTCATTTCGACCGCACTAGTATGGTTATCAACACACAAATGTGCTTAACTCCACAGGGCTACTGACAAGTAGACTGATAGCACTATTGTGAGACAGTTACTCCTACATATTTATTAGACTTCTGGATGTAATGTACACCTTATGGGAGGTTACAATTGCCATTACTTGATGAAACCTGATGTCTACATTCTCCTACAGTATCCCTTGCTTTTATCTGCTGCCATTGTCCTTTCAACAGTTTGATTTTTACTATGTGAAAGATGAGCTTTTGAATGATGAGCTGAGAAAATGCTTAGGTCTGCAGAATGATTTTACATAGTGTCAACGGTTTGAATCCAGAGGTATGTCAAACATTATTAATTTTTTTTATATTAATTAGATGTGTGGAACTGTTCTCTACATATGCTATTTACCCAGCATTATCTTGCTTATGTCTCCATCATTATTCTGCCATCCTATCCCTGCTTGCTTACTATTTCTGAAAACTTTTTAGTACAAAGCATGACAGAATTATTATGTCACACCTCAGATTAACACACTACAGTGATGGCCAGAAATGGCCCATAAACAAAAATCTTTTGTATGGCTTTCCATATCTTCCTAGCTCTAAATCCACTTCATAATACTTCTGTTTCATCTGTCTTTGTCCTAAGCATTTGTGTGATGCCATTGAATGACAAAATAAATAGTGAGTTTTTGCCTTCAGCCGCACTAGTCTACTGCCCCTCCCACTACGGTTTTCAGCCTTGCTGCACTACAGAAAGACAGACTGACATTACTATGAGGAGACAGTTCTCATGTGTTGAACAGACTGTAGACCTGAATTTATGGCAAATGGAACATTTCACTTGTAACTATTGTTATAAAGTATGCTGCACACAAACTCGCTTGCTTCATAGCATTTCCATGTTCCCTTTTAAATATGTATGTTTTAGTACCTGCCATTTGCTTTGCTTTGTGGTATGATCCGCTAGTGATTACATCTATAGATTGTTGATGCCAGATTGGCAGTGGTTTGAATCCAGCATCAGACCCAGCATCTAAAATTATGAGCATAATCATTTTTCATTGCATTTTCCTAATTAATTTATGGATGCGTCTGTTATTCCACCAGCAGTGACATGTTTGGTCCCTTATGTTGCTCGTCATCATCCCAACCTGCTCATACCTTCCCAGCAAAAAGTGCAAGACATTTGGTCTTATCACTTGTGGATGTTTTAATGGCTTCATGTACTCAAGATATGATGCTATCTAAACACTGCTTTATGCAACTTATGTTTGCACTCCAACACATTATACTTGCAGATGATGTACAATTGTGTGGAACCTTTGGCCATGTACTTCCTGAATGATATTAAGTAGAGTGCTTATCTATGTTTGACCTGTATGTTTTGTATTCACATCAAACAATGTCTAAGCATTAGGAAATATTGACAACGACACTTTAAATGATGAAAATTTGCATACAGCTATCCTGAGCTGAACAGTCAGGAAAGCTAGGCTGTCAATCTACTGTTTTCCAGCTGTGATTACCATCCATCATTGGCATGGTCAGTAATGTGAAACAGCTAATCTCACTCACACTACCAATATGCCCATGAATGAAAGGTTATACAACTTATCTGAGCAGAATATAATTACCTGTGATGAAAGCATTGCTGTTTTTTTCTGCTTGTCAAGACACGTTCCTTTTCACTCATCTCTGTGAATCATACTATCTTCTATGCAAAACACTGATTAGGTCATTCTTACAAGTATGCATTAAATTGCACTTAAAGTCATACTCTGCTGTGGTACTTGCAGTTGATATTATGTACTCTAGACCGTGTACTTACATAAGAATATTCCAATATAGCAGAGAGTGACTAGC
>NC_056746.1:871680134-871785134 GCF_019279795.1 Protopterus annectens | reverse complement strand
GAACCCATATATATATATATATATATATATATATATATATATATATATATATATATATACACATATATATACATGTATATCCAAAGACGAAATCGCCAAGATGAGATGTCCAAAACCTGATTTTAATGAACCACCGTAAGCGGTGTGGGCATGTTGCAGCCCCCCACTTTGGTGCATGTGGGTGGCATAGCCCCACCACCTGGATGAGTTGGAGGTAGTTCAGTGTGTTTCTTCGTGAAATGTTGGTCGACCAGATATTTACCCTGAGAAAAGTTTTGACAATACAGTCATTCATTAAAATCAGGTTTCAGACATCTCTTCTCAGTGTTTGTTTTTTGGGTAAGTGGTCTTTCATTAATTTGAAGGAGACCCATATATATATAAATATATATATATATATATATATATATTTGTGTATGTGTGTGTGTGTGTGTTTGTATATGTAAGTTTGCATAAGTACTTTAACAAGGTGTATCTTTTTTATATAAGTCTGAAGTTCTTATTAAGCAGATTTCATACTGGTTAAGTGGTTAAGTACGCAGAGTTAGGCCTTCTGGTAGCCTACATGTAATCAATCTCAGCTCTTTAATGACAGCACATTGGTTCTGTTGTAACTATATGGATTTCACATTGCTGTCCTATACCTGTGCAAAACAAATGGGGTAGTTGTTCTCCTGTTGTACCTCAAGTTTGATTCCATTCTGTATCTTGCTAGGTTTGATTAGAGAGAGCTTCTCTATCAATCTACCCAGCAACATGGTGTTGCCTGTAGTTGTCACATTTTTGTTTTGCATGTTTCTTTCTTCGATCATTTCTTTTTCTTTTTCTTTCTTTTTCTTTCTTTCTTTCTTTCTTTCTTTCTTTCTTTCTTTCTTTCTTTCTTTCTTTCCTTTTCTTTCTTTCTTACTTTCTTTCTTTATTTTTCTTTTCTTCTTTCCTTCTTTCTTTTTCATTCTTTCCTTCTTTCTTTTTTCATTTTTTCTTTTCTCTTTCTTCCTTTTATCTTTTTTCTTTCTTTCTTTCCTTCTTTCTTTCTTTTTCTTTTTCTTTTTCCTTCTTTCTTTCTTTTTTTTCTTTTTCTTTCCTTCTTTATCTATTTCTTTATTTCTCTCTTATGGATTGAGATGTAAACATTATTGAGATACCATGAGTCAGTGCTTATCTAAAGTTTACAAGCCTCCAGAGAAAGTATGAAAAATTTCAGACCTGTGTAACTTTGCATCTCATATTAAATGTTAGTTTAACTGTATTCTACCTTCAGTTTATTTATGAATATAGCACATGATTAAGAACAAAACTTCTATTTCTACTTAATTAGTTTGCTTCTGTTATTTTTCATATCTTGGGTCATAGTGAATTATCTGTGACTTTGCACTTACTGTTATAACAGGTGATGATGTCTGAATAGGAGGCAGCAGCAAAGTGTGATATGCAATACTGTGTCATATGAGACTTCTTCTAATTCATAGAACATAATCAGATTCCCTAAATTAAAACACTCCATGAGATTCATTAACAGAGAGTATGAATCATACTCAAACCAATGCTATTTAACTTCCATCACAATAAGTGGCATTGCTAATCAGATATGCATGTGGTTAAGTTAGTGTGCACCAACAAGGAGCTCTTTGTGGCCCTAGCACAGGCCCATGGCTAGATCATAGTAATCTACCTGCAGCCACATCCAAATACAAGCATGTAAAGTAAACAATGATCACCCCCCCAGTAGTCGATGTGAGTGCATATTCACATTTGTTTAATGTTGATAATACCATCATCAGCATATGCATACATAAAGGTATATGTAATATGAAGGCAAGTAACACAGATGCTGTGGCTAGAGCTGAGGTTACATTACATAATGGAATCCATGGAGATAAAGAACATAAAGGTGTAACTGGAGTTGCAGAGATAAATATTAGACAGAAAGGCAAATTAAACAAGGTGCTATAACACTATGACAATTTTAAAAAATGCTAAGTGTATACAGGAAATGTGGGAAATAAAATAATATAGTAACATGACTTAACAACCCATACCATACCTGACAACATCAGAGTGTTTGCTATGGACCATTACTATATCATGAATGTCATTAAAAAATGAATATATATTCCCCTGGGGGTGGGTTCAGTGCGGCAATTCAGTCCACATGTCAGTATATCCACAGTGCACTTATCCCAGAATGCTCACACTAGAATATTTCATAGCTTTGCATTAGTAAGAAAAGATGCTACAAGGGCCATGAAGCACATTAAACATTATTGCATGAGTACATGGCTCCATAAAAGAAGTCAGAATAATGGTATTTGCTGTGTTTTATTTTAAACTGGAGTGTGGATTGAAGCTTAATTCAGTTGCACAACTGTTTAATTAGCAAAGAGCATGGATTTAATGTCATTTTACCAACTAAAGCCCATTTCCTACAACTGTCCACCTCAACAGCAGCAGAATAATTCAATTATGTTAGAAATTGTCAACCACTGCCGCCACATAATTTACACACTCATTATAGGATTGTTTATTTTCTGGAAATGAAATGTTCATGAATAGAATTGAACCACTCTATTTGTAGGACATGCCACAGAACCAGGCTTAGGAAAAGTGATCGGAAAATACATTTCAGGGGAACAGAATACATGATATCAGGACATGCAAACTGTATATACATGGGTTTGCACCACTGACATTATATATATATATATATATATATATATATATATATTTTTTTTTTTTTTTTTTTCATTAAACCACTGCATTAGCAAGGCATGACACAGAAACACTGGTAGAAAGGTGACTGGCAAACACATTTCATGTGAGCACTACACATGACAGCAGGGCAACCAAAATGGGAATACTTGAGTTTGAATCACTGACTTTATTCAATTATATATTTACCAGAACAATGTATTAGCAAGGCATACCAGCAGTCATCAAGGAGGTGATTGGAAATGCATTTCAGAGGAATAGAATGCATGATAGCAGGACAACCAAATGCACATATCCGGGCTTCCACCACTTTCTTCAAGCATATATTCCCCAGAAAAATGCATATTAGCAAAGCATGCCACTGGAACACTCATTAAAATAGGTGAATGGAAAATACATTTCAGGAGAACAGAACATGTATTAACAGGACAATAAAAATTCACGTACCTGGTTTGAACTCCTAGCTTTCTTTTTAGTTTAAATTATTTCTCCAGGACAGTGTATTAACAAGACATGTCGCAGGAGCACCAGTCCAAAAAAAAAAAAATTGGAAAATACATTTCAGGGAAACAGAACACATGACAGCAGGGCAAACAAAACACAAATATATAGGTTTAAATCCCTGCTTTTTGTCAGTGATATCACACATACATGCCCATTAGCAAGTGAAGCCACAGAAGAACACACATCTAACATGTGTGAGTGAATACATAAATTTTTTGGAAATGTTAGAATAGTGTTGAAAAGTGCAAAATGAGCAGCAGAAAATTGCATATTAGACAATGGGGGGTAGGGACTAAAACAGATTGTCTACTGCGCACATCACTGCATGAGCTGACTGAAGCATGGCATCTCTAACATGTACATATCATGTTAACCTCGTTTTATACTTGAATGGTAAGTTATTAGCACCTGGCAGTGATATTTGTCAATATTCAGCAAGATAGACCATGATGGATTTGAACCCAGACTGCCTTATCAAAATTCTACACATCAGCACATTAACAAGTCATTATGAAGTCATACTTGCACACACATTTCTAGAGAATGTTAGAATACTGTGGAAGACTATACTAAGAATCTTGGCACAACATGTAACAAGCATGGACTCACAATCTTTCCCTAATGTAAGGACAATGTACACACCACAGTATGACTACAAAGACACTTGAAAGGTGTGACAGTGCAACCATTAATGCCACATTATGTCATTGTCACTTGCGATCATGTATCAAAAGAAATGAAGCTGAGTTCTTAGCATATTCAAAGAATTTTCATCATTTTTTTGCTATTCAAAGTTAAATGTCATCCCTCTATGTTTAGCTAATGATAGCTATGGTGCCCTCCGCCAACTGTTATACAAACTGCACTGCAGATAAATGTTTTGTTTCACTGCAACACCTCATTTTAGCCATGTATGTGCTGTGATAATGTCACTGGAAAGTTAATTTCCTTAATATAGTTCACTGTTGTAGTGTAATAGTAAAATACTGAAAAACTGAGTATTAGTGAAAAACATTCAACAATAAAATTATCAAAACTCAGCCTCTACCTCTACTGTACTGACAAATTATACAGCAATGACAAGCTGCAACTTGCACAGACTATGCTACCCTTATTGCCTATATTCATTGTACCTACATGCAGCAAGGTATGGATTATTTGTTAGACTGCTACAATATATGCCTCACTGGATTTGAATCACCACCTGCTAAAATCAAATTCTCTTGACCTCTGTACTAGGTATTAATTTCACAGAAAAAGTTATACGACAGTTGTCAGAAAAGCACACATTTTAATGCCTGTTACCAAGAGAGTGCGAGAATAAAAATGAGCAGGTTTAAATGGGAATTCAGTGCTCAGGGGATAAAAACCCTTCACTAGTCAAATCCAAGTAGTACACTTAATGTAATGTTTGTCAGTAAGTCATTAATGTATGACCTTCTCTGCTGGTCAAACAGATACAATGTACAGCTCACTGGATTTGAAACCCTTCCTGCCTAACTCACTTTCTCATTACTTGTGCACAAACTGAGCAGGGTTAATCAGAATACAAACCTCTGGGGATGATAACTCCCACAAATCATACTGACAAGTTAAACATCACATCAGGATTACATTGAGCCATATAAGCTGTTACATTTAAACTAATAATATCAACTTAGGCTTGTATCATTATTGATTGCTATCATGCCTTGACAGTAAGCTCACTTGCATAATGGTCACCAAAATATTAGCGTGTTCAAAGGAATTTTATGCTTTTGCCACAGGACATGAGTTCTCAGTTACCATTTCCTTATTGTCACCAGAGAAGCTGCTCTCTGCCAACTGCTGTGCAAATTTAAATGCAGAAAGAGTTGTTTTTTTCACTTTTTATCTGTGGGTGTGATATGACAATTGTGTTGTATAAGATAAAGTGTTATTGTACGGCATGATATTTATATTTCTAAGACTGATGCAAGGTGTCCATTAATAGAATTGACACCATGCATATGTAAGTGATATGCTACAGATCAATTCAGAATCATATGAAGCCACAATAGAACTTATACTGCATGTGTTTGCCAATTCACAGTTGATGGGAATGTTAAATAGGGTAATCAGAAAGGTGGTGAAATAGGGATTGAGGAGGATGGAGGTGGGTGACAAGGTCATATATGACACAATGCGGTGTTACCCACATTTTCCATATTTATAGTCTCCATATCAGGGCAGCATCTGAGTTGCAAGTAAGGCTGTATGTATGTAGTCATCATTAAGCAATATTGGGTAAATGTATAATATTTGCAGACTGATATCAAGCAAAATTATTCAAAGGGTTTAATGTTTTCATTTATTGATATCAGTTTGCAAATGTTATACATTTGCCTGTTAAATAGTTTGTTGCAGATTAAGAAGAAAAATTTAAAACAACATCACACCCTTGTGGGTTAGTACCCTGCACTGAGTGCACAGGAATGGATACCACAAATCATGTATACATTGAGCCATGAAAGCAATTACAGAGAAAATAATCACTTTAGTTTCTTTAATTATTTCAAAATTGCTTACTGATGCAACTGATGGCAAGGTCTTAGTGCATGTGTAGGGATGTTCTTTGTTTTTGCCAGATGAGGAAAACTAGCATTACCCTTAATTCTATGATGACTAGCGATGCTGGTCTATGCTACCTTTTGTGCAACAGATGAGTACAGATATAGTTATTTCTGTTTATAACCTATTCACGACCATGTGTGTGCTGTGTTTATCTACTTTTGGACCAGATTAAAGGTTGGAAATGGCAATATAGGACGGAAATGAAAATGTTAAGCAAGCAGAGGATAGAATACTAGGATAGAAATTCTGGAATAATCAGGAAGGTGGTAGGACAGGTACATATCTCTTAACTTCTTTTCAAAGTAATCATGGTTATCTTTATTGTTTTACAATTTTTTGCATCTTGATATTGTAAATACCATGTCAAAAAATAATGCACTACGTAGGCTGGCCAATTGAAACAAAACATTTGTGTAAATCACACCCATTGATGTGAAGTTTAATTTTTTTGTGGGGCAGGTGCCATTTTTCTTTCTTTTTTTTTTTTTTGATAGGTGAAAGTTGGGAATGGGAATTAGAAATGTCAGAGGTAGATAAGAGTGGGATGTTAGCAGGGAAAGATGCACGTAACTGACAGGATGCAGGATAATGCACTGAGGGAGGGGAAACACACTGGCGAAGGAGACATCATGAAAACAGTGGCCAGCCAATAGTAAAGGGTGGATTCTATTACATAACAGAGGTGGTTATAGGCACAAAAGAGAGGGAGAACACCGGGTATTAAGACAGGATGGAGTGTTCAGATGTGCAGAGTCTGCCAGCTTCAATGCAGTGAGAAATTACTCTTCACCTTGGGAACTGTCGTGACTAGGTCCTGCCTTAGTAACTGCAGGAAGTACACATCAGGGAAGCACCTCAAGTAACTGTTGCATGTTCTCAATATGACCAATGAGGTTACTGAACCTCCTATCCAGAATCTTCCCCACAAGCTATGCAAGCTCCTAATGGGTGACAAAATCACCACCACCACCACTGACACCATTCCCACTGGATACTAAGGCACCATCACCTAAGGCAGAGCTATTTGACACAGATGATGCAAGTGGGAAAAGAAGCATCTCTGGCAACCTCTGACACAAATGTGCTGGGTGCCTCTTATAGAGGTGTAATACTGCTGCTGCAACATGTTAGGGGACATCAAGCCAAGCCAGAGTAGTCAGCTGTGGTCTCTGTGCTGCTGTGTATAATAGTAAAAGAAATGGAGAAAATAAAAAAATTAAATGGACTATGAGGGTGGAGGAAGAGATATACAAAATAATGAAAATGATATTGTTTTGTAATCATAGATTGCACTGAAGCAAAATAATAATTCCATTATAGGATACACACATTTATTTTAACATATCAACTATATTATTGATGACTGTTTCAGTTTAATTAGTATGAAATATAAAAAAAAAAATAAATAGGCCATGACAACAGTAATTTCATGTACTTTTGGGTTGGTTGGGATCGAACCCATAACCATTATAACAATTTCAGTGAAAAATAGACTTAATGAGTCACTTCTCCTGCTTTGCCAATGGTGGCATGCAGAATAAACATTATTTACCTTTGTATATAATGATTACTGTATGAAATTCCACTAATGGCAGATTTTGTCTTACTGCATAAATACAATTTACCAGCATTTTAATAGATAACTCTCACTATTGTGGCATACTCGTGTTTCACGACAGAAGCTATACTGACCCTGGGTGTCTCTATCTCTTAGTTGCAACAGTGGCTCCCTATGCATTTGCCAAATCCTTTCAATCTCTTCAGTTATAGAGAGAGAGAGCATACATAAAAATGTGTATAGTACCATGCAGGGAGTAAGGATGGTTAAAATTATGTTACACTAACTGTACAGATATGGTGACTGGGTTTGAACTTCTGCTTCCCATCGGCCAAGGAATTCAAGCATTCTGCAGCATATGCCAATATTGTGATGATGCCACTGTTCTCTCATGCATGGGATGCCAGTAACATGGGTGACAACTTTGGCCAAAGTATGTCAGTCATCTGCCCTGCACTAATTGTTTTTTCATTCAGTGGACCTGTGTTAGTAAAAGTTGTCTACAATGGTATATTACCCCCCATGTTTTCTGGCCTTATTAGCATGCCAGCATGGTAAAGGTGGTTGTTATAAACATAGATTTCCATGTGCCATTGTAATGTTGGTTACCTACAAACATGTTTATACAAGATAATTATTACAATAAGTAATTACAATTAATACACAGGTGTGCGTGTGAACTTGCACTCATGCACTTGTTATTTTTGTTGGGTGTGGAGGGGTAGGACAAAAGGTAGTAGTTCATTTTGTGGGTTTGCTTTTTTGTGGATACACGCATGTTACTGTTAGGCCCTACAGTGGTATCTGGCCTATTAGTATCATTTTCATAATTTTAAAATGTGTACTACCCATGTAGAATCATGCCTGTTAATGTTAGTGTTTTCCATATCCACATGGATATGTCTAAGATATAGGTGGCTAATGGCACAACTAGGCAAAAACCCCAGTTTACTGATGCTGAGAATAAGGTGGCATTACAGGCCACTGTCTTCATGGTAGATTACTCGTTATAAGATTACTCATTATGTTGTAAATCACTAACAAACCCTTTCATAACCACGTCTGGTGACAGGTTGTGAATGATGTCAATTCCATGGAAGGCCAGAGCCATAACTATGTTATGGGCCAACAGAGAACATTACATGATGTGTAATGCCACCATTAGGGTAGAGGCCTTAAACAGGAGAAGAGGGCTACAGATGGCGGACCATCTACTGCACCACCACCACTTCCAGATATGGAAGAGTTCCTGGCCTTGTCCAGAGGAAGTACCACCTCTAGGTAGTGCTGCAGGTCAGTGCAGGGATGGATAGGTCCCAACAGACAAGTGATGTCCCAGTTATGTAGTCCTACCTTTACTATCTCCCCCATTTGTAGCTGTTAATCGTGTTGCTATTTATAATAGATTATATCAACTATTGCACATAGTTGCATTGCTTATTGAGGTGCAACAACCAAGCGCACATGGTATGGGCATAGTTTAATGTAGTTATATTTATTAATAGTTGTAATGCTATCAGTTACATGTGTAGTTGCGTTGCTTTGGCATAGTTACACTGGATACATTTTGCATTGGTGTATTCACAGGAAAAGCACTGTCTGTCACTAACACTGTGGAACTACCCTCATCTGACATTAGAAGATCCTTAACCTGTGATGATGATGATGATGATGATGATGATGATGATGGGAATGAACAGTCACAGTCAGAGGCTGCAAAATGTATGTTGGACACAAGAACTGTGACCCAGACATCCCCTCCTCACCCTATGGGCACAGTCTGTTTGTTTGTATGTGCATAAATATGAAACACTACCATCTGAGAGTAGAGACATTTATGGGGACATTATAGATCAAGGAAGTATGGTAGCCCCAGGTACAGTGATACCAGAATCTACCCTTATCTTTCATGGACAACAGGTATCATATGTGGGGGTCAGTAGCAGTGCTCACAGAAGGTATGGTTGCAGTCACCCCCCCCCCCGAGGTTGTGTGTCAGTAACTGCCATCCAATATATGTGCAAGGCCTCCATGATGGACCACCATCTAATGTATGTGCAGGGCCATTATGGAGGCACAGGATAATTCCAGCACGGCCTCAACAGAGGTTGTGAGGGTAATCCAGGCAGTTCATACTGACGTAAGGGAGTGCACAAACCAAGTGTGTGACTCATTGTGCAGAATGAATGACAAACTGGATGTTGCAGTGTCTGTTCTGGATCATCTGTCTGGGACAAGGGGCCATTCTTGAGGACAGTCATCTGTTAAATTCCCAGATGTTAGCCATCCTGACTGTGGACTTGCCTTGTCCTTCTCTGGCAATAGTAGCACTTCCACTGCTACATCAGATGTAGATGTGTTTACACTTGGGAGAGGCCATTCCCAGTGGTAAAGGTTATGCTGGCACCTCCTCCGGTAGATGGTGGTCATGTTCAGATGGCACACTGACATCTACCTAGGGTTGTGGGACAGACTGTGTAAATCTTGGCAGAACCAGTTCTCATGGGGGAGCATGTTCTGGAAAGTGAACCCTCTGACATGCATGCGTTGGACCTATCCAATGGGCCACAGCACTGCGCTTCCCATATGCTGAGACTGTGTCCCTACAGATACACCCACATCACCAGATCCCATGGCACCCCCTCACACCCACACACATATAACCAGGCACTTCAACCCATTATCTGCCTGCAACCTAAATGTCTAAATACTATGCATAAGTGCACTTATTCATTTCACTAGATCTCAGCACTCACACTGACACACTTCCCTGTGAAAGACATGCAGTCTTGTACCCCTGCCACACCTATGCAGATGATGATAACTGCTCTGGCCTTTGCACATTCTGGCTCAGGCTGCCTATGTCTGATGCCCAGAGTGGCCAGCATCTGCATGAATAAGTACAGTCTGATGTTTTTTTCCATGCATCATTGTTACTTGTCTGTATCTGTTAGGTATTGTATAATTATGCAGTAAATCCTCCTCCTCCCACTTGTGCAAATGATTAATAGAGTGCCCTGGCCTTTGCATATTCTGACTTAGGTTGCCTATATATGATGCACAGAGTGGCCAGCCTATGCATAGATAAGCCCAATCTGCCACTTTTCTGTGCATCATTTTTACTGTGTATATCTGCTTCATTATATAATAAAGTTGTGTGCAATGTGCTTCCTCTTAGTGATGTGGTGCATTGTGTCCACCTCCATCTGACATGGTCATCCCCTACTTCTGTATCCTCCTCTGACTCCTTGTCTGGCTCAGCTACAACTGCCAGTAGTGCTGGGAACTGCAGTGCCTTATCACAACCACCCTGTTCTATCTGCTTCCTCAGTATTATATTATGCAGAATGGCACAAACAGAATTGTTGTACACATGACAGGACCGTGCTGGTGAAGTGACTCAGAAACATATAAATGATGTACAGCCACGTGATTTATGCATTAGCAGATGTATACAGGCAGTGGAAACATGACTACAACAATCTAAATGTATGGTTTGTGATGTTTATGTTTTGTTATAGGGCATGGTTGTAACACTGCTCTGTTGGGTTGTATGGATTTCTCACTGGGGTCATAAGCAAAGATTCTAGGGCATATCCAGTACCCCCTACTAGATGTCAGTGTGGTAAGTCACCTCTTGCAAACCATTGATAAAGGTCTTATGTGTGCCATATGTGAGAGTTGTGGAAACTGCCTGGGTGGCCTGGAAATACATTGTAGATGATACCTTGTGCATTAAAGAGCACCTGACAGTTGATGGAGAGATACCCTTTACAATTCATATACCTCCTTCCCAGTTCACCAGGCAGGGCCTTTATTTCAATGTGGGTACAGTCTATGGCCCACAGTACATCAGGAAAATAGGCTATAGCATAGAACTCCTGCATGGTGTGATCTCTCTCTCTCTCTCTCTCTCTCTCTCTCTTCACTGTATATGTCAGAACCTTGTATGCTCCCCCACAGGCTGAAGCAAGGCATCAAGGAATTAGTGGAATGTTCTTTAGGAAAATGCCTGAAGTACCCCTACTGTGTCCCCAGTTAGTCAGTGAAAGGTCACTATAGCTTATAAATATAAAACCATACATACCTTACTATCTAGTTGTATGGGCACTCCACAACTCTCACTTGGCTGCAGATGAAGCTGACACATATCTACTATTTGATTAATGGTGTCCCTGTCCACTTGGTAGCAGTCCACTATGTCAGTGCCATGGAGGGCATGAGATATTAAGCATGGTGGAAAGACCTAGTCAGTCTGGGTGAGACTGTTCAGGCAGCTGCTATAAGAACCTCTTATAGATACAAGTTTACAATTGCTGTGTTAACCTTTAACATACTTTTGATTTCTTCTTCCTTGCTTGAAAGTTAGCATGTAGCCGTGCTCATTGCTAATGCATGCTCAATGTGGTTGCCTATCATTTATATGTTTTTAAATAACTCCACTATATTTTTTACTTCATTAGCATACAATACTGTTCATTATATGGTCATTAGCAAATATCTTGGCTGGGCATTGTTTTCTAGCCAGCCTCGTCATGTAGCTGGTGTTTCCTGAATCATGCACACACTCTGCTCATCCTGGCTCATTGTGCAACTTCACTTAGTACAATGCAGTGACGGTCTATGAATCTGGCATATTATTACTGGGAAAAAGTGAGAAAACTGAGGTCGCAATACTTTTGAGTATTCTCCTGCTCTCTGAGGTACAGTGACTTTGGGTTAATATATATATATGTATATATATATATATATATATATATATATATATATATATATATATATACATATATATATATGGTTCTACCTGACATAAACGAAACCCCAAAACACCGACAACGCAATCACCGAAACCACATAACCGACAGTACAAAAACGCGAAACCCCACATGCCCGACAACGAAATAACCGACGGTACACAAACATGAAACCTCATACACTGCACACACCACAATCACAACAATCAACAAACAAAACACATTCCCTGTCCAAAAACCACATACACAACACAAGCACACCAAAATCCCTACAAACCCACACTAAACTTCACATACACAACTACCTACAACCCTAACCCAAACCCTAACCCTAAGGTCCGTCACTACCGCACATTTACCTGACCCACTCCCTAACCCTAACTCACTTATCCCGCCCCTAACCCAAACACAATCACTACCGCACACTTACCTGACCCGCTCCCTAACCCTAACTCACTTATCCCGCCCCTAACCCAAACACAATCACTACCGCACACTTACCTGACCCGCTCCCTAACCCTAACTCACTTAACCCACCCCTATCCCCACAGACCGTCAATATCCACACTTACCTTACTCACACCCTAACGTCCGTCACTACCGCATACTTACACAGCCTTTTCCCATGTCGGCATCCTCTGCGTCGGTGCTTTCATCCGTCGGGTCGGTCTTCTGCACTTTCAATCTTCTGGGGCCCATCGCGTCGGTCTTCTGAACTGTCGATCTTCTGGGGCTCGCGATTTCCCTGTCGATGTTCCGGCATGTCGTCTAACTGAGGTAGAACCATATATATATATATATATATATATATATATATATATATATATATATATATGTATGGTTTAACTTTGAAAACATGAAAATCATAAGTGCAAATGCTACTTAGTCGGAAGTATGTTTTCAAGATCACATAATGTCGGATAGAGACTGTGTGAACTAAATTATAGGCGAATACCATACAGAATTCGTCCAATTAGTGTTTGAACAACTGAATGCGATGTATGTTGGAGTCGCGATAATAAAAATGGGAATGAGCCTTTGTACTTCCTCTGTGTTGCTTCCCCAACCACTGTTCTGGTATGCCAACAGGTCTGGATTGTACAAAGTAGTTATGCAGGTGAGAAACAAAACCTAAAACCTTGTAATTGTGAAGTAAATTGCCTCAGCAGTGTGTAAATCGTATTTTGTGCTTTTCAGGAAGATGCAGGTATAATGCCGTACAAGCCCAGTGTGTTGAATGCTGTTTACAGTATGAGCACTACTCAAAAAGGGAGACAGCTTTTAGTTGTTGAAGGTTACCAGTATTACAAAGAGAAAGCAGTGCATGGCAAGCAGTACTGGTGTTGCATTAAAAAGAATAGAGATAAATATAAGGGCAGGTGTGTCACTGAAGGTGACCCTGAGGGCTTCAAACTGCTAAGAGCACAGAATACTACCATGCCGCTGATGTGCTGAAGAAAGAGGTGTTTAGGGTATGGGACAAGCTGAAGAGGAGGGCAGAGCACTCTACTGAGGACCCTTGTAAGGTGTTCTCAGAGGTACTGACCACCACTTCCTCAGATGTTGTCCACGAACTGCCTAATACAACTGCTTTGAAGCAGAGCATCAAGAGGCATAGGTACAACAGAAAGTCAGAGACTTTTAAGGCCATGAAGTCATTAAGGGACCTTACCCTGACATGATTCCCATAAAGTCAGGGCCCTTTATAGTGCATTGCAGTAGCGTTGATGAGGTAAATCAGGTCCACGCTGTAGTAATAACTACACCTGAGAACCTGAAAATGTTATGCAATTCAGAGTACATCATGGCAGATGGCACATTCCCCATAAGTACATCTGAATGTTGACAAATATATAGTATCCATTGTGCTCTTGACAGTGCAAACATCAGGAAAGTCTGCCCAGTGATGTATGGCATACTGCCCAGCAAGACAGAGCAGTGTCATGATCTGTTCTGGAGCATAGTGCTGCAATTTTGTGTGGATCACAATCTAAACCTGATGCCAAACATGGTGCTGACCGACTTCGAGAGGGCCCCATTAAATTATATTAAGAGACATCTCCCTAATTCATTGGCTAAAGGTTGCTGGTTTCACCTTTGCCAAATAATTTGGCAACAGATCCAGAAGCTGCACTTGGCAGCAACATTTGGTAGTGATATAAGCTTTGCTATGATCTGTAAGGAGATTCCAACACTGGCCTTCATGTCTCCAGAGGATGTAGCTTCCACATTTAGTGAAATTGTGTCCGACATGCCTGAAAATGGCAAGGCTCTATGCACTTTCTTTAGAGAAAACTATATACTTGGCAGGCTGAGATGATATGGGATGAGAGGTACAATGTCAGAGAGATTGCCCCCCCCCACATTTGATATAACATTTTGGAACCAATTTGACACATGCACCATTGGCTATCCATGTAGCCAAAACGTGGTGGATGGTTGGCACAGGAGACTGAGAAGTTTGATGGGTAAAAAGCAACTGTATTTGCTGGATGTATTGCATACCATTCCGTGTACGGCATGAATTGTGTGTTCCAGCATCACCACAGAGGAAGAGGCTAATGGACAAGGAAGCATCCTTCGAAAGGCTGCTATGCAATAGGGCACAGTTCACTTCAATGGGGCTTTGTGCATTTAGTTGCCAAGCATTGCTCATTTTTAACGAACAGGGACTTGGAAGGATGTACGGCTAAGTCCATCTCCTTACACTATTTTTGGATACGGACATGGTAAATGTGCACATGAGATGCCTTCTTTGTGATTATGTATTTTGTCTGATGAAGACCTTTGGTTAGGACGAAAACGCATGTGATTTATGTGGTGAATAAAAGCGTTAACCAAGTATCTGGTTTAACTGTGATTTTCTGGTCCTTGACGTTTTGGAAGGAGTTTGGTCCATGGCCGATGGCATTTTTTCTTGGATTCTTGGTTTTGAGAACTGCCTACTTTTTTCGAGGTTCTTTGTGATTATGTTACGGCAACAATGCTATTATACTGATGTGTGTTGTTTGGGACACAAATTACATGTTCTACTCTACAGGAATACACAGTGGTATGTCACAGACTCATCTTAACACTTTACTGCATGATAGGGAGAGTATTTTCACACGGGTTTGAAAAACAGCAAATTCAGTTTTGACATTTCGGTATGCATACATGTGGTTTTTCGAACATCCGGGTCATTCAATCAAAAGTAATATTTTGGAGGTCTGAGAGGTTTGCCCCAGCAAAAAATAGATTAAAAATGTAACATCAAATTTTACAATTAATGCTTTGATGTTTATTTTTCATGATTATAAGATGTTGACATTGTGATAAAGAGCCATCAGGGAAAAATTATTATAATGAAAAAATACAATGGGTTCATGTATTTTTCTCAGGACTAAAAGCAGGTAAAACAGTACACGCAGCACTTACCAAAGAATACAAACTGACTTGTACCAAAGCAACTGTTATCTCTTTAAATGAGAGAAGCATTATTTTTGTGTTAGGGAGCATACAACATGGTTCAGGCATTACAGTTCTGATACTCTGGGCTTAGCTGATTAAAGGCAATATACCACATATCCATTTAACAATGAAGAACCTCTGGATGCATGTGCCAGTACAAAGGAAGCATATTAAGTAGGTGATTTTAAACTGACAGATGTGACAGCAATCATAGCCAGGAGCAGAGACAGGACACTCAATACCCTAGCAAGAGGTGGATTATAAGCAGGTAATCATTCATCCCTTCAAGGAAAGAGTTATCTGGGACCTAGTACATATCAGTATATTTATTTTAACTGAAAAGCTGCATGGGTTACAAGTGTCCTTTTCATACAGAAACCTGAGTATAAAAAGAACAAACCAGTAAGGTGTCTGTCTCTTTGGTGTACATTAATGAATCCATGACTGTGACCATGGCAACCTGGCACTGGATGGGTAGGAGTGGAAGGGCAGGCCCGCTCACTTCTCTCTGGTGAAATGGTGCTAGCAATTGATGAGGGATGCATGGACATTGTATGATATTGCAGACGGAGATCAGAGAAACTATCAGCCATGCTTTGAGGCTGGTGGGAGCATTTGTTTGCTGTCCTTTGCAGACATGAGGGGTTGCCCAGCACTGATACTCATTGCACTTCCCTCTTTCTTAGAGGAATCAAGCTATAATGCAGTAGAAAATATTACAACTATAGACTGGAAAGAATAGTTACATAGTTACAATAAGTAGTGTACTACAGAACAAGAAAATTGACTGCATAATAACTAACTGTTAGTATTATAATACAGAGCAAAAATCATTTAATTTAACATACAAGCAGAAGCCTCACCTTAAGCATAACTTAGTTCTGTAAGATACAGCTCAAATTGTGGTCTCATGTTTGTGCCATTGTTAAATATATTGTCCATCTATCCAAACTCTGCATAAAGCTCTTGGTATCACTGTCCCCAGATTACAAAAATATATAATGCGAAAGCTTGTTCTTCAGCAAAGGAGCCACAGAAAAAAAATGCTACATGTACAGATGCAGCTTTCAGGGTCTTCTTACAATGAATAATCCTGTGATGTGAGGGGCATGGATATCTCTCACTATATCACTCCACAGATAACTTTAGAGCAACATTCACTAATGATGTGTTTATGGGTAAAAACTACTAATGGACTGATCCATCTGTCTAGTCAAAAGAAGTCATCCCAACTGAGTATGCTACTTACAGTGCCGAATGTGGAAGGACACCTGTAAGACAAAATCACAAATATGGCCATACACAGTCTTAACCCTTTGAAAGATGATCTCTAAAATAATACAAATTATCTACCTGTCATATTTGACTGGTAGAAGAAAGACCCTTTGCACGCACAGATGAAAGACCCTTCACATACATAAACACACATACACACACACACACACACACACACACACACACACACACACACACACACACACACACACACACACACACAGACACACACACACACACACACTCAAAAACAGCAGTAATATCTGCTCTAGATCACTGATACAGAGCATAGAAAATGCACCATAGGTTTATAGGTCTACACAAGGCTAAAAACCACTAGGCCCTTATAAGCCTAGCCTAGCAAACCCAATGTATCCTACAAATTTAATTTAGGGATGATTTATTGACTTCTTCTGCCCATTAGAGACATAGGTACCATACCAGGGGTGAATTTCCGATTACCCATCCATTGCTCCAAGCTGGGCTTAAATAGGATCAGGGAGGAACTCTGCTTTACGTGGATGGGGAGCTTGTTGCACAGAATGGGAATTATCAAAGAAACATATGTATCTCTACAACAGGTTCTATTTATGTTGTAAGCAAAAATTAGGTCTTTTGATCTAGTAGATCTGATGCTGCTTGTTTTGCAGATGTGCAAAAGGCTCATCAAATTAGGTACATGGGGTGCCTTATACTCTAGTACTCAGTAGTCTGTATGATACAGAGTAAATAGACAGGGCTTTGAGGTGATCAGATTAAGACATTTTGTTTAGTTCCTGTATTCTTTTTGTAAGAAATGATTGTGGACATTCCAGTTGTTGCATTTGTCTGATCAGGTACATACCAAAGGGGTCATTATACTCTATGATGGGTCTGATGAAGGTTGGGCACAGTGGTATGACAACCTCTCTGGAGCTAGATGCCATCATCTCTCTTTTAAGTTGAGCAACATAGAAATATTTCCTTACTACTCTGGACACATGTTGGTTGAAGGCTAGGTTATTATCTGCATGAGTTTCCAGACACCTGACTACTGAATCAACTTTTAGGGGTGTTTTATTGGTGGTGTAATTACCCAGAGGCTGACTTCCAAAAGGTGCTATAGTGCATTTCTTGGCATTGAGTTTTAAGCCATGATTTTGGCACCAAGTGTTTGTCTGTGTTAGACTTTCCTGAGGGGTGTTCTTATCTTTGGGGGATACAATGACAGCTCCCAGTTTATAATCATTGGCAAACATGGTCAGCCAGAGGCCTTTGACATTGGCTTTAACCTCAGAGAAGTAAATGCAAAGAAGAAGGGCTGAGCACAGAACCCTGAGAGACTACACTAGTGACCAGCCTCTTTGTGAAGGTGTCCTCACTGATCCTAATTCCTTGAGTCCTATCTGTGAGTCACTTAGCTATCCAGTGTGTTATAAAGGGGCTTATGCCTAGTTCCATAAGTTTGTTGACAATGCTCAAGTGGATACTGTATCATATGCTTTAGCCAGATCTAAGTAGGCAGTATGCACTCCTTTCCACTCATCCATTGCCTTTGTGACATTTTTGAAGAAGTCCATCAGGTTCAGTAAGCATGATCTTCACTTGGCAAAGCCAAACTGGGATAGAGCCAGTGTTGAGAGGTTTCCTATGACATTGTTGATAATTTCCATGATAATTCTTTCCATGGTTTTTCAAATAAGGCAAGTCAGACTTATAGATCTGTAGCTTCTAGGACCTGTTGAAGGTCCTCCATTCTCATGGTACAAATCTTGCTTTAAGACTATAGTTGAACAATGCCAGATAATGAAATTCTACCTCCAGGGTATAATATACTCAGGCTAGATCATACCAGGAAAGGGGGAGGGTTTGCTGTTCACTATAAAACAACCCTAAATGTTACTCTAGACAACCTTCAACCACCTATATTTAACAAAGCAGAAATTACGATTTCCAAATTACAAATAAATAAAAACAAATCTATAAAAGTAGTATGTGCCTATATTCCCCCAGGTAATAACTTAGGGACCCTAGAAGACATCCTCTACTGGCTATCCAATGCCTACCCAAAAGAAACCATTGATCTAGGGGACCTCAATATAGATTGGAATACCTGCACTGCAGACACCCCAGCCATCCATGTAAACCTACATGGTTTTACACAAACTATAACCTCCAGTACTAGGATCACAAGCCTAACAATAAAGAAAGTATCCTGGACTGGATACTAATTAATAGTCCCCACCATATGTACAAATCAGGTAATCTCCCTGAAGATTTAAGTGACCATTTCTTAACGTATACTATTAGGCCTAAATTTGAATGTCCACATCTACCCACATATAAAACAATAAGAAATAACAAAAACTTCAACCTTAATAAATTCCTAGAAGAACTTAAATTATGCAATTGGTCAATTCTAAAGCAACTAACACTAGATGGGGCAGTGACACACTTTAATAACACATTGCTGGCCATCCTTGACAACCATGCACCTGCACGCTCTATTAGAATTAAAACAAAAGTTGCCCCCTGGCTCACTAAAGAAACCAAACTAAAGATCACCCAAAGAAATAATGCCTGGAACACCTGGCGCACCTCTAAAGCCCCACAAGATCAACTCAAATTTCGACAATATAGGAATGATACAAAAAAATCCATATTACTAGACAAAAAAAAAAAACTATTTCTGCCATCTACAGCAGAAACACCACAACAAGCCACAGAAGTTCTCAGCAGGTATTAACAAACTCCTCCACCCACGGCAATCCACTACTCAAACCCCCTCAGCCCCTACCCAAAAATCACCAGAGTCCATTGCCAACACCTTCAACAGTTTCTTCACAGAAACCATCCAGGCCCTTGCAAGCAAACTTAAACCCACTTGTCCTAAAGCTAAAACCCTTAAACCCAGTGACAATCTCTCCGTTAGCTTCCAAAAAGTTCTGACTTCACTCATTACAGCCCTAAATAAAAAAACTCAAACCAATGATCCTTTCAGCTGACCCTCCCTGCAGACTACCTGAAAAATGCTGCTGATGTCATATCATACCCTGTCACTATTTTGATAAACAGAACCATAACTGAAGCCCTCTATCTGGAAAATATACTATGTCATACCACTCCATAAAGGTGGCAGCTCCATTGAACTGTCAACCTATAGACCGATAGCTATCCTTTCCCCTCTGGCTAAAATTATGGAAAGGTGTATCCATAAACAACTCTTACACTACCTTATTCAGAATAATCTTCTGGCCAACTCCCAACATGGATTTAGACCACAGCACAGTACCACCTCAGCCCTCCTCTCCTTTTCTAATGTCATAAATTCCAACTGTAACAACAACAACAAACTATTTTCTGCCCTGTTTCTTGATCTTTCCAAGGCTTTTGACATGGTTAATCACCAGCTACTCTTACTTACCCTAAATAAAATATCCCTAAACAACCATGCTATACAAACGTTTCAATCTTATCTTAGTGGAAGACAGCAGGCTGTCCTTTGGCAGGACAAACTCTCCACCCTTCTCCCCATTACCCTTGGTGTCCCTCAAGGCTCCATATTAGACCCCCTTCTTTTCTCCCTCTTTATCAATGACCTCCACACTGTAATTCCAGACGCAACTTGCATACAATATGCCAATGACTCCACCCTGATGTGCTCAGCCTCTACCCCTACAAAGCTCCTTAGTTTAACCCAGAAAACCTTTAATACAGTGGAAAGTTGGATCTCTAATCAACAGCTGATATTAAACCCTAATAAAACAAAGCTATTGCTCTTCTCCCCTACTCACAAATCCTCTCAACCTTCATTTACTATAACATCTAACAATGTGACCATAATCTCACCAGATATGTATACCAAACTCCTGGGTGTTATAATAAACAACAAGCTCAAATATGATATGCATGCAAACCAAACAATTAAAACTGTTAATAAAAAACTTGGCTCCCTATACAAAAACAAACCTTTTCTCACCCCTCTAGCTAGGACTGCCATTGCCCGTACTAATCTGCTTTCAACTCTACTCTATGTCTCATCAATACTCACTAACTTGAACAATACTGATCTCAGGAAATTCTCTAGCAGCTACAATCAAATTGCCAGGTTAGCCACAGGAACTCCCTACAGGACACACCATTGTCAAAACCTACACCTCTTAGGTTGGCTAGAGCTCCCCAGGCTAATTCAATTTAATCAACTTACTGTAGCATTCAAATTTATTAACCCTCCAGAAAAAACGCCCTCCCTTAAAAACATTATCCATCCCTACAAAAATGCTAGATTTATTCGTTCCACTACAAAACTTTTGTTTCAATCTGTTAAAGCTAACAACTTATCTGGAGAATCTTTGTTTGCAAATTCAGTAGGCAAAACCTGGAATTCGCTCCCATCTGACCTTACTCTGAACCCCTCCCTTCATCAGTTCAAAAAATATCTAACCCAGTATTTTAAAACTTACTGGTTATGTCCTTGCTCTAACCCTGACTAAAGCCTCATCTACTTCTATATCCCTGCAATTTCTTATTCATAGCAACTAACCTCTTATACTAAAAGGTTTGAAAAGAGAAACTGTAATATCTTTGCAGATACTCTGTATATAAGCTGCACCTATAGGTTTGATAAGAGAAACTGTAACATATTTGTATATATTTGTGTATATAAACTGTATTCTTCATAAGCTTGAAATGTGAGACTGTAACTTGCATGTTAATACAATATGTTTGTGCATATACTGTAACTTGCTTGTCTTTATCTATTTGTAAGTTTGGAGCTTTTCTCCCCGAGCCTCCGCTGAAAATGGACATGTATCTAGTCGGACTATCCCGGTCAACAAATGTAAAATAAATAAAAATAAAATAAATAAAATAAAATAACTCATGGGTCCTGATAAGTTGCATTTTAGACTGTTCAGGAGGCATCCCAGGAAGATGTGTTCTTGGATTTAGTGAGTGCAACCAGTACATGCTCCTTAGTTACATTTGGAGGGGTTATAACTGAGAGTATTTCTTGGAGGATGGCTGGTATGATGGGTGGGTAATGTAGGAGCTGAATTTTTCCACTAACAGGATCACTATATCATCAGGCTTAATAAATGTGGCACTATTAGCCAACAATTGAGCACATTGCTCTGTGCTGCCCTTGATGTTGCTGATGTAGCTGAAGAAGACCTTATGGTTATTTTTCACCTGGAAGGCTATTGTAACCTTAAATTTGGCTTTGTTTGACCTAATTACCCTCTTAGTTGTCTATTTAGTTTCATGAGAGAGTTTTTTATCTTTATAGGAATTATCCTTTCTGATTTTGCCATATTTTTCCTTTCGTTGTACATCCTGTTTAATTTGGGGTGCCACCAAGGCTGCTTGTATCTGGGTCTTGTTCTGGGATTACTTCTGGTAGGTAAAGCAGCCTCTATGCAGCCCGTGATATGACTGTACAGAATTTCTGAGAGTAATTCATTAGGACGGGCACTGAATTTTGACAAACCATCATTTAATGAATGTCAGTTTATATTTGAATAGGGCCTGACTGTTACTGGTTTTACTGGGGTTACAGAGATGATTTTGCTTTTGAAGGAGACAGCTTTATGGTTAGACATTACCATGGAGGGTGAGACACTGAGTGGTGCAGCATTCTCCTATATTTGTGAATACAAGGTCAAATATGTTTGAGCCTCCAGTTGGTGTTTTCACTATATGGTCAAGAGTGTTTATATTTACAAAGTTCAGGAATCTCTGTGCCTATACATTTGAGGCTTTGCAGGATTCCCATTGTACAGAGAGGTAATTAAAGTATCCCATAAATTGGGTGTTAGGCTGGATGGACAGTGTCTCCAGTAGCTCCAAGTATGCATTGTCAGCTTCTTAGGACATAGAGGATGACCTATAACTAGCTAGGATATAGCACAGGATTGTCTTTGGTGATCTGCACATGGAGGAACTCTTGCATATCATACTGTTTAAACAACCTAGATTTATGCTTGTTATTGATGTATATATTTATTTATTTATTTTTTTTTATTTTACATTTGTTGACCGGGATAGTCCAACTGGATGCATGTCCATTTTCAGCGGAGGCCCGGGGAGAAAAGCTCCAATCTATCAATCTATCAATATATCAATATATCAAGTCATCTCCACCTTTTTCCCTTGTTTGTGCAGCTACTGGTCTAAAATGTGGAAAGCATTGAAACCTTTCACTTTCAGGCTACTCTCTGCTGCTTTAAACAGGTCTATATCAGAACATTAAAGCTTTAAAACTTCGAATGTTCTAATATTGACCCGTTTTAATCAAACGCTAAAAATAGCGAAGCTGCAGAACACCAACTTTTTTTCTAGGGAAAGAATTTGGTTGGCCGGTTCTGTGGCTTTGTTATTTTTAACGCTGTGTTGGAGATTTACGGGTCGGATTCAGGTAAGTGTGCGATTGTGTGGTTGTTAGGATTAGGGCACGGGTTAGGTGAGTTAGGGTTAGGGTGCGGGTTAGATGAATTAGGTTGGGGCAGGTTAAGTGAGTTAGGGTTAGGGCGCGGGTAGGTGAGTGTGCGATAGTGATGGACTTTAGGGTTAGGGTTTAGGTTAAGGTAAGTGGATAGATAGTAGTGTATGTATAGTTTAGTGTAGGGTTAGTTGTAGGATTATAAGAGTATGTGTGTATTGATGTTTTTTAGGTGTGCTTGTGTTGTGTGTATGTGTTTCAGAATAGCAAATTTTTTCCCAAGGAAAAAATTTGCTGTTCTGAATGTTTGATATTTTGTGGTTTAGATATTTTTGGTTCAATGAAATAGCATTCGCTACTTTCATCTTTCGATAACGTGATATAAACGCCTTTAAACAATGTCTCGGTAACTGCGCAGATGTCTTCAGCAATTCTCTTGCCTCACTGGACAGAACAATATGGGGATTCTACCTCTCCCAAGTTCTTGAAATAAGGGATTTGTTTAATTAGTCACATGTTGAACATTAAGTGGACTGCTTTCTGTAGAGGGTTTAGTCAAAGTCTTAACTGTATGGATTTTAATTTCTTTGTACTGAGTGTTTAGCCATTTTAATTCAGTAGCTTCAATTGTTAGTAATTTCCTTGCTTAGCTAAAGTTTGATGTATTGAAGCATTCTCAAACATCATCATCAACCCCCCTTTTCCCATTTTTTTCTACATGGGATCAGGGTATCATGTTAACTGTCACCAACTCTCTTGATTCAGTGCCACACTCCTGCCTTCTTCATGCCTGACTGTCGCAGATCTTTTTTCACACAATCCATCCACCTCTTTGCTGGGCATCCTCACTTCCTCTTACCTTCTTCCTGTCTGTCCCAAATCTTTCTCCCCAAATCCTTCTTCCTGTCTGTCCCAAATCTTCCTCACCAGATTGTCTTCTGCTTTTCTGCACATGTCCAAACCACGGTAATCTGTTATGTTTGATCTTTTCTGCAATTGGAGCTACTTTGGCTTCTGCTCTTTCTCAAACTTGTGGATGAGTAATATTATTAGTGGACAGAACAACACTGACAAAGTCACTGATAAAAACTGATAAATGAAAAATTATATACAAAGATTCCCATGAGGAAAACTATGGCTCTCTCTCTTGACATTTTGTGTTCTGAGGGCCTTCCCATTAAGCTTTTCTTTACCTTCCAACAAGCTGGATAGAAAGTCAGAATGTAATGTTAGGAGAAGGACCTGCTGCCAAGAAAGTTACTGAATGTATCCTTCAAGAATTAACTTTCACAAGCAGTGAGTTCCCAAGTGTGCAAAAAATGTATTGCATTAGCTTACCTAGGTATTGTGTGTGTGTGTGTGTGTGTGTGTGTGTGTGTGTGTGTGTGTGTGTGTGTGTGTGTGTGTGTGTGTGTGTGTCCTCTGGCCTTCATTGTACCATTGCGTGGTGTGTCTCATCCATTTTCTGCAACTAAAGATAGCTGTGATACTTTTCTGCTTGTTCTGCTGTGTGATTTCTACTGTATACACAAACTTTTTTTGAGTGGAAAACCCACTTAAGTCCTGTCACTGTACATGTACGCACACGCACACGCACACGCACACGCACACACACACACACACACACACACACACACACACACACACACACACACACACACACACACACACACACAGAGTACTTAGACAATGTATCGCCATTGGAAAGGCAGTGTCCACATGCTCTTCCATTAGGTGTTAGATGACATGTGCTTTGTGGAGTGCATCGGGGTGTTCCATGGGTGTCCATGGCATGATCTATAGAATATTCTGTTTCATTGGATCACTGTGTGGAATCTCTCCTCAATGGCTAGATTGCCTCCAACTTAAGATCATCTCATATGGTCATTAAAGCTGGGAATCATGAAGATTTTATTCTGAGTGGTGTTACTTGTCGGAAACTAAGTGAGTTGTTCATCACAGATGTAAACAGCATGTTTTTGATTTCACCCACCTTTGCAGATACCTTGTAATATCATGGCGAATGAGCAGCCAACAGACGTTGATCTGGCCATGAAAGACATCTTGAAGAACATCAACTCTTGGTGGTCCTGCTCAACATCTTTGTGTATGATTGTGAGTCATGGTGGAGACCTTCTCATGGCAGGCTAACCTTGGATGACATTCTGCATCATCTACTTATTTACTTCCATGGAGATAGACATACCTCTATAATATGCTGTGTAAACAAACATGGTCAGTAACTTAAGGTTCTTGCTGAATGGGAAGCATGCCTATAGCTGATGCAGTACTGAAAGATAATGCTACATTATCTCATACCAAAGAGCCGTATTGCAGGGAAATAAGGACTGCAGGTGCTTCATCCCCCAGAGGAACTGGATTTCATAGCCATCTGTATCACTAGTTTACCATTCCCTACAAAGAACATGCTCCCAAAACATGTGTGTGTCACTAGCCATGTGCAATGTACGGTAACCATTTGAAATGTTGGGTCCCACTAGAACAAGTCCCAAAACACCGAGCCTCTATAGCAAAAATATCAGACTAATATATACTAAGTCTGAGATGCCATTTCTAAGAATATTCTCTTTTCTCTGAGGCACGGAGTTCTAAGAGGTGGTATATATAACTCTGAGGTGTGTGGGAGGCTTGCCCCCCCCACAGCATGGGGGTGGTGGGGGTGGCTTGCCACCTCTATAAAATAAGTTTAAAGGAGAACAATGATTTTCAAGAATCCCTCTTCTACTGTGTTTTTGGTCTTTTTTTCAGCATATCGTTACTCAGCATTTTGAGTGCTGACATTTCAATAGGTAGCCATAGTTTGCTTATCCTGTCAGTGGCTGGCAGCAAGCTATGGCAACAGCCTCAGCCACATAAGTAATACCCACATCAGCCACATGCCGAGAGCCATAGACAGAGGAATTTCCAACAGTTGCCCTATTGCAGTCTTAACAATAAAAGAATGCCAACATTGACAGTAAATGAGAAGGTGGCTTCCCAAGTGAAGCATTGATAATGTAAACAATAAAGTGAGCTTTGCCATCATGTGCTTTGGTCTGCATCACCTGCAAACTGTGTCTGTAGCCCTGAGTAACATATAAAAGAAACATATAGTATATTTGCATTAAAACTTAGAGACTGACATAGCTCCAGCAACTCTGACCCTGTGGGTTCTGTCCTTGAGCCAGTTTGCAACCCATCTCGTGACATATGGGTTTACATTTAAGCTGGTGAGTTTGTCTATGATGCCTGAGTGTGGTATTGTGTCAAAGGCTTTTGCAAGGTCAAGGTAGGCTGTGTGAATTGCCTTACCTTCATCAATGGCCTTAGTGACAGTTTCAAAAAGGTTGACCAAGTTCAAAAGGCAGGATCTGCCCTTGACGAAGCCAAATTGGGTAGGATCCAATGTTTGTAGGTCCCCAATGTCTTTGTTTATGAGTTCCATAATGATCCTCTCCATAGCTTTGCAGACCAGGCTCATCAAGCTTATGGGGCGGTAATTTCCAGGGTCCGTAGAAGCACCGCCTTTGTGAAGTGGGACCACTGTTGCCGTACACCACTCTTTGGGTACGTATCCTGTAGTAAGGCTAAGATTAAACAGCAGCCTTATGTTTGGGTTTAGTTCCTCTTGGAGTTCATGTAGCACACAGCCCGGGACACCGTCCGGTCCCATTGATGCTGTGTTTTTAGCTTTAGAGAGGGCGGCTCTCACCTGGGCATCTGAGATGTTAGGGAGGCTACACTCTGCTGGGATAGTTATTTCTCCTTTTGGGGAGGGGAGGAGAAATTTGCACTGAACCTATCTGCCAGAATGATGGCAATGTCAGTGGGTTCAGTGTATTTATTGTCATTTTGGACTAACTCTGAGCATATCTGGGAGTTTCCACCCAGGTTTCTAACATAGCTAAAGAAGGCCTTGTGATTGTCTTTTGTGTCTTTTATGCATTTTTCTTTCAAAGTTGGCCTTGGATGATTTTATGAGTGATCGTAGTTTTTTGCTAGTACTGATCAGAGATGCCTTCCCATTTAGGGATTTTGCTCTGTCATGTAGTAGCTTCCTCCTTCTGTTGTAAAGTTTGTTTATGGCTGGGGTCCACCAGACCGGGCACCTGCCTTTGAGGGAATGGGTCTTGGTTTTATTTGGGATTGCATGATCCATGCATTCTTGAAGGTGCCCGTAGAAGGCATTTGCAAAGGATTCAGCAGTGTGGGTTGTGGTTTCCACTGGCCCAGGGACCTTGAAGGATACCACTTCAGTCTTAAGAAGTGTGAAGTTGGCTTTTGAGAAGTTCTTCACTGTGGTCTTTTGTGCAGGGGGTGGGGCGGGATGTGGATTTCCAGTGAGATTAATTTATGGTCTGATCTTACCAATGAGGGATATACTTCCGGTGTGGAGCATTTTGTCCCCATGTTTGTGATGATCAGGTCTAGTATATTGTCTCCTCTTGTGGGAATGGTGACTAGTTGTTCCATCGCATTTGAGTTTATGAATTCTAGGAACGTTTTGGCTAGGGTGTTTGGACTTGAGTAATGTTCCCAGTCTATGTTTGGGTAGTTGAAGTCTCCCAATATGATGGTATTTGGAGAGACATTCATACTCTCCAGTGTCTTCAGGAAGGCTGTGTGAGTTTCCTGAGTTTGAGAGGGTGGTCTGTAGCATGCTACAAATTGTAAGGCAGTTTTGCCTATGGTTAGTTGCACCTGGATGGTCTCTGATGCTTCGTGCATTGTCACTAACCTGGAGGTGTGGGTATCTTTGATGAATATGGATACTCCCCCTCCTTTTGTGGTTTGGTCCAATTTTTTTGGCCGGAAAGCATGATATGAGGTAAAACCTGATAGTGCTGGGGTGCTCTCAGGAGCCTTGAACCAGGTTTCAGTCACTGCACAGACATCGATGTTCTCCATACTGAGGAGGGCTTCGAGGACATGCATCTTGAGGTTTAGACTTCTGGCATTGAGCAGCATTACCCTTATTTTTTTCCACTTGTGTTTTCTAGGGAGGTAGGTTTGTCATTTGAGCCTTGCCTAAAAAAGGCACTATGGGGGTGGCAAGAGCCTTGGCCAATATCCGGAAGCCCAGGGGTGACAGGTGCAAGCCATCCCTTGCGAAGCAGCGTGGCTTGTCGAGCGTGTCATCCCAAGCAGACAGACATTGGATCCCCTTTGAATGACACCAGTAATTAAGCCAGTTTGTTAAAACTGATCATTTTGTCTTTGTACTGTGGCATCATTCTTGGTGAGGATAAGATGCTGCTCAAGGTCAGGGTCATACCGGCCTGAACTACATAATCAGAGAGCTCCTCTATGTCTCTTTTCATGTAGTCCAGGGAGGTACGTCTCAGGTCATTCACACTGGCATGTACAATGACTGAGTCATATTTGTACTTACTGTGGAGTGACCTGAGTGCTTGTGTTATGTGGCGGATTCTAGCTCCCGACAGGCAGCTTACTGTGACCTTATCCTTGTTCAGTCTGGTGAGCGGGACGTCAGTGTGTCTGACTATGGAGTCACCTATTACAAGTGTGTCTGGCATGTCGTTTGGCCTTAAGGGCTGTGACTGTTTAGCACACTGACTTTGTGAATTATGTGTTGCATGTGCTATGTCTTGAGGTGGTGGTTGCTTGGGTGTCTGCTTTGGAGGCCTTTGTTGTTTTGGTAGATTTTTAATCAGCGCCTCCGAGTACGTTTTTGTGTGTTTATGTGTTTGGTTTGCAGTTGTGATAGTTCTATGTGAGACTGGGTTTGTGGTGTGCGTGGTTACCTTCTCCTCCTGCCTGGTCTTGCCAGTACTGAATTGAGAGAGCTCAGCCTCCAGTTTGGCTATATAGTTGCATCTCTCGCATATATTTGTATTTGTTGGGAGGAGGAGAGGGTTGTCTGTGTACATGAGTCAATTGTAACATTGCCTCAAGATTCCCAGATTCACCAGCTGAACAGGAGTGGATGCCAGCAACTGACCCTTCGACATGCTAGAATAGTGAAAAAGATTGCTGTGTAACTGAGTCAGAAAGGATCTATAGGGAAATGGGTACTCAAGGGAATTTAGGTGAAAGAAGTACTTTCTTTTGTTTAAGAGTGCTTTACCTGTATAAAAAATGCTTTAGGAGCAAGTGCTGAGCTTTTCAGTTAGAGAATAGGCTGTTTAGATTGCAAGTAGAGCAGTTCTAAGGGAAAAATTGAAGAGTAGACTTTACGGAGCCAGAAATAGTTTAAACTTGATTAACCGGCGCTGCCCTATGCTGCTCTATGAGCAACTTTGTGCTAATTCGCGCTAAAATGCGCTAAAGCGTGCAAAAGCGGGCTTTATAGCAGGGGGTTGAAAAGAGCCAGGAATTGACCCAAAATGGCCAATAAACTACAAGTTGCTCGGCTGGAACCAATCCTCTAGGGACAAATAGGTTGCTCAGTGCTCCCCACTCCCACTGGTGAACAAAGAAGCTTCCTCTTATCCAAATAAGGATATGGATAGCACAGGAACTAAGACAAAGCCCAGAGATCAGCAAAATCTGAAGACTGGACTATTCTAGTTCAGAAAAGCGGGAAAACAAGGATATTACCTAAGGTGCTTTTTATTTTGCACCCCATTCCATACACGCAGTACTCTAACTTTCTGCACAACTCTTATGGCATCTTTGGAAATGTTTTGTGACAGTGTATACTGCTGAGGATTAGCCACCCTAGATTTGTTGGGTGGATTTGGTCTGTCTGATCTTTAGTTGGCATCACAGTTATAGTCTTTGCCTCCCATGTACAAGGTACAAGGTTGGATCCTGACCTCTGGCCAATCCTGTATGTTGTTTGCATGTTCTCCCTGCATCTCTGTGGGGTTTCTCACACCTCCCAAAACATTTTGAGTGTTTCCATCTCAAACTCACCCAAGAGAGGAGATTCAGGCAGCAGCACATACTCTTGATGATGCACTATATGGGGAAGAGTTGTATAGATCATCCACTTTCGGCATCTACTGTGGTGTGCAGTACCTTCAAGAAACGTGAAAATGGCTCACAGACTGTGTGCTGTGGCAGGTCTAGACACTCAATGTTGTAAAATATGGCTCTAGGAAATTTGATCCTGTTTACTAATGTCACCAAGCCGAAAGAAGAAGAAGAAGACTAATGTCACCATATGGGCATGGGTATTTTTCCAGCGATAAGTGAGGGGCCAACCTTCTTTGACCTATGCCAGGGACCCATGCCAATGGTAGTAGAGGGTATATGTGCCACTATTGGTCAGTGTGTGTCTGTGTGTGTGTGCCTGCCATAAAGGACTGTAGCCCTGTCTCAATAAACTACTGGCCGGCCATTGTCTAGTTGCCTAGCTTGGGTTACCTGGGATAGTTATGTTGACTGAAAGCTGGACATAAAACCAATTAACCTGTCAAATATGAACTAAGGATTGCTACACTCAGTGGAAGGTTCACTGACAGAATGGGGCTTGGAAGTGGATGGAATAATTTATAAGGAGGAAGCTGGGTATCCTATGTATCTAGGAGACAAGATGGGAGAGCAGTGCAGAAAAGCCATTTTGCTTGGGATCCAGAGTCTACTACTCAGGAGGACAGGCTAGAAATGGTGTGGGAATTGTGTTGAGGGAGAGACTTCAGAAGACAGTGAGGTATGTCATCAGAATTAGTGACAGACTAATGGTAATCAGACTCCAGTGTAATGATAGGGCAGTATTCATAATCTCAGCCTATACCCTACAGCAGTTCTGTGATAAGTGTGGAAAAGAGTGCATTCAGACAGCAGTTGCAGGAACCACTACATAAAGGAGGACAACATGAATTAGTGTTGATAATGGGTGACCTGAATTCTTATATCGGGACAGACAGGAAAGGATATGAGGACTGGCTTGGTCTACATGCATGGGACAACAGGAATAAAGGAGTGGCCATTCAAGACTTCTGTATGACAAATGGCTTGAGGGTGACCAACACATGGTTCAGCAAGAGAGACAGTCACAAGATCACATACAAGAGTGACCAGCATGCAACCCAAGTAGACTTCCTTCTTGTAAGGAAAGGGCAGTGGACTAGACTCACTGATTGCAAAGTCAGCCCACAGCAAAACCACTCATTGCCACAATCAGCTGCAAGCATTGGTCAGAGAAGGCTCTAAGGTCAACACAGACCAGACTGAAGATGTGGACATTTTCTGGAGAAAAAGCACAGCAGTTCAAGGAATTACTGAGGGCTCCAGCACCTCAAGAAGACGAAGCAGAAGAAATAGGTGGAGTGGAAGAAGAAGGAAAAGAATGGCAGAAGAAGAATGGCAGCACCTCAAAATAGCATGTGTAAGGACTACAGAACTGATTTGTGGCAGAGCCAGGTATGGAAATAAGGTACATAAGGAAAGCTGGTGGTGGAATGCAGAAGTCCATGAAATCATCAAAAGAAAGAAGGAGTGCAGAAAAAAGTGGGAGATAGAAAAGATGGACCAAACTAGGAAGGAATTCTGGTTGGCTAATAAAGAGGCTAATAGAATAGTTGCAGTAGCAAAGAACAAAGCATCAGAGGCACTCTACCAGCTTCTGGAAAATGACTCAGTAAATGGCACAAAGAAACCATACTGGGTTCCAAGGCAAAGACAAAAAGGTAAAGAAGATAGTCTGACAACCTTCATATTGGATACCAGCAACAACCTGCTCACCAGTTCACAGGACAACAAAGGCAGATGAAAGTAATACTTCCAGCAACTTCTGAATGAAGAAAACCTCACAGAAGCCGTACTGACCAAGACACAGCCTACAAGGAAAAAAGAGGAGGAGCTCACTAGAGAAGAATTAAGAGCAGGACTAAGGAAAATGAAATCAGGGAAAGCAGCCGGTTCAAATGAGGTCACAGCAGATATGATAAAGATGTTGGATGAGACAGGGGAAGAATGACTCCTGAGGGGACTCACAGCAGTCTGGAGAGAAAGGTGGATCCCAGATGACTGGAGAATAAGCATACTAGTGCCAGTGTTCAAGAACAAAGGGCACATTCACAACTGTGGGCAGTATAGAGGTATAAAACTCCTATTACAATGCATGAAAGTTCTGGTGAAGGTGACTGATAAATGAATATGCAGAGTAGTAGAAAGTAAGATAGCAGATGAGCATATTCAGATCAGGATGCAGCACAATTGATCCGGTGTTGACAGTTAGACAGACAGTTGAGAAGAAGCTTGAGATGAGGAAAGAGCCCAGCTGGGCATTCATAGACGTGGAGAAAGCATATGACAAGATCCCAAGAAAGCTAATTTCTGCAGCCTTATGGTGGCTCAAAGTCGCACAAACACTAGTAAAATGAGTGCAGATTATGTAATGGACCCAATGACTCAAGTACAAACAGTGTTCAGTCTCACAGAGAGATTCACAGTGAGAGTGGGTGTGCATTAAAGTTTAGCTCTGAGCCCATTTCTGTTCATACTGGGGATGGACTACATTAGCAAACAGGTCAGATGGGGACAGATCAACAAAGTTTCTGTATGCAGATGATGTCCCTTTATAGGGAGACTGTGCAAAATCTTAAGGATAGGGGAATGGAATGAAACAGGTAAGTCACATAGGATGAAACTGAGTACAGATAAGACAGTTCTAATGGCAGCAAATGGGTGAAATCAGAAGAAGCTGGAAATTGAGATAGAAGGGAAAATATTAGAACAATTTCAAGTTTCTGGGAGGGGTGGTAGAGAAGAAGGGAAGTCTGAATGAGAAGGTCAAAGCGAGAATCAGTGGGGTTGCAGCCATCTAGCATAGAGTGTCAGGGTTAGTGTATCACAGAAAAATGCTAAAGAAGCTGAAAAGTAGGGTGTACAAAATAGTGGTGTGTCCAGAACTACTGTATGGTACAGAAACCTGGGCAGGAAAAGGTAGAGCAGTCACGGAAGCTAGAGGTGATGGAGATGAAGTGCCTGAGATGGACATTAGAATGCACACTGTGGGACAGACATGGAAATGAGGAAATACGACAGAAGCTAAAGTTGCTCCAGTTGCAGAAAAGGTCAAAGAGAACAGGTCACAATGGTTCAGATACACATGCAGAAAAGAAGACAATCTAATGAAGAAAATTTGGGACAGACAGGAAGAAGAAAAGAGGAAGCAAAGACATCTAGCAAAGAGGTGGATGGATTATGTGAGGGAAGACCTGTGACAGTCAGGCATGAGTGTCAAAGAAGGTAGAAGAGTGGTACTTAATGGAGAGAAATGACAACAGTTCACATGACATCCCGACCCTGTGTAGAAAATGGGAAAAATAAGGTTTATGATGATGATGATGATGGTGTTGGTGGGGTTTGCATTATAGGTTGGTACAATTATTGTCCTAGATCTCAACACACCCCAGTTTGGACTCATCTAGAACTGGCACTCCATGATTATGCTAATACCTCCATCATCCAGCATCCTATTACTAAGAATGGGATCTCAGGGACTGGGAACACTGGTTACAAACTAGGTCTTGGACCAAGCCAAAGCTATGTGCCAGTGTCTTGGTCTTCTCTTTTTTATGGAACAATGAACTCATCATGGTGGTGTACCAGAAACTGTGGTGGACTAAGTGGATCAAGGCAGTTATCTTGCATGTTAAGTACATCTGTAACCTGCATTCCAGGTAGTTACTATCCTTGACTGATCTGAAAGTTAGATTCTGGCAAATATTCTATGGTGGCAATATCTGCAAATCAAAGCTGTACTTGGTGCCTTGGAACAAGCCTCCACCCTTCAGTTATGGCTGACACAACTAATGAAATGTCAGATCAAAACTGAAAAAGCTATACATACATACTTAAAGTGTAGTATGATTATATATATTAATGACTCACAAAAGATCATTATGGACCTGTGGGAGAAATAGTCTCAGTTTTGTAAACAAGACATCCTGCTGCAAGGGTGGCATAACCTTTTCTATTCTACATATGACACAAGATTAACATATCTCTCAACCGTTGTATTTCATAAACTTTTACACTGCTGGCAGCATGCCCCAGCCACTTGGCTAAGTGAGACACTCTAAGAAATTCTTGTGTTGGTGCTGCACCAGTAGCAATGCAGATTACACTCACATTGTATGGTCATGCCCTGTAACCCTTTCTATGTGGCATGCTATCTAGTATTCATTATTCAGATAATTCCCCAGTTGTTACTAGAGATTAATAATGTGGCATCTCGGTTGCTAGGTGCTCAGATGAATTTGTATAACCTTTTTAACCCTTTGGATGATGCAGTGGTTGTGTTGTCGCCTCACAGGAAGAGGTTTGCCAGTTTGATTATCGGCTGGGGTATCTCCTATGCAGTCTTGCATGCCCTGCCCTGTATTTGTGTGGGTTTCTTCCTATGTTAGAAAGACATGTATCTTGTGTGTTTCTCCCTGGGCCTCTGCTGAAAATTGGCTTAGTTCCAAGTAAGATTTTCCCAGTAAACAAATGTTAAATAAATAAAACAGTGCTGTGTTTTTCTGGATATGCAATGTAGAACATCACTGTTAGAACTAATTTTTAGTCACTGGAAATGCATCCCTGAAAATTGGAGATTATTGTTTCATAGGTATTCATACAAGCTGATGGTATGTTCAAACCCCATTTAGATGTGAACTGGTGGTAAATATATTGGTCAACTTTGCTTTTTTTGCTGCAACAGTAATTTTTCAACTACTTGGCTGTTTTGCTACATGCTGCGTTTTTTTTAATATAGTCTATCTACCCAATAAAAGTTTTTAAACAAAAAAAACACTTTGGCCGGTTCTGCTCCTTTATATCTAACGGGCAGCTTTCGATAACCAGTAATCGAGGTGTCTAGTTATAAGTGATCAGGTTTGGATCACTCATAGTAGAAACTAAATATGACTGATAAAAATGGTACAAATGAAAAAAACAATATGGTTGATTACTTTGGACACCTGAAACCTCATGTTCCCCATTGCACCAACATTAAAGCCACCACCAGGGATAGTTCTGGAGAGATCACACTCTGATATGGACATCAAAAAGGCCTAAGTACCCATGACATACCTAGCAGGTGGCCCATCATGATTTATGCCATCCCATGCATTAATTATATACCATACATTTTAACCATACTTCTCAACTGTAAATCACTAAGGATTACAATCAGTATCAGGCATTAGAGTTTCCTACTTCTAATTATACAGAATAAAATACAAGTTGATGCAAAATTCATTGCTAAGTTTGAGTGAATAGAGTGATATTTAACATTTTTCCTGATGTTGGTGCTTTAAACCCATTATTTTTGGCTTATCCTTAATTTTTAAACAAAAAAATGAGAGCTATGATTTTTACAAGTACACTTCTTCATGTTGGTGACCCTACTGCATAATTAAAGTTCCGCCATGATTACCAGGTGCAGTAAACAGAATCAGTGACGCCTTCCACTACTAGCCATGCTGTTTCATGGTGGCATTACCCCTGCCCACTAAAATGGGTGCACCTACAGATAAGATGGTGGCATGTTTATTTTTGATTCTTAGTAATTCTGTTTTTGTCCTAAGATGATAGAGGCAATGACTTATGAAAGATTACATATTAGAGAAAGATGGGCAGCCTGACATTTAACATAACTATCGCCTCTCTATTTCCAAGTGTCATTCCTTTTCATGGTGTCATTACCCCAGCTTGGTAAAATTAGCCCACCTACAGGCAAAATGGTAGCATTTTGACTGCATAGTCTTGTAGTTTAATAGATGTATCTTTATATATATCTATGTCCTGATTTACTGTCTACCTTTTCAGAGGTACTATAAGCAATATTGGTATTACAGTAATACGTCCAACTTGGAGATTGAATTTGTTTAAGCACATTTAAAACACTGCATCTGTTCATTAATGCTGCTAGGTACATCTTTATTTGGTTACCATTTAAAATGTTGGCATCTGAAAGATGAATTGCTGAAATACAGAGAGCAAATGGCTGAAAATCCAGACTTAAATATACAAATCCAAGACTACCAGTTCTTGGAATATTCCCTTTTCTCCGAGATATAGTGATTTTGGATTTGTTATATATAAGTTTGGTTGTTGTTGGGGGGCTCACAGATATATAAAGTTCTAAACTGTTGAGCCTAAGGAAGGTCTAAGTCTTAGATGGAAAAGAACACTCTTTTACAGGACTGAACTGTTTTCAACTCAGAACAATGCTGTGACTGAAAGAATGCCAGTAAGAAACTCTTCTGGCAAAGTGTCACAATTACCAAAGCAGGAGACTGCTAATTAGTTGTATACATAATCCTATTTATCATGAACCTACCAGCATTTCAGCCAACTCTTCAGCTTTGGGAATGAAAGACAGTGTTACATCTGGTTATGTAGATCTAACGGATGTAACTGCCATACTTAGTATGAACTCTTCACCTTCTATCACTGACTGTAAAGTTTCTAGAGTTGGTTGACTTCCACACAGAATGATTTTGTAACATGCTGTGATAACTAAGACTTGAGTGGATAGCAGCTCTTTAACTTTTGAAAAAGTTTGTTGCATAACTATCCATTGCATTATTGCTTTATATGCTCATATCTATTTCATATGATTGCATGTATGTCATGTGACATCCCTAGTACAGGATAGTATAGTACAGTGTAATTCTTTGTAGAAATATGGCATTTAATTAAGGAAGTGATATAGTCAATACTGCAATGTGTCTTTAAACATTCCATTAAGTTAACTGTACACATGGGATTTCACTTCTTGCTTTTTGGTAGCCAACATAATAGCATAGTACATGGGTCTTCACTTAATGGCTTATGAGGGGGGGGGGGGTGTATCTAGCCTACAACAGATAAAACTATAATGTGTAACTGAAATGATTAGCCACAACAATACAATAGGGACCTGTTACAATTTCCAGTGAATGTAAATCACATTCACAGCTTCTTCAGAGACCTTTGAGGAATTTGTACCCAGTTAGCAGTGGATGTTAGTCCTTCCTACCAAACCATTTGTCACCATGGTTTTGAAGGATCCCCAGTCCATTCACCTTCATTACACTTAGGGGAGCATATTCCACAACATCTATGCTCTTCTTTGAAAAGCTTTCTATTCAAATAAAGTTTTCATGATTGGGAAATTAACATGCTCCTGGTTGTTTCTAGTGCCCATGCAGTGATTAGAAAAATTGATGCCCATGGTATATTGCATAGCTATATCATATTTGCATCTGCATATTAAAATTCAATCCTCTGACAAATTCATAGTTAATCAAAAAAGATGTAACTGCTTGAGCCTGGATTTATATTTCAAGGATCTAATTCTAAAAATCTGTTTGGTAAAGGATTACTGAAGTACTTCCAATCTCTTACTTTCAGTAGAAAAGTAGTTATAGAGTAGTACTGATGATAGCTTTAAACATGGGTATAAGCACCATTTCATCCATAATAGTATGTGCAGTATATCCCTAATCACAGAGTAGAAACTTCTAATAACTGATGTCATGTTGGCTTTAGATTTAAAGGATTTATCTCACTGTCAGTAGAAAAATGGGTAGCACACTAAACTTTCATGCAGAAGGCTCTGGGCTCTATTCCCACGACAAAAAGATCAGTTGCTGACAGTGCAGTGCAGTATGAGGTGGGGGGGGAGCACTGTACTCCTGAGTGTTTTGTCCTTTGGATGAGACATTAAAGAGAGGTACCATTTTCATTAGTTAGTGGTAGCTCAAGCAGATGTAAAAGATCCCATGGCACCTATTGAAAAGAGTAGGGGTCTTTTAATTAACAGAAAATATACAAAACATTATTGACATATTTAGAAAGTATACATATTTACAGATACAATTTTATACATTCTTATGTACCACAATCGTTATTAACATCATTATTCTTCCATAAGTGGCTCCCACGCCTTCCTCCACAACCATAATCTAATTTTTTGTAATATATCAGCCAAAATTCATATAGTAGCCATTCATAATCATATTCACATCTATATTTTATTTACATCAATAATTAAGCCATGGTGGTGCAACGGTAGTGTTGTTGCCTCACAGCAAAAGGTTCTTCCATTCGATTCTCATCTGGACTGCCTTTTGTGTGGAGTCTGCATGTCCTGCCCATGGTCAAGTGGCATTCGAAAGCCATACATAGAATGGGCGTGCCTTCGTTGATGGTTGGGTGTTGAGTTGGCACCCCGGCACCCGTAAAAAATCTACTGCCAATCATTAGCGGACCGGAGTTCCGCTGTGGCAACCCCTAACCGGGAAAAGCAGAAAGAACAACAACATTATTTACATCATTAATATTCGCAAAAAACATTTCTTCACACAGCTTTTTTCAGAGTTTTACTATTCTGTTACATTTCAAGAAGACATACTCTGTTGTTTCTTCCTCCCCACAAAATAAACACTTTCTTTCAACTTTCTGTTTATATGACATATTTCCCTTTACCAGTAACTTGTTTATTACCAGTCTCCATAGAAAATCCTGATACTACTTTTTCCTTATTTTAATAGCATATATCACTTCTTCTGGTAATTCTCCCTGTGAGTTCACATCATAATAATGTTTCTTCACATTAATATACCACATTCTTCTATCTTTTTGTACCATCAATTTCTATTTTCCATGTTAGTATTTTTCTTGATAATTTTTAATGCTTTCCTTTCACATTCTTTTTGTCTTTTTCTTATTCTCATTATTTCCCCCAGTTTTTGTACTTATGTTGAAACACTCTCATTCTTAACGTATCATTCTCTTCATTTACACACTTTAACACTTCATATAAATTTAAAGAAGCAGAATAAACAACTGGATTTAATAACTCCAGCCCCACCTTCATTTTCATTCATATACAACACACCTCTTTTCTTTGTGTTTAAACTTGAGCCCCATATGAAAAATAATACTACTTGCACAATTTCTTTCTCATCATACAAACATTTTATATATATATATATATATATATATATATATATATATATATATATATATATGCTATTTTCCCATTAAAACAGAATTTACCAAATAAGCCTTTTTCTTAAATTTTAATCTATAAGTCCTTCACATAAGACATATTTCTTTCATTTCTTTTATCAAACCCTCCCATTGCCTCATAATTACTTCATTTTTCTCAAATGTTATTCCTAGCAATGATAGTTCATTCACTGAAAATACATCCTTCCAATTTTGACATCACCTAGACTTTTACTTTTATCTTTATTCAAGGTCATTACATTACCTTTAATAATTCATTTAGACAAACCAGCACTTTCTTCTTCCATATTTTATTCTTAGCAACCACTGCTATATCATCTGCATATGTCAAAACTACTGGAATTGCTCCTTCCTTTTGTATTACATATCTATCATACTCATTGTAGAAGCCACTTCCCTCACTATTGCATTCATTACTAATGAAAACAATATCTCACACATGGGACATCCTTGTCTTATACCACAATTCATGCATATTTCTTCACTCAGCCTATGTTCATCAACACTCTTACTCTATTATTTTGATAAACTGACATACACAGCCTTCTAATTTTATTACTTATTCCATAACAAAGCATCATGTCCTGCGATATCATATGCCCTATTAATATCACATATCATAAGTTTGCAGCTTTCCTTTTGCTTATAATATTATCCACAATTTCCCAAACCACTAATAATAATTCCTGGCATCACTTCCCTTTTATAGGTTCATAGGTAGGTACTAGGCTATTGTCCCTAGGGCCTATATAAGCCTAGCCAAAAAGGTACCCTGGCTTTTGCCACCCAAGAAAATTATTTTCCTGTGCCCCTGTCGAGCAGAGCCACAGAAGTGATCCCCAGGGTGAATTTCCTATTTCACATCCAATCATCACAATTTTTCTTGAATAACGCTAATGAGGAGCTTTGTTTGATATAGATAGGTAGTTTGTTCCAGAGTATGGGAAGTCTTTGGGACTGGAATCTATCCCTCCAGCATTTTCTGTTTATTGTGGTGACAAGGGTTAGGTCTCTAAAGCATGTGGCTCGGAGGGACTTGGATTTCTTTAAGTGGAGCATGTCCAACAGCTCTGGGTTTGACATAGCTTTGTATGTTAGGCAGAGATTGCCTCTGAGTAAGCGATATGCAACGGAATAAAGATGGATTATTTTGAGATGGTCTGCATAGGGCATATGTTTGAGGCTGACAATCCTCTTTGTGAGGTATTTCTGTGGCCTTTCCAGTTGTTATAGATGTCTTGTGAGGTACATACCAAAAGGGGCATTGTACTCTATAATGGGTCTAATGAGTGGCGAGTAGATGACCTCTTTTTTCCTGAATGAGAAACGTTTTGTAATGAGGTATGCAACATAGAAGGATTTTGTGACTACTGTGGCGATGTGATTATCAAAGGAGAGACTACTGTCCATCTGTGTCCCAAGGTCTCTTATCATACTTTCAGTGTTAAGTAGACTACCGCCTATGTGGTAGTTCATAGCTACAGAGTTTTTACCAAAGGGGATGACAATACACTTTTTGGCATTGAGCTTGAGGCCATGCCTTTGACACCAGACATCTCTCTCAGTGAGGCCCTTTTGTAGGATGTCCACATTGTTAGGAGTTTCGATTATGGCTCCTAATTTGCAGTCATCTGTGAACTTCATTACCCAAAGACCTTCTGTGTTAGCCTGTACTTCAGAGAAGTAGATACCAAACAGGAGAGGACCCAGGACTGAACCTTGTGGTACTCCACTTGTCACTGGTCTGAAGTCAGATTTGGAGTCTGCGACTTTCAGAGTGTGGGTTCTGTCAGTGAGCCAGGTGGCAACCCATCTTGTGACATAGTGATTTATACCTAGTTTAGTGAGTTTATCTATAATTCCAGAGTGGGGGATGGTGTTGAAAGCCTTGGTGAGATCTAGATAGGCTGTGTGAACCACCTTACCCTCATCTATGGCTTTGATGACTGCTTCAAAAAAGTCTATCAGGTTTAGGAGACATGGTCTGCTTTTTACAAACCTGAACTGGGTGGGGTCCAGAGTTTGGAGATTACCAATGTCTTTGTTTATAAGTTCCATGATGATACGTTCCATGGTCTTGCAGTCCAGGCTCATCAGGCTAGTGGGGCAGTAGTTCCCGGGCTCCATGGTGGCTCCCCCTTTGTGGAGTGGGATAACCGTCACTGTGTGCCATTCAGTGGGCACAAAGCCTGAGGTGAGGCTATGATTGAATATGGTACTTACGTGGGGTCCCAGTTCATTCTGTAGTTTGTGTAGAACGCAGCCTGGGATGTTGTCAGGTCCCATGGATGCTGTGTTCTTGGCTTTGGAGAGTGTGTTTTTTACCTGTGCAGCTGTGATTACAGGAACTTTGCATTATTCCTGTATAGAGATGGGCCCTTTAGGGTGTGAGAGGGGGGTAAAGTTAGCACTGAACCTATCTGCCAGGATGTTGGCAATATCAGTTGGTTCTGTATATTAAGTGCCATTGTACTATATGTCAGAGCAGATCTGAGTGCTGCCATTGAGATTCTTGACATAACTATAGAATGCTTTGTGGTTCTTTTTGAAATCAGTGATGGTTTTGTTTTTGTAACTAGCTTTGGAGGATTTTATGAGGGATCTCATCTTCTTACTGAGGCTGACCAGGGAGTTCCTCCAATCATGGGATTTTACTCTTTTTTGCAGCAGTTTCTTTCTTCTGTTGTAGAGTTTGTTTATGGCAGGGGACCACTGGATTGGCTTCCTTTTTCTGGAGGATAGCATCTTGGTTCTGTTAGGGATAGCATAATCCATGCACTCATGTAAGTGCTTATAAAGTGCATTTGTGTAGGATTCAGCAGTCATATCTCTACTGTCCATCTGCATGGGTGTCATGAAGTTTGCCACTTCTGTCTTAAGAAGCATGAGATTGGCTTTGGATAAATTTTCTTCCATAATGTCCTTCATCCTTCCTTCCATTCTTATCTGTATTATTTTCATAAAAATGTTATAACATGTATTGTTTAATCTGATAGGCCTCCATTTTTATTTCCTTCTTTCAATATTTTTTCATATAAATTTTAATATCCAATAACATAACTTTTCATAAGCAACCCCTTCTTTCAACCATTCATTCATAACATTTATTTATTTATTTTATTTATTTTACATTTGTTTACCGGGCTAGTCCAACTGGATACATGTCCATTTTCAGTGGAGGCCCGGGGAGAAAAGCTCCGCTACAATACTACTTAAGTAAAAATAAACAAAATGTACCAAATAACATACAAATTAATAATAGAAAAAACAATGTACTTTAAGCCGATGGCAGGATGTAATAGTATTCGAGTACAGTAAGAGATTTAGCAAAGAAAGATAAAAGTAAAGAACTTAATTACTCTATTACAACTTCATTGGAAGTTGAAAAAATATTTATGTATGCCTTTATTACATATGGAATAACAGAAACAGTTATATAGAGGATAATTTAGAGTGTTAGATATAAGAAGAAAAAGAATGGGTGCAAAGAATAAAAAAAGAAGGAGGTAAGAATGCTTAGTCAGGGTTATTGCAAGAGCAAAGCCAGTGGTTGGATAAGAAGAGTTTTAGTTTAGTTTTAAATATTGGGAGTGATGTTTGAGTTGTGAGGTCTTGAGGTAGTTGATTCCATATTTTACCAACTGAGTTGGAAAATGTGGAGTCACCTGCTGTGTTATTAGATAAAGAAGTATGAATCAATATTTTGTTAGAGGAGCGTAGGTTTTTTAGATTGTTATAGGGTTTTATGAGGATGGAGAGCATTGGAGTGTTGTCAGGGTGGTAAAGGGCTTTATGGGCAATTGTAAGTTGACTAAATTGTATTTGGTGGAGTAATTCTAGCCACCCTAATTTTTTTAGATTGAAGCAATGATGAGTCCTGTATGGAGAGGCTGTAGCAAATCTGGCAATGTTGTTATATGATGTAGCTAGTTTGTTAAGATTATGTTTAGAAAGATTAGTATAAATAGGGAGGCATATAATAGGGTAGATATTAAGTGGGTTCTAGCTATTGTAATTTTAGCTTCTGGAGTAAGGAAAGATTTGATTCTATGGAGAGAATCTAGTTTTCTGTTAGTCAATTTTATTGTAGAGTTAATGTGAGTGTCAAATTTTAGTTGATTGTCAATTGTAATACCCAGGAGTTTGGTGGTTTGGTCTGGAGAGATAAGGGTGCCATTGTTGGATGTGAGTGTGAAATTAATGGAGGGAGACAAGTGAGTGGGAGTAAAAATCAGGAGTTTGGTTTTCTTTGGGTTAAGGAGGAGACAATGATTAGAGAACCATTGCTCTATAGTAGTGAAGGTGTTTTGTGTGAGAGAATAAAGTTCCGACTGTGTTGGGGCTGAGGAAATGATGGTTGTATCATCTGCATATTGAATGCAAGTTGATAGGGAGTGGCTAGGTGAAGGTCATTTATAAAAATAGAGAATAGTAGAGGGCCTAAGATAGAACCCTGAGGGACTCCTATAGAGGTGGGGAGGAGATCAGAGAGATGGTTATGCCAGAGTACTGCCTGTTTTCGGTTGTCCAGATAAGATGTGAACCAATTTAAGGCTAGATTGTCAAGAGAGAGGACTTGAGACGATGGAGAAGAAGTTGGTGGTTGACCATGTCAAAGGCTTTAGACAGGTCAACGAAGAAGGCTGAGGAAGGAGTATTATTGTTGCGGTTTTGTTAATACAGTCGATAAAGGATAGTAAGGCTGTAGTAGTACTATCGAATGGGACAAACCATGTTGGCACTTAGCTAGGAGGTTGTGGCTTAGTAGGTGATTTAGTAACTGTTTGTGGATGCATTTCTCCATTATTTTTGCAAGTGGAGATAGTAATGCTATGGGGCGGAAGTTGGAGTATTCAGTAGAATCACCTCCTTTGAACAGTGGGATGATATATGAGATTTTCCATATAGATGGAATTGTACTTTCTTTTAAGGTCCTGTTAATCAGTATAGAGATGGGGTAAGGTATAGCTTTTGCACCAATTTGGAGGAATTCTGCTGGTAATTTGTCAGCAGAGGGGGTCGTAGGTTTTAATTTTTGAAGTAAGGATGATATATAAGTGGTGGGTATGGGTTTGAGGTGAAATGGAGGGGGAGTGGGGCTTTGAGTTAATAGTTTGGAAGTATCAGGGCTTTGTTGGTTAGCTAGCTTTAGGATGGCAGAGGTAAAGAAATTATTAAAGGCATTAGCTGTTTGTAATGGGCAGTCGGGGTTAGAATCAATTGGATTTGGAGTGGCAACTTTGCCAGGGGATAACAGCATGTTAATAGCGGTCCAAAATTTATGTGGTTGGTGCAGGGATGACTGTTGTAGCTGATTATAAAAGTTCTTTTATCTTGTAGGATGGCTTTTTGTTAAATTTCTTTGTTGTCTGAAAGTGAGGTGGTCAGTTGTGTTTTTGTGGTACGCCATTTAGCCCAGGCTTGGTTACTGTTAAGGATGAGCTCCCTAGTATTGGTTGGGAGCCATTGGGCTGTTTTGATTTTATGCGTATAGAACGCATTGGAGCATGATGTTCAAGGATTGTCAGAAAGGTATGATTGAAGTAGCTAACAGCCGTCTATTGGGAGAGATTTAAGAGCTGACCAATTAACTTGCATAAGTTCATTTTGAAACAGAATGGGGTCAAAACATTTTTGCTACGGGATGATTTAACTTGGGTAGGGATAGTTAAACTTGTTTTATGCCTTATGATATATGTTAGGGAGTGGTCGCTGAGGTCATCTGGGAGAGTTCCTGTTGTATACTTTTGCCGTGGACTATTTATTAGTATCCAGTCAAGTATACTTTCTTTATTATTCAGTTTGTTTATTCTTGTTGGGGAGTTAATGATTTGAGAGAAGCCATGCAGGTTAATAAGGGTGGATGGATAAGTATGTTTACATAAATTCCAGTCAATATTAAAGTCTCCTAAAAGTATTGTTTCTTGAAGAAGATTTAGAGAAAGCCAGTTTAATAGGTCTTCTAAAATAGTGGGATTTTTTCCTGGGGGAAGATAGGTACAGATAATGTTAACTGTTTTGTGAGGGTTGAGCTGAAGTTTGGAAATAATTATTTCAACATTAATGTCAGATGGAAGGGTATGATTTGTTTTACTTATTTGCAGTCCGGTTTTATAGAGAATTGCAACCCCACCACCTTTTTTGTTTAAGCGGTCTTGTCTGAGGATGTTATACCCTGGGGGGATGATTTCATTATCTTTTATTGTGGGTTTGAGCCAAGTTTCAGTTAGACAGAGAATATCAAACTGTTGGATATCTAGAAGGGCATGAATTTGTGGTATTTTATTGCAAATGCTACGTATATTTAATTGGGCAATTGAAAGTGATTTGGGGGGTTTGGTGGATGGTGTTGGTTTTATTTTGAATTGGTGGCAGTTAGAGGATGGTGGGGGTGAGTTAGGGCCAGGGTTGGGGTGGATGTCGCCATCTATTAATGAGGAGATTAATATAGGGTTGTAAAATTGAGGAGTTTTGCAGTAGTAGTTAAAATGTTTTTTTAGGCTATAACTAGGGTATTTAATATGAGAAAGTCGGTGATATTTAGCTTGAAGGTAGAAAGTTTTGTGGATGGTATTGAGATAGCCCATTGTTAGAGCTAGAGGAGATGTTAGGGTTTGTTTGTGTGGAGTTGTTAGAGTGAAAGGAAGGGGTTGTTCATAGGAGGTTGAGAGATAGGTGGAGATGAGAGTAGTTAGGAGAGTTAGGAGTAGCAAAGGTTGATATTGATTAGACATGTTCAGAGAATCTGTAATTGAACTTGAGTGGGAGGGTTGAGGGCAAAGTGGTGAGGAGAGTGGGTAGGTGGAGGAGGGAGGGGATAGTTCTAGAAGGGGTAGAGGTAATTACAGGATTTAATTGGTTGTAGGAAGAAAGGGGTGGGACTATTGGGTATGAATGTAGAGGTGCTAGGGGCGGGTGGAATTTGGGGGCAGGGAGGGGAGCGGAGTGAGCCCGTAGGGCGAACGGAGCGGGAAAGAACAGAGGGAAGAGTCAGCAGCAGAAAAAGTATCAGCCACTGCTGCCGAGAGAGCTGTGTAAGCAGGTAAATTGTGAGAATGAGGAGGTAATTTAACTAAAGTATCGGAAATGTAATAGAGGGGCAAGTTATCAATGGTATTCTGCTCAGGGGTGAAGGAACCAGGATATGGTTGGAGAACTAAGCTCAAAAGATATCAAGTCAGCGATTTGGGAGGGGAGGCAAATAAACAACCAGATATAATGCCCTGTTTTGCTAAACCCTTAATTTATCATTTTCATACCCTATACTATCTGGACCTGATACTGAATCAATATTTACTTTTCTAAGTATTCACCTAATTTAATAATAGTAATTTATTTTTCAGATTCTTCCTGAACTCTTCTTTTACTTTCCAGTCTGTCTTATTTTTCTCTTATACATATATTCTACATAATGTACTATTATGATCATAATTTGCTTTTGTGTTCTTCTTACCTTTCCATTTTCATTTTCATGTCCCTGATTATACTAACATCATCCTCATCTATCTTACCCAGATATGTCAGCACTTAATCCCTTATTCCTTGTAAACAGTACCTCTAGTGTCTTAATGTTTTCTTGATTTCTTTTATAAATTCCCTTTTCTACATCACAATACTCTCTTGTATTCATCTCTAAATTTTCCAATAAATTTCTATACATCTTTCCATGCTTTATTTTCTCTTCCTTTTTATCATCTTTCTGTTGAAAAAAAAACACTTTTTCTACTTCTTTTTAAAGTCAATACACCATTCAGACCAATTTTTATAAAAGTATATCATGGTTATATGATCCCTCCATAACTGCAACACTTCCCACTTTCCATATTCATCCACAAATTTCTCATTTATTATTTTTATTCCCTCTCCTATTTTAATATCCTCTCTTTCTTCCAACACCTCCATCCATATTGCTAAACAATAACCTTTTTCTGTTGTATCACCATCTGTCATACCTATATCTTCAAAAAGTACAAAAATCAATTTCAGATCTAATTGATCCTCTTCTATAAGTCAATTGGCTTCTGTTCCATACAACTAACTTACCACATTTTATCATGTCCTATATTTTTACATATTTCCCTTAAATTAAAATTGTAATCCCCTGGAATAATCATTTTCAAGTTAAAAACAATCTAATATTTGATAGAACAGATTTTCTCTTTCCTTGCCATTTGTATATGCATACAATGCTATAATTCTGTAAATATATTTTTTCTCTCTCTCCACCTCATTTCCAGAAGAATTAACCTTCCCATCCTTACTAATAACATGTAATACTTTTTTCTATTTTTCTACACAAAACAGCCACTCCAGAACAATGCTCAATTCTTAAATTCTATACTGTTTTTCCACCCCCACAGATTTTCTGTTTGTAATCTTTCTTCACTTATCAGGAATCTTACATCTTTTATAATAATAATATCTGCATCATATTTAGCACACCATTCCAGTATCCCTCTTCTAAAAATATTAATAATGCTATTCACATTTACAGGAAGCAGTCTATATTTGTTATTTTTCTTCCTTTTAAGTTTAAGGGAAACATTGTAAACTTATTTTTCTTTCACTGATTGAATATCTTTCTGAGGACATTTACAGATATTCCTTGATCCTCAGAATCAAAATTTTCACTAATTTCCTTAACTGAGACACATCTAAACTTAGTCCTTAACTTTCTTTTTAATACTTGGCAATACATTTTAAATTGTGTTTTCCTTACCCTAGCACCCATTATTTTTTTCTTACCAAACTTTGCAGTCTTTTCACAAACATCTGACTTATCACTTTCTTCACTACTTTCAGCACTCTCAGTACAGTTACCTTCATCATCCTGAAATATGATATTTTTATCTAAGTCATCTCTTATTGCTTTATCTTATTTTTTATTAACAAATGTTTCTTCTTTTTGTATTAACATAGTTTCCCCTTCCCCTACTTCATCATTACTTTCAGACATTACAATAAGTTCTTTATCATCCTGCTTAACATTATATTACTTATTCTTTTTGCAATCAAACTAAAAATGTTCTTCACTTTTATATATTCTGCATGCTTTCTTACAATTATTCATCATTTGATTTTTTTCCCAACCTTGTTTTTTGTCTGTCCCATGTACCTAAGTGTTGTTGCTACCATTTATATATGGCTCTTGCTAAATGCTTTATCCCATTTTATTTATATTTTAAAGTCACATCCACTTCCCACTCACCCCATTAGAAATATCCCTTTCATCTTTAACTTTCACAATATCTGACAATGAATAGCACAAAAATGAAACATTTCCTCGGAATCCTGCACACATTCTATGGTCTCAATATTTGTTTTTTTTTTTCCTTTATTTCTTTCACTACTCCATCATCTCCTTCTCTCTCCGTGTGCCTCCCTGTTTCTCTGGGCCACCTCTGTACCTGGAAGAGAAACAGGAAGTGCTCCTCCAAAATGGGTCCCACTCACAACAATGACAAGAAAAGGAACTTCCCCATTGCTCTGACCAAATTTCCTCTAATAATATGAATACCACTTCAGGTTTCCCCTAAAAAGAGACCACTAGCCTAGCAAGACTAACCTAGTCAACAAAGAATCGATAGAGAGACAGACCAATAACTACTAAGATCCCTAACAGAGTGGGTTTCAGCTAGGAGGATGTTGTTTAGAGCAATGGGGTAACATGGATTATTTGCTCCAAAAATAAATGATTTTTTTGTTACTTTAAATGTCATATTGTTCAACAATATCCAAAGATGAAGAGTGTCCAAGTTCTCCTGCAACCATTCCATGTTAGACAATTTAGTTACACTGCCATAGGATCATAGGAGATTACTAGTCTATCAACCTGGAGGTCATTTTAAGCATAGCCATTTCAACCCAATGTAATACCATAAAGGTACTAGCCAATACCCAACACTGCATTTAGTGATGACTGCCCATGTACAGGAGGGTTGTGGGCACTATCCCCGGTAAGAATTTACAGTGTCCCATCCACTCATCCAGGTTAATCCTGAATAGTGTCATAGAGGAGCTCTATTTCACATGAATTGGTAGCCTGTTCCAAAGATGTGGCAGTCACTGGGAGAGAAATCTATCCCTTCAGCCAGTCCTATTTAAGTTGCAGGCCATATTTAAGTCCCTGGAAAGGGGAGCCCTAGACTCATTTGATTTATGGATATACAACAAATTCATTAGGTCTGGGTCTTGGGTGGGCCAGGCATAAGTCTCCTGTACAAAGTCTATATGATACAGAGTATAGTGACAGGGATTCTAGTCGGTCTGTATAAGGCGCATGCTGGAGGCCCTTGATTTTCTTTGTTAGAAACCTCTGAGGTATCTCTAATTGCTGTAAATGCTTAGTATGGCACATACCAAATGAGGCTTTATACTCAATTATGGTCTGGATAAGTGCAGAGTATGGGGGTATAACTTCTTTTGCTCTCAAAATGATGCCTTTACTAATCAAGTGAGCTATGTGGAAAGCTTTCCTTACAATGGTAGACACATGGTGGTCAAAGTTAATGTCACAGTCAACCTGTGACCCAAGGTCCCTTACCACTTCATGGGTACTTAGCGTATTGTTTTTGATTTGATAGCGTGAGGGGGCATTATGCCAAAGGGAATAATGATGATGCATTTCTTTGCATTTAGTTTGATACCCTGATTAATACACCGGTCACTGGTCTGTGTGAGACCATCCTGGAGTATACCGACATCATTTGGGATTCAGTGATTGCACCTAGTTTGCAGTCATCTGCAAACTTGGTCAGCCACAACCATTTAGTTCTGAGAAGTGTATACTAAATAGTAGGGGGCCTAGCATTGACCCCTGTGGCACCCCACTGGTAACAGGTATGCTGGCTGCTGTGGAGACACCCATTTTGATAGTGTATGTCCAGTTTGGGAGACAGTTAGCAACCCATCTTACAATGAAGGGGTTTACATTCAGTTTGCTAAGTTTATCAGTAATGCCTGAATGTGAGATTGTGTTGAAAGCCTTGTATGCTGTGTGCACAGATTTGCTCTCATCAATGGCCTTGGTCACACTTTCAAAGAAATCCACCATCTCCCCTTCACAAAGCTGAATTGGGCAGATTCCAGGGTTTGGAGGTCACCTATGTCTTTATTTATGACGTCCATAATGATTCATTGCATGGCCTTACAAATGAGGCTGGTCAGGCTTATGGGTCTGTAATTCCCTGTGTCTGTTGCTAGGCCACCATTGAATAACTGTAGCTGTTCTCCCTTCTGCAGGAACAAAACCTGTGGTTAGGCTATGATTGAAAAGGGTGTCTCCACCTTTATATAATCAGCAAACTTACTAGTTCAAATATCTCTGGAAACAGAAAAGTTGGCAATAATGATGGGAAAAGGAACAGTTGAGGTGGTAGCAAGGAGCATGACAGAGGTGAAAACAAGTGTAAAAAAAGCATAAAACGAGAAGGTCAACATGGCAATGTTGGAATGTGAGACTGACAATTAAGGCAAAATATTTGACATAAAAAAGGTGGAAGGGATGGAGTGTTAATCTGGAGGAAACACAGCAGAGACATACAAGGGCACAGCAAATAGGGCAGCTGCTCTCGGCACAAGTTGTTGAGGGGGGTGCAATCTAAAGGAGATGCTGCTGTCTGACTGCAGTACCAGCACTGATTTAAGAAGCCACAAAGATATCATAACTATAAATGAATGCTGATACTGATACTGTGTTTATGGTCATTGTACTGTAGCATTGAAATTATCATTTTGTAAGCTGCTTGTTACAGTTATAGTAAGCAGCTTGCTATAGTTAAAGTTCCATTTTTTTATGTTTTGCTTGTCATCATTATGCTTTGAGTTGAGGGAGATGCCAGTTTTGAGAACAGCATAGGGCACCATATTACCCAGCTACTGTTCCAAAGCACTGAAGTATACTAAAAGGACACAGTCAAAAGGACAACAAAGAAGGTGAATACAACAAATATGTAAGTCTAAAAGGAGTTGCCAGGGTCAGGATGATGGCAGAGAGATGCCAGCATAAAGAAATGATGATAGCATTCTTAGAAATTGTATCTGGATCAGCAGTCAATACAATGAGAAAGGTGAGAATTAGGGAGCATAAGGCAGTCAATACAATGAGAAAGGTGAGAATTAGGGAGCATAAGGATTTGCTGCAGAGGTGGACAAAGGAACAGTTCTTATAACTAGCATGAACAGAAGAAAGAAGTGAAAAGGGAGAACAGATCTATGCCAAAGGATAGCTTTAACTTAACCAGGATGGGACAACATTACCCAGGACTGGGTTAGAAAGGTACATTTCAGTGATCTTAACAATCAACTAAGATGTAAGGTGAAGCAGACATCTGCATAAAGGAGGACATCCAATGCAAGATCGGATAAAAGAAGGGGAATGCCATCTTATGCAGGAGGGCAAAGAAGTGGGAAAAGTCAGCAACTATGGTAAGTATTCTGTCAGTTAGTAGTGAGGGAGGGGTAGAGAACCAGTGGACTGATACAGTGTATTTGCAAATGACATATGAGTGAAGGAGAATGAAATACCAGATTGACTACCAGATACTCACAGCTTTAATAACCAAATGCATGGTGGCAGAAGAAGTAATGAGTGTTGTGCTCAGTGTACAGCACATGCTTATGTAACTACAACATGTAGAAGTGTGCTAGAGCATGGAGGAAATCCTGCGGGCTACTGTAGTCATATTTATCCAGTATGCATTTTAGGTAATGTTCTCTAGACAATGTGAAGGGGGTAGTGGTTCACACACTCCAGTTATAAAGGCATTGCCCATTGTGCACTGCATTTTTACTGCCACTGACATGCCTTCTGGCCAGCCTGCTACTGATGCCTGCCATATTGCCTGCTGTCTCATGTTCCCTTGTGGACCATGGACATTGTTTTCCCCCTGTGCATTTGATTATTAAAGCTGTGTGTATGGCAGTGTGTGCTTCTCTTTGCCCACAGAGAATTTGCAAGCAGACATATTTCTCTGCATCTGAATGTCACTTCAGCCATGTGTTCCCAGTCAAATGTACCACAGGGAAATGTCACACTGCCTAGGTGCCTGAACCCAAATATATAAAGACAAAGATGATGGCAAAGGATTTTTGGGGAACTAACAATGTCATGCTAGGTCAAGAATGACTAATTTAAAGCTCTAGGACAAGGTAAGATAGTAAGTAAGCTATCAGAAAAGTCAAAAATAGGCTATGGGCAAAGGTGTGAAGAAAAAAAGGCATAAAAGAAGAAGGCCAATGTGGCTAAACTGCAATGTGAGGTTAATGAGTAAGGCATAAGGTTGGCATTCAAAAGGTGGATGGGAGAGAGGGAGTGTTAATGTGGAAGAAACACATTACAAGTAGACAGGTAGAAAGACAACAAAGGAAGTGAGGACAGCAAATGTAAGTTAAAAGAGAGTTGCAAAAAGGATCAAGAGGGGAAACAAGACTTTTTTTAAAATATACAACAGAGTAAGTCAAGAGCCAGACCAAAGCCATGCTGAACAGATACAGGAGGGAGATTGCAGAATGTAAGGAACATTAGAGGTACTGAATAAATAATTTGCCTCAGACTCCATGAAAGAAAGAAATGGGACTGTATCTTACTGGGTATTATGTACAGCAGAATGATAACAGCATGTGATGCACCCCACAATAGAATGACAGGAAGATGAGAAGGGGGCACTCATTGCTCCAAGGGAAGATGAAAGCCCCAGGCGAAATAGCTTGCCTCCTATAATGTTTAGGAACCTGGCAAGTGTGCAGGAAGATCCTCTGATAAAGAGATCCAACAGGTCACTTGCCAGGATGAATAAAGTTTCTTGAGATTTGAAGGACAGTAAGTGTGATAACCTTGTACAAGGGGCAAGGCATGAAAACTCCAGGGAACAACAAGCCTGTTGGCCTACAGCAAAACAAGAGATACTCATGGAGAGAATCCAGTGGGAAAAGTGGACTGCTTTCTTAGGGCTTGACAGTAGGAATGGGTAGGATGGAAGGATGGATTTTCTTGAATACTGGTGAATAGCAAGTATGGTAGCCTTGTACAAGGGAGGGGAATCATGAAAAATTCAGGGAATGACAGGTATGTTGGCCTACAGTGATGGTAAGAATAGTTATGGAGAAAATCCAGAGAGAAGGGATGTCTTTTTTCTTAATAGACAACAGTCTGTAAGACAAAAACCTACAGGGGTTTTAGGCCAGAAACAGATTTTTAGAACACAAGGGATTACTATCTATATGCAGTCTATCAGAACTTTATCAAACTCCATGACTTCCAGTAGCTGCTAGGAAAACTAGAGTGACTGAGGATTTTACTGAGACTAAAGAACTGGATTGCTGCACAGCTGAATGCTCTTCACACATGTTCATCTTGTGTTGACACAAAGATATGTGCAGAAGTGAAAAATGTGAGAAGAGTCTAAGGAAAGATCTGGAAAGGTAGAACAAATTAGCAGAAAGGTGGCAGCTGAGTTTCATTATAGACAAATGCGGAATACTGGACTTTGGCCACCAGGTCCATGGTGTGAAGCATCAGCTGAGGGTGTGGAACTGATCACCACAGATGACATCAGCTGCACCATGTGGAACAGACTGGGAGGTTAGTGGGACTAGCAGACAGAATGCAAGGGTGCATGTTCAGGCACAGAAACTACAGAAACAAATATCTTATGCTTCTACTGTGCTGCACTCTTGTCAGGCCACACCTCAGCCTTAGCACTCAAGGACTGAGGCAAAGCCAAAGATAAAGAGAGGCAAAGCCGCAAAATCAGAGACACTGTTATTACCAGGCGCTATTCATTCAAAATGTGGGCAGACGTGTTGACATTGTACTGATATCCATTTTCTGAAAACCAGAAAGTCTCAAAATGCAATTACTGACACCTTTCAACGATGTTTTCCTTCACTATTTTACTGGAGTATCACAAAATTTGAGGTAGAAACATCAAAATAAATAAAAATAAATAAGAAAATAAAATATATCAACAATAACAAATGGTGATAATAATATCAACAGCAAATGATAATGATAATAATAATAATAATAATAATAATCAAAACTGAAATAGGTCCAATTGGATCAGTAGTCTACCCCATTACATCCGAGTGACGCCTCCAGGTGCATCTGAAGTTAACTGCTACTGGCACCCCTAGGCATCAAATATTGCTTGTTCATATTTGCATCAATAATTTCAAAACCATGCTAATGTACAAGGTTTTAAATGATTTCATGTTAAAGCTTATACAGTACCAAATTCAACTGCATTAATATTTGACCACTGTGTAGTGCAGGTAAATAGATATAAACTGTTGTTTTTATTATATTAATTTATATAGATATAATTTTCACATTTTTCTAAATATCTCAACAACCAAGTAACACAGACAGAACTCCTTAGCCTCATATGAAAGCTCTCAACACGATTAATAAAATGCTGCTGACAGTATGTATGTATGTAACTTGAGTGTTTGCTGAGATATTGTAAGTTGTTTACAAAATATTATAAATGTAATAGTGTGTTTACTGTGACTTATAAACTTTAGTTTAAGACCTAGAACCTAAAGAATACTACCACTATAGAAATAGTTTGTGCTGAAGAGCTTGCCATTTATACTTCTTTCATAATCCCTATGGTTCCAGAGATATGAACACTTTGAAATGTGAGGACATAATTTGATTATGTCAAAGGGCTTAGGCACCACCCCATTTGAAATTACAATGCAAACTTCCTGAGCTCTTTTGGAGTGAATGAGTTAAGACATTCAAAATAAATAAAATATTCAGGCAAAAATCAGAAACTTTTCCAGAAACAAGGGTCTGTTAAGAGCAATGCTACAGGCAGTGCATGCATTTCTGAGGACTGTACAAGCAGGTAGATATCAAGCTACTGTAAGACCCCAGAGGAGTGGCACCAGACAGCTTTGTGGAATGGAAAGGAAAGGATCTGACCAAACAGTAGAGGAAATCACGTTCTTCTCACAAGACGCTAGAAGATACAGAGGGGCACAACATCATATTAAAGAGATGCAAAAGGGTCACCCAGAAAATGAAGGACAAATGGGGATAAGGGGAAGGTACAGGCAGAAGATTTTAGGGTTTAGCAATTACCTTTTAATATGAAAACATTTTTTCTTTATTTACTGAGAGTATTTTGAACCCATGGAGTGGACTACCAGAATAAGTGATAAAGCAAAAATCAACAGAGGCATTAAAGAATAACCTAACCTTTGGAAATGCTCCCCATATTCCATCAGGAAATTGCCTACTACATTGTCTCAAGATTTTGGCATCTTGAGACAATGTAGTAATTATCTGAAGTTTACTAACAATCACTTAATCCTTAAAATAGCAAACACAGTATCACAGAGGTTTATTTACACAATGACAATGGAGTCTAAGCTCTCACATAGAAGAACACATCAAGTTGTCAAACCTTGCACACAACACCAACTTCACATAGCACACAAAATGCACATAGACCAACGTAAGCTGAGGCACTTAACAAAGATCACCTAGACCACCCATTGTCAAAGCTATGCTTCAGCAAATCCAAAGGCACTCAGAAAACAACACCTAACACCATACATACTGTCATTCTCAGTGAACCCCAAAATGCTAAGTCCCTAATTCAAACAAACACACTTCCCAGAACCCTCATCATAGAGGGCTGTATTGTAAGACATACTGATGCCCCTCTAACCAGGCTGAGCAAGGAAAAGATCACTGTTAGTTGCTTATCTAGAACCAGGATCTGCCAAAGTACGTACACACTCAAGTCATTATGTCATTGGCACCAGTATCCATGTAGGTGTAAATAACATATGATGTACCTCCCTAGACTAGATGAAGGGAGATATTACGGAGCTTTCAGAGTATGTGTCTTAGGTTGGTGTTAGCCTGGCACTGACCAGCATATTATCATCACTGAGGATAATATCACAATATGAGCAAATATATTTATTTCAACAACTGTCTTGTCTTTATGGTGTCATTCTAAGGGGATCCAATATTTGTCAGCAAGGGAAAACATGGTTAACTGACCACATTGCTTTTCAAATGGTGTGCACCTTTCCCCTCTAGGCTTTCAAATACTGGCTAAAACTTTAACAACGAATATAGTACCTTTTTTTAGACAATGTCAAATTGACAAACCTACCAATATAGCAAAATCAACTCAGCTGAACCTCAAGGTGTTACTGTTTAATGCCAGAAAACTAAATGAAAACAACACTCCCTCCAGTCCCTCCTCACATTTAAGAATATAGACATCTGCTCAGTTACCAAAACAGGGTTTAAAGTGGTAAAGTGGAGCAGCAGAGCAAGATTTCAGTGGCTTCCACATTTTTAGACAAGTAGCTGAACAGATAAGGGCAAAAGGTGGAGATGTCTCAATATACATCAGTAACAAACATACCTCTAGGGTCTTCAAGCTGGACGACATGCTGGAATTCCTCCACATGCAGATCACCATAGATAAAATCTAGTACATTATACTAGCCAGCTACAGGCCACTCTCCATGTCCCAAGAATATCATAATGCATACATGGTCATACTGGAGATGCTTACCATTCAACCAACACCCTACTTATGGGAGACTTTAATTACTCATCTGTAGACTGGGGATCCTACACGGCCTCAAATCTATAGACACAGAGATTTCTGGGCTTTGCATATACAAACACTGGTGACCAAATAGTGAATATGCCCACTAGAGGCTCCAGCATGCTGGACCTCACACTCAAAAATATGAGACAACGTTGCACCACCCCCCACCCCAATGTCTCATCCTCTCGGGTAAGGTCCAACCATAAAGAACGGCTCCTTCAAAATCAAAATCAGCTTTGTTATCCCATTAAAAACAGAAACAATAACTATTCCAATGCAAATTTCATTTTATTAAGTGATGGCTTGTCAAAATTCAATGTCCCTCCAAACCCAGAGAACACAGCAGCCTATGCCAAATTGTTCTCAGAAACTCTGTACAGCCATGTTAATGGTCACATAGAGGCTGCTGTACCAACCAGAAGTAAGTCCAGAACTAGCCCCAGAAACAAATTTCCCTGGTGTCATCCCAAATTAAACAGGATATACAACAAAAGGAAAATATTATAGCAAAAACAGGAAGGGTAATTCCCATAAAGATAAAAACTCTTTCATCAAACTAAATAGGCAATTAACCATGAAGGGTAATTTCCATAAGTATAAAGAAATGAACAACTCTCTCATCAAACTAAAGAGGCAACCAAGAGGGGCTAATTCATTACTTATTTATTTATATTTGTTTATCAGGATAGTGCACTGATCTCAATGGACCATGTGAAGGCACAGCCTGGGTGAACAGAATCACATAAGAAATGAACAAACATATTTACATATACAGTGATAAACTAAAAAAAACAAGTGTATATACTTATTTACAGATGCAAGAATACACTACAACATTTAGATCTAGAAGCAACTTACAATATCTAAACATGGATGGAAAAATGAAATTATGCTTAGAGCTTTATGGATAAGATGTGGTCACAATGACTGAGATGGCTTATGCTACAGGGATAGCAGCATATCATTCTATAGAGCAGTATGAAGAGATTAGAAGAGGCAAGTGAGAATAATTGCAGGAAACTATACCATGGAGAGAAGACGGAGAAAAGGTGAGAGAGGCATGCAGAGGGAAGAAGAGTAGAAAGGAGAAGAAGTGTGAGAGAGATGCAAAGAGATGATGGAAGTAGGAAGAAGATAAGATAAGGAAGGATGAAATACTGATAAAGGGGTGTGAGAGAGCTGCAGGATTCATGTAACTTGGTCTGAGTGAGTGCAGCTGCACTTTGGGTGAAGAAGTAATTAGGTCAAGCAAAACTTTAAAGTTATGATAGCCTCCCAGGTGAAAGATAACCATAAGGCCTTCTTCGGCTATGTCAAAAACTTCATGTGAAGCACAAAGTGATGTGCTGAACTGGTGGTTCATGGTGCCACATTCACCAAGCTTGGCGATATAGCGAACCTGTTAGTGTATAAATACAGTTCAAACTTTACCTCCACCACTCACTCCCTAACATCCATCACAAAATACCCTCAAACATAACCCCTCAAACTATAACTAGGGAGCATGTACTGACTGCACTTGCTAAAGCCAAGAACACAGCTGCAGTGGGCCTTAATAACATCCCAGGATGGCTCTCGAACAGTATAAAATATGACTTATCAGGACCCCTGGAGTAACTATTTAACTATAGCCTTAAAACAGGCTTTGTACCACATGAATGGAGGACTGCAATGGTCATCCCCCTTCATAAGGTATGACCTTCAGGAGATCCTGGAAAGTGCAGACCTTTTAGTCTGACTAGTCTTATTTGCAAAACCATGGAAAGAATGATTATGGAAATTATCATCAAGGACATAGGAAACTTCTGGACACTGAATCCATCCCAGTTTGACTTTGGCAAAGGAAGGTCATGCTTACTGAACCTGGTTGACTTCTTTGAAAAGGTCACAAAGACTATGGATGAGTGGAAAATCCTGCATACTGCCTACCTAGAACAGGCAAAAGCTTTTGATACAATACTACACTCCAGCATTGTCAACAAACTTATGGAACTAGATATAAACCCCCTTATAACAGGCTGGATAGAAGCTGGCTCACTCATAGGACTCAAGAGGTTAGAATCAGTGAGGCCACCTCCACAAAGAGGCTGGTCACCAGTGAAGTACCCCAGAGTTCTGTGCTAGGACAACTCCTCTTTGGCATCTTCTTCTTGGATGTCAAAGCCAATGTCAAAGGCCTCTGGCAAACCAAGTTTGCAGATGATTGCAAACTGGGAGCAGTCACTGAATCACTCCTAATATAAGAAAACTTTCAGGAAGGTCTAACACAGGCAAACACTTGGTGCCAAAGCCATGGCTTAAAACACAATGCCAAGAAATGCATTATAGTATCTTTTGGCAAATCAGTCACATTGGGTAACTACATCATCAATAAAACACCCATAAAAGTTGATTCACTAGTCAGGGATCTGGGAAGTCATGTAGATAGTAACCTGACCTTTGACCAACATGTATCCAATGTAATAAGAAATCTTTCTGTGCTGCTCAACTTATAAGCAAAGGTGTGGCATCTAGATCCAGAGATGTCATCATAACACTGTTCTTGAACATCATCAGACCCATCATAATATCCCCTTCGGTATGTACCTCACCAGACACATACAGCAACTGTGATGTCCAAAAAGGTTCTTTACAAAAAGAATACAGGGAGCACACACAATGTCCGATGCTGATCACTTCAAAGTCCTATCACTTTACTTGGTATCATACAGATTTCTGAGAGGTGATCTTTGACTGACATACAAGGCAACCCTGGACCTTGTTTTGATGAATCTTTTGCACATCCACAAAACAAACAGCATCAGAACTACTAGATTATAGACCTCAGTTTTGCTTGTGAAGTAAACAGGACATGTTGTGAGACAGATGTGTTTCTCAGAGAATTCTCATTCTCTGAAACAGGCTCCCCACCCATGTGAAGCAGAGTTTCTAACTGCCCCTTGTTAAGCACCAAATAGATGAATGGATAGGTAATCAGACATGTGACCCATTTTGGCGCCTATGCCTCTGATGGACAGAGGCAGTAGAAAAATCACCTCCTGTATAAATCAAATTAGCAGATCGCATTGGGGTTTCACAGCTAGGCTTATAATGGCACTAGTTGTTGTTAGCCTAGTAGATACCTATGAACCTATGAAATGTATGATGAATCTTACATCTTTGCTTTGGTTCACACAACCTGTAAATGAATTAATGTCGACATGTAACTGCATTTTATCAGGATGCTCAAGCTGTGTCCATTAACAGAGGTAGTCAGCAAATTGTGGAAGATGTATTCTATATAATTCTTTAAATTTTACTAACTTATGCATTTTGTTTCTATGAGTGTTGACTAAAACTGTTAACATCTTTGTTGTACAATAGTCATTTTAGTTCCTCTTTCCTACAGTATGCAACCAGGTCATAACTGAATAATGGTGCCAGGGGCCCAGTCCACTTACCTCTAAAATGAGTACATATATCAAATGAATAAAGATGGAATGAGGCAATTTGGAAATGCAGGCCAGCAGATTCTGGCATCAAGCAAATGTAACATAGCTTGTAAAATGGTTAAGACAAGGAATGTAGTTCTGATGTAAATATTAGCCCCGAGGTTCCTAGGACTCCGCACAATTGTTTTGTGAAGCAAAATGTTACAAATTCAACATTAAACAAATCAAAAAAATTGTGCCAGTTACTGCCAAGTGTTAGATGCTGGTTATAAATACATTTTACAATAACTACATCAAAAGCCACCTTTGTCATAGAGCTCTTGAAAATCCTGTTTTGTTTTCACCGAGTAACTAGTCACAATGTATAATATGTCTCATAGTCCCTGTAAAATTGTTTGCTGCAGTACTCTTTCAAAAATACATGGATAAACTACAGGAAAAAAAGTTTCATTTCCATGAAGCATTTTGGAAAGCAAATGTGCTTTTTGTAGACTGTAAAAAGCAAAGAAAAAAGAATTAAATGGGTAATAAGCCATGCAGCGATTTTGCAAACGTGTTAATTACTAAACCGAATAATTAGAAACATCACAAAGGAGAACAGAATTCTGATGGTAAGTTGCGTGGGTTCACACATCTCTGATTGCTGAAGGGGCATATTATAGATGCTGAGAACTGTAACATTTATTTTCTCATATTAAATGAGAATTTGAGCAGTATTTTGGATTCCAGCATTTTGTTTGAACTGTTTCCATCTCAGATATTGGGTAGGTGAGGTGAAAAGGCTGAGTATGCCAGTTTTCTTTGTTATGCAAATAAATCCATCTATTGTAGTCTGTTTTCCTCTTGCCAGCTGCATTCCTATTTATTTCTCTCTTCATTTGCTTTTTCGTTTTTTTCATTGTGTACATCTATGGTTGTATAATATTCATGAATTTTTATGTTAAAATCAGTTTCTATACTGAGATGTATGCCATTTTAGTTTTGAAATTACTGCAAGCACTGCATTAATACTGAAAAGCAGTTTATCCCACAGTTTTTCAGATCAATTCCATAACATCATATGTTGCTTTGTACACCTATAAGAATGGTAAGTTTGTACATTCTATAAAAATAGATTATTGTAATATGACTAGAATAGAAAACAAGAACCCAAGTAAATTGCAGAGGCTGTAGATAAAACAGTAGTGATGTATGGTTAGAAATAAAACATTTTGAGGAAGGACTAGTTCATACTGTAATTGGAAATATTTGGTCCACAAAATATACATTTATATAAGTTTATATTTTACATATGCAGTTTAGGTGACTCCTGGTTGAGTGTTTTGCTTTGGACATGGCTCAATGAGATGAGGGCCTGGTGCAGGTCCAGAAAACTCTGGAAAGGATAGCTATTTGATGGCCTGGGAATGATATGTAATCCAGAAAAAAGAAGTTATAACTTCTTTGTATTCTTCCCTCATCAGGCCAATAATTGAGTAAAATGCTCCTTTTGGTATATACCTTTCCAAGTACCTGCAGCAACTGGAGAGACCACAAAAGTTCCTCACAAGGAAAATTCAAGGTCTTCAGCATCTGTCCTATGAGGACCATCTGAAATCACTGTCACTTTATTCTGTTTCATACAGACTGCTTAGCGGCCATCTCTGCCTTGCATATAAGGCAATCTTTGACCCTGCTTTATTGAAAATGCTGCATATCCGTAAGTCAAATGGTACACGGGTTACTCGCTCTAATGGCCTTAACCTGGTATGTGACATTACTAGAACCTGCTGCAGGGACAGATTTGTCTCCCAGAGGTTACCACACCTTTGGAACAGACTCCTGCTTCATGCCTAACAAAGCACCTCATTGGCCCTCTTCAAATGCAATGTGGGCGAATGGATGGGTAACCGTAAGTTCACCCCATAGGCTCCACCTATATCCCTCTTGGGCAGGGGAGAGAGGTGCTGATCATGGAAATAAGGGTAAAATTTGGCTAGGCTTGTAAGGGCCCTAGGGTCATTAGCCTAGTAACCTCCTATGATATTATGATCCTATGATCACTCAAGATGACCAAGCAGAAAATGATGAACACTGTGTTGCAACTGAAAATGAATGCTTGTTGTTAACCACTTACATCTTCAGTATACTGTTGAGATTGATTGTGATGATTGTGATTTTCTTCTTCTGTTCTTGTAGGGTGAGGTGAATAGGGTGGCTGTCCTGGGTGCAAGGTATTGGAGGACACAAGTGGCAGTTGCAGATGAGACAGTATTGTTGATACTGTGTTTGCAGTCTTGGTTGAATCACTTTCTGTCTGGTATTCTAACTGTAGCAAGCAGCTTGTTGTATTTGCAGCAAGACATTTGTTACAGTTTCTGTAGAAGAATATTTTTTGTCCCCAACTAGGAGACAGGACCTTTTGTTTTTTGTTCCTCGGCTTAGAGTTAAGGAGGATGCCAAATCAGGGAACTGCACCAGGTACCAAATGCAATAGGTACAGCTCTTCATAGGTTCATAGGTTCATAGGTAGGTACTAGGCTATCGGCCCTGGGGCCTATACAAGCCCAGCCAAAAAGGTACCCTGGCTTTTGCCACCCAAGAAAATTATTTTCCTGTGCCACTGTTGAGCAGAGCCACAGAGGAGATCCCCAGGGTGAATTTCCTATTTCCCATCCAATCATCAAGATTTTTCTTGAAGAGTGCTAATGAGGAGCTTTGTTTGATATAGATAGGTAGTTTATTCCAGAGTATGGGAAGTCTCTGGGACAGGAATCTATCCCTCCAGCATGTTCTGTTTATTGTGGTGACAAGGTTTAGGTCCCTAGGGCGTGTAGCTCAGAGAGATTGGGATTTCAAGTGGAGCATGTCCAACAGCTCGGGGTTTGACATAGCTTTGTATGTTAGGCAGAGATCACCTCTGAGTAGGTGATATGCGACGGAGTAAAGATGGAGTTTTTTGAGATGGTCTGCGTAGGGCATCTGTTTGAGGCCAGTAATCCTCTTTGTGAGGTATTTCTGCGGCCTTTCCAGTTGTTGTAGATGATGTCTTGTGAGGTACATACCAAAAGGGGCTTGTACTATAATAGCTCTAATGAGTGATGAGTAGAGGGGAACAATGACCTCTTTTTTTCTGGATGAGAAACCGTTTCTGATGAGGTGTGCCATGTAGAAGGATTTCCTGACTACTGTGGTGATGTGATTATCAAAGGAGAGACTACTGTCCACCTGTGTCCCAAGGTCTTTTATTACACTTTCGGTGTTAAGTATACTACCACCTATGTTGTAGTTCAAGGGTACAGAGTTTTTACCAAAGGGGATGACAATGCACTTTTTGGCATTGAGCTTGAGGCCATGGCTTTGACACCAGGCATCTGTCTCAGTGAGGCCCTTTTGTAGGATGTCCACATCGTTAGGAGTTTCAATTATGGCTCCTAGTTTGCAGACATCTGCAAACTTTGTTAGCCAAAGACCTTCTGTGTTAAGCTGTACTTCAGAGAAGTAGATACCAAACAGGAGAGGACCCAGGACTGAACCCTGTGGTACCCCACTTGTCACTGGTCTGAAATCGGATTTTCAGTCTGCTACTTTTACAGTGTGGGTTCTGTCAGTGAGCCATTTGGCAACCCATCTTGTGACATAGGGATTTATAGCTAGTTTAGTGAGTTTATCTATAATTCCAGAGTGGGGGATGGTGTCAATAGCCTTGGCAAGATCTAGATAAGCTGTGTGAACCACCTTACCCTCGTCTACGGCTTTGGTGACTGCTTCAAAGAAGTCTATCAGGTTTAGGAGACATGATCTGCCTTTTACAAACCCGAACTGGGTGGGGTCTAGAGTTTGGAGATTACCAATGTCTTTGTTTATAAGTTCCATGATGATAAGTTCTATGGCCTTGCAGACCAGGCTCGTCAGGCTAATAGGGCGGTAGTTCCCGGGATCTGTGGTGGCTCCCCCCTTGTGGAGTGGGATAACCGTCGTTGTGCACCATTCAGCAGGCACAAAGCCTGAGATGAGGCTATGATTGAACATGGTACTTAGGTGGGGTGCCAGTTCATTCTGTATTCCATGTAGAACGCAGCCTGAGATGTTGTCTGGTCCCATGGATGCTGTGTTCTTGGCTTTGGAGAGTGTGTTTTTTACCTGTGCAGCCATGATTACAGAAACTTTGCATTCTTCCGGTACAGAGATGGGCTCTTTAGGGGGTGAGAGGTGGGCTAAAGTTAGCACTGAACCTATCTGCCACGATGTTGGTAATACAAAACAGCAATCAAACTGAATAAAAAGAAAACAATGGCACAGCAAACTATCTGAAAAGTCCACAAGTTTAATAAAATAGAACTGTTTTAAGCGCTTTTCGTTAGCCTGACCGGCAAACTTCATCAGAAACAAGTTCAAACTGAAGAAACTCTTCTTTATATAAAAACAGCTGGTTAACATTAACCAATTACAACTCATTTGCTTTGATAACTTAAAAGCACCATGATATTAAAGTGGCAACTACATATAAAAGTTGAAAGCAACAATTCACTATTCTATAATCATGACTCAAAGATTTTAACACTCTACGCTTACTAACTAATAGAAACTTAACTATACAGATGACAGTTCCCAACTAAACATTTGAATAGGCAACATTTCACCTCTTTAAGCTTTTTAGTTTTAGTATACTGCTGATAGAACAAGTGCCATTTAAACCAGGAGGATTATAAGCATTCAGCCTAACTTGCCAAGTTAATTCAAGTTCTTCTAATTTTAGGGGTCTAGGACCACCCCTACTATCATACTTGACTTGGTCAATAATAATAATCCTAAAAGCATGATCTTTATTAATATAAATATGCTTGGCTAGGGCATTCTCTAATTTAAGTTTATTGATAGCATATTGATGCTCATAAATTCTGTCATGGTGCCTTCGCTCCATTTTTCCTATATAAAAAACAGGACAGAATTTACACCTAGCCAAGTAAACAACACAACTAGAATTACAATTAAATTTGTCTTTAAGTTTATATTGTATACTATTAATATTAAAATTATTAGTAACCTCCACAAATTTACAATAATTACAGCTTTCACACTTGTTCATACCATTACCGCGAACTATTGAGGTACATTGTTGTTCCAAGAGGGTCTTTAAATTCTTCCCTCTTCTAAATGTCACCCTGGGACAATCACCTACTTTAGTATATATGTTTAGGTTTGTTTTGAATAATTCCCAATTTTTCTCTAATATTCCAATACATGAATAACTATGCGTAGTATAGGTGGTAATAAAACTTAGCATAACATCTTTAACCTCACTATTCTGCATACTAGAACTTACCACGAGATTCTCCACTACATTATTACAAGTGCTAGGAGGGATAGGTGTAATTTTAACACTTAAAAGAGGTGTGTACACTTTATCCACTCTCTTAGCCTTAACTTCTTTTATAAGGCCATCCAAAAGTGATTCAGGGTAGCCGCGATGCATAAACATACTTTTCAAAATGGAGCATTCTTCAAGAAAGTCTTCATCTAAACTTATCATTCTTGAAGCTCTCACTAATTGGCCTTTAATAACTGACCTCTTTTGATAGAAAGGATGGCTACTGGAAAAATGTAGGAATGTGGTAGAATACGTACTTTTCCTATATATCTTTGCTACAAAACAACCTAGGTCGTAATTTTTTACTAGCCAGATATCTAAATACGCTATAACATCCATGTTGAATGTAGAAGTAAATTGTAGGAAATGAGTTGTACTATTAAAATAATCCAACGCGTTCATACTATCACGTTCTTCCCCATTGATGAGAATAAAAATGTCATCAAGGTATCTTGTATAAAAAACAATGGAATCACGGATCGTGTTGTTTTTAAATACATATTCTGATTGCCAATATGCCATGACGAGGTTCGCAATATTAGCTCCACAGGGTGACCCCATCGCTACCCCAACTTTTTGCAGATAGAATTGTTCCTGCAACATAAAGAAATTATTAGATAGAACTAAATCAATAAGTTCCATGACCAAATTAATTTCTGTAACTGTGGCCTTATTTTTCTTCAACATTAAATCCACCCATTCTACGGCAATCTCATAAGGAATACAAGTGTATAAATCTCGCACATCAATAGTAAGGAAGTTGAAGCTCACATTAAATTCTAAGGCCTCAATCTTTTTCAAAATTGTCCATGAGTCCTTACAAATTTGGTTCTCATGGCTTAAATATTTCTTCAAGATAGCATCTACCACTTTAGCACAAGAGTAGGTAGGTGAACCACGACTATCGACCAATGGTCTTAGTGGGGGATTTTCCATACTCTCGTGTATCTTGGGGAAGCCAAATATGAACAGATATCTAGGGTAAGTTGTTGACAGATAATTATAGATCTTCTGTTCAATTCTGCCATCTATATACATATCTTCTATACAGTTTTTTAATTAAAATTAAACTGTATGCCTTATTAACCTCTGAATGTAAACTCACATCATACGCACCAGTGTTCAGTAAAACATTCATAAGTTGTTGGTAATCAACGTTGTCAAAAACAACTAAACCCCCACCCTTATCTGTTTACAAAAACATAAACCCTGTGACTTGATATATTGCAAGTATTCTCGTTCTTCCCTATCCATGTTATGGGAAGCCTTATGCTTAAACCCATCATTAACAGCATGTCTGATATCCAATTCACAGAGTTGTTCGAACATTTGTACAACTGGGTGTAATGGGGGGTTATACGTGCTAGGAATATGGAATTTATCTGGGTTATCAGTATTCAGAACATCACCCATAATTAAATTCAAATTCAGCTTCCTAGTAAACATTTTAATGTCAACAATAGTGTTGACTACATTCAGTGGCTGAGATGGAAAAAAAGTAAGACCATAAGACAAAAATTCAATAATATCTGGACAAAACTCTGTAGAGGAAAAGTTATACAATTTAAAGTCCCCTGTTTTATTCATGACAATAAATGGATAATGTTGACCACTTTGGCTATCTAAAATAACAGGACAATCAATGTTCTATTGTTGTTTATCCTGCAGAACTTCCACCAAAGTGGAACCAGTTAATTCATTGTTGAACGTTGATATAACATCCAACAATTCAACCTGATGGTTATAAATAAACTCATTCAAGTCTTGTTCTTGTTGAATTTCTGCATGCCCCTGTTTTGGTTCGGTTGAAAAATTTTCTGTTTTGTCCTGGCTCCTGTATGTGGACCATATCAAAAATTCTGCTGTTGGTGAGAGTAAACATTGTTACTTTGGCCCTGATGGCCACTCCGTAATCTCTCACTCCATCGGACCTCACCTAGTTCAGCAGGGTCGCTGTTATCACTAGTAGAACTATGATTGATATCAGAACTGGAACTACCTCTGTCCTCATTGTGGTTAGACACCACATTGAAATCATTGCCATGGTTATTACTAAAAAAATTATTACCAGAGGACTTTTGCATTTGGCCTGGAGAACCATTACTTTTTCTCCATACCTGAGCAGGCGAAGGATCTGGGTATGCAGTACCAAGATGATACGCTTTACAATCCCTTTCGAGTTTCTTAAGTTTATTAGTCTTCAGTTTTAACATGTACTGGCCGATACTTGTAAAAACTCAACCATACTCATATCTATATCTAGAAAACTCGAAGTCTAATTGGATACTTTTGTCAAGCTCAGTCACTAAAGAAGATAAGTCATCAACCCACAAGCTGTAATATTTCACCATCAATTCAAGCAACTCAAATCCCTGACGGTCAAATAGCTTGAGTAAATCATTATGGAAAGCTGAATTGACCTCTAAACCTGTGGGATATGAATGTCGCCGTAACCCTTTCGATATGACTCTCCGTGTTAAACATTCACGGAATTACAAAATTTCGAGCTGTAACTTTCTTAGTTTGATTAAATAAGCAGCAAAAGTTTTAAGTTTAGATACCATATTGTCAGAAGTTAAATTATTACCTTGATCAGAAATTTGACCGTTTTTTTCAGTTCGGAGCTCTCCAGATAAAGTAAACCCGTCTGCTAACCATGAAGCCAATGACGGGCAACCAATACAGCTCTCAAATCCATTCGGTGCCGATGTACCATGTTGACCTGAATATGGGATTTGCACGTTGTTAACAAGTTGGCTTCCCATAACAGGTACTGACATATTTGGCCTATTTGCTTCCACTAAACAAGCTTGAACACTTGAAACCAAATTAGGAGCTGTCATAATTGGTACAGGCGCATTGTCAGATGTTAAAGCATTAGGAACCACTCTGTTGTCTGGTAATACAATCTCAACAATATTTTGCGACTCGTTTACTTGATTCAAAGTCCGAGTCGTAGAACCAATAGGCATCCTTTTTAAATTTGCTAATACGTTGTTGCTAACCATGTTCACCTGTGTAGCTGTACTCACGTCCAAACGGTCGTTATTGGTGGTAAAATTATGTTGCCGTGTTAACTCAGGTGCAGAAGATAGAGACTGGCAGATTTCACGTTGGTCCATGTCCAATCGATCCAGTCTCATAAAAATAGATTCAATTTTACCAAATAAAGAATACAGCATGCTATTAGAGATCAAACTCTGGTGAGAATCCAATAGATCATGTATGAGTCATTTATTTACATTTGTATTTTTATTTAATCTTTGTTAACCAGGCAGATGGACTAGTTCTAGGACAATTTGGATCCAGAACCTGGATGCTATTGCAGGGTATAATCCATTTGATGTAAAGTTATTTTACACATAAAAAATTGTGAATAAAAACTGTGAATAAAAATTCTCTCTTCCTGTCCTTAAGGACTCGCTTGCCAAAAAAAAAATGTAAATCCAAGAAAACAGTTGAGTCCAAACAGGTTGTGTGAACTTTTATTCCATAAAAACAGATACAATGGTGATAAAGCTGTGAGCGCTTTTGGTATAACCCTTCATCAGACAGTGAAACGGCATTCATGAAGTCTATTTAAATACATTTAAAAACACAACCACAAATCATCTCACTGCCCTCCTTTTCCTAAGGGCTGGTCCTAAAGGTATACATGTATTCAACCCTGGTGGATGATTTGCTGCTAGCTCTATAATCCAGTGTAATTCATTACACTCAGTGACATTCACTATGTCCCTCCCTTTTACTCGTATGAGTAACCTGTATAACCATAATTTAAAGGTGTGTGTTGGATTTTTAGAAGTATGCACGTACAGAGCATTCCATTCATCTTTCTGTCTAATACTGTACAAGTGATGCATTCTAATTTTCAGTTAACAGTTGGTTTTCCCCACATTGTAACTGGGGCATGATTGACACCACTAAATATACCACATTTTCCATGTGGCAATCTGCATATAGTTTAAATATACATTCCTTTTTATTTATGGGGTGAACAAAGCTATTCTTATCACTAATCATGAAGCAAGTCTTACAGTGCCTGCAAGAAAAAGTACCTGTTCTATCTGATGTTAACCTAGTTTTATATTTCATTCCTGGTTCTTTACACAACATGTCTTTCAAGTTACTGTTGCGTCTAAAACCAAAACTTGGTTCTTTATCCACTATATTTTTGAGTCTATCCTCACTTAACAGGATTTCCAGTTTTGTTTAATTATTTCACAGACCCCATTGATATTGTTGCTATATTGTAGCATAAGCCTATGTTTGTTACTTTTTTATGTCATTGTGTTGTTCTCATGGCTTTGTGTCTCATTGGCTTTGAACCATGGTGTAGCCTTTCTCTCTTCACTAGTTCTAACCCCTCTTGCATCAAGTTATTTGTATAACCCTTTGTACCATATTCTTCTGTAAACTCTCCAACTCTTTTTCAAAACTGGCTTCTTCTGTGCATAATCTGATGTGTGTAAACCCTGTCCCACTACTATGTTCTTAGAAGAATGTCTAGGGTGCATACTTGAAAATTCCAAATAGTGATTGCTCCAACAATTTTTCTTATATAGAGGTTGACATACCAGTCCCTACATCTTTCGTTATTCTTACATCCAAACAAATCTATGGATTTGAAATCACTTTTTACTGTAAACCGTAAAAAATCAGTGGTTGTCTCCAAATGCTTAACAAACCTTGTCAGTTCATCCTCACTATGTTGCCATAAAATATAAACATCATCCACAAATCAAACAAAATGCAGTAGATATTCGCTCCACCATTGATCATTAATACATACATTAATTTCTTCCCAATATGCCAACACTAGGTTGGCTTACGAGTTTGCACAGAGTGTACCCATAGCCACACCCTGTTTTTGCCTATAGTATGTACCACTACACATAAATACATTATTTTCAAGTATAAGCTGCAGAACTTCCAGAATGAACTGGTTCGTTCTCTCATCAAACACTTTCTTTACTTTTAGTGCTTCCCTAATTGCATTTAGGCCATAGTTATTAGTAATAACAGTAAAGAGTTTGTTAACATCAAGAGTAACCTTTAATACATTGGTCATTATTTTGTTTTCTACAACCTCTGATAACATACTCAAAAAGTGTATTGTGTCTTAATATTCATGACTAACACTGCATCACTATTTTCAGTTTTGTTTCTACCCATATGGATAAATGTTCTGTTATCCAACCCCTGCCTGAGACTATTGGTCTCATGGGTGGTGGTATAACATGTTTGTGGATTTTTGGAAGCGCTTTAAATATTGGTGTCACAGGATGCTCTATATGAAAAAAAGTCTAACAAATCCTATTCCAACAATCCCTGTCCCTTAAGTTCTTCTAGTTTTGCTCTCACTTTACAAATTAAATTTCTCAGCATTGTAGGAGAAACACTTAAATAAGTTTATGCATCATTAAGTAAATCATTCAGTGCTGAGGTATATGCTGCAGTATTCAAAACAACAACACCCCCACCCTTGTCCTCTGACTTAATTACAATATGTTCATCTTCAATCAAAGAATTTAATGCCTCCTTTTCAGTAGCATTCAAGTTATCATATTTACTATAACTTTTATCAAAATAATTTCTAATTTCAAATTCACATGTCCTTAAAAAAGTTTGTATAGTGGGATGTATTATTGGTACAAATGTACTTGGATGTTTTAACATTGTTCGTACATTCATAGTATTACCATGCATTTCCCTCAGTGCTATATGACACCCAAACATATGCAAATCTAAAATAACATCACTTACTTTTGAGCCTCTGCTCGGTATAAAACTCAGCCCTTTCCCCAAAACTCATAACTGTTCTGGGGTTAAAACCACATTAGATAAACTAAATACATTATAGTCACCAACAACAGTCAGTCCACTATCTTCTGTCTCTTCACTTCCCTCTGTTGGGAGCGGCCTCTCTGGTGTTCGTTCTTCTTGTGCACTGGTATCGGGAAAGTGGGAAAATTCAACCCCTTTCCCATTTCTATCAAGTTAGAAGTTTTAGGCCTCACTCCTAGATGTAGATTGTGTTTTTAAATGTATTTAAATAGAATTCATGAATGCTGTTTCACTGTCTTATGAAGGGTTATCCCGAAAGCGCTCACAGTTTTATCACCATTTTATCTGTTTTTATGGAATAAAAGTTTGCATAGCCTGTTTGGACTCGACTGTTTTCTTGGATTTACATAAAAAACAGTGTAAAAACAAATACAACGTACAACTGAGGTAGATATCTAATTATGGATGAAATAATTTCAAACTTATAGTGACAGAGATGTACAAATGGATATACATGTCATTGTTGCATAACTTAATGTCTTTGATATCTACAATCATGTTGTATAACTAGAGAGTTATAATCTGATAATTGGTATAATACTAGTAGCAAAAGAGAAAGTAACTATGTAAAGTTGTATCTGTGTTTAAGATCCCATTTACAAACCCTACTATTATCTGCCAGATAAACTGTCCCTGGGATTCAATAAACTCCGTGTAGGCTTTGTGAGAAGTTTACATGGAGTTTAGATGTTTGTGCGGAGAGCAGCAGCACTTAATGAATATTCATGCTTCGGCTCACTTTGAAATGTAAACAAGCAGGGTTTCATGGAAGCCAGGACACCATGTAAAGCAACATGTATAGTGAACTTAGTTACAGCATAGCAAATTGGGTTAGCAGGATTGTGCGGAATGCCACAAGGACCGCCAGAGTTTTTCATATATTAATGTGTTATGTTACAGGGACAGAACAGGACAGTGTATAAGGACAGGACACTGTATCTGTGCACTCCAGCATACTGCTGTAGCAGGATTTCACAGAATGCCACAAGGACCACCAGCATGTTTAATATATTAATGTATTATGTTGTGGGGACAGGACAGGACAGTGTATCAGGACAGGATAGTGTATGTGTACACTCCAGTATACTGGGCTAGCGGGATTGCCTAGAATGCCACAAGGACCACCAGGGTTTTTCATATATTACTGTATCATGTTGCTGGGACAGGTCAATGTATCAGGACAGGAGAGTGTATGTGGACACTCCAGCATACTGGGATAGCAGGATTCTGTGGAATGCCACAAAGCCCATCAGGGTTTTTCATATGTTAATATATTATGTTGCGGGGACAGGGCAGGACAGTGTACATATATTGAGTATTGTGGAATTCCATTCCAGGCAGACTGTACAACTCATGTCAATGATATGTAAGGGTACATGGACTGCCATTTATAAGAAATAGTCATGGGAAGTCTGCTTATTGAATAGGGACACACAGATGAATTTTAGTGATGAATACTGGGAAGGATGACAGGTGAAGCATTGTAATGTGCAGTACATGAGGAAATGTAAAAGGAAGACAGTTGCAGCAGGAACACTAATCACATCTCCACATGGCACAGTACAGACTCCACAGTGACAAATGTATATGATGTGACTGCCACAAAAGGTAACATAACAGTGGAGGATATCTGTGTGATATAAACATCCAGACATGAACACTGGAGAAGACATGCATCATGGATGTTAAATGCAATTGGGGTTGGGTGCATTTTGTGCAGCTGTGCAAACTGATTTGCCTGAGCATGCCTGTATTGTCAGCAAAGACCTCCAACAAGTAGGACAGAGATACAGGTTCATGGCCAACAGTAAAACCATCAAGCAGAATCATTGACTATATCAGAATAATACCACAAGTAATACCAATGTCTCTGACACAACATATGTGTTTCTGAGTGAGCATGGATGGTTCCGCACCAACACACTTGTACAACTATTAAGACATGTCAGCAATCTATGAATGTAATCAAGCACACTCTCCTGACACTAACATATGCAGGAGGTGTGGGGAGACACACTTGACATTATGATCACTACAGGCTAGTTGACTAGTGGGCATGCAGAGACATATATGGCACAATCCGCACTGTCACAAATGTAAACTGTGCCATCAATGACATTAAACAACTATGTATGTCATGAGTACATCACTGAAATTGATATCACACATGCATGTGGTATTACATCTTGATGGGGATTCTGTGCCATGAGACAGAATGTTTATGCAACAAAACTAGTACCTAGGTATGCACAAATAGATGTGTGACAGCTCACAGTGACAAAGCTGGTACACTTCAGTTACAGATGATTGGAAGATGTGTATGGAGGGATACGAGGAAGAGTGCATTGTACTCAGGTACTGGTATGGTGAAGGCTGTGAACTATGAAGGCATTATGGCTTGTCATGTAGATGTCCTTCACATACTCAGTAGTTGTGTTACATGCAGGGGGTACTCACCACAGTGGACACATGCTAGTGGACATTCTACATGCCATATATCCCAGGACGCAGGCCACATAACACCAGTCTGTTGATAGGATGTGATGTCTACATGATCCTTAGCTTGTGCATTTGTTTGCATAATGAAACAAATCCCCACATGTTTTTTTTTTTTCATCTCATATATTGTCCTGGCTGTGGCAACAATCTGATGTGTGTTAAGACTGTCTGTATTATACCAATATCACAGATGGAGCCAATGATTGTCCACAATCTGTAGTCCTCCAGACAGCTGTTGGGACACAGGATTTGTATGTCATTCTTGACGTCTGTGATTTCAATCATGTACAAGAAAGGGCCTAGCAGACAGCCCTTATGTACCCACTTGATCACTGGACATGAGATATAGGTCACTTCACAGATTTCTCCATATTTATATGCCAGGTATGTGATCCACTGTTCTACCCACTTGGTGATATTGGTGTTGATGGCCACATCTGTCATTGTGGAGTGAATACCTCAGTGTGGACTCCTGTCAACTGCCTTGGCCTTTTCAAATTCTTCAGAATGATGCTCTATGAGGACATCTGACAGATGTAACATTCATAGATGTAGTATGAAAAACTCACACTTCAGTTGCACACAGCCGGGCTATTACTAGCATCCATGTAGAGAAGGTCCATGATGACATGTTGGTCTACCTCACAGATAAGGAGAGTCAGGATGTTTCTATACATGCATGCATCATGTGCTGTCCCCAGCCCACTCAGATGGATGCATGTTGATGTATGCCCATTTTTGGAAGCATTTTCCATCTGGGGAGTGTGTTGAAGTATGTATTACACCTTGTCAGGTAGGCGTATGTTCTGAGTCATGCTATGGCTGATCTGTGATGTTGTCACAGCCAATTGTTTCTGTGTAATAGGCCTGGATGAAGGTAACGCAGTGCATACTGCCTATCTTGATCTGTCCTAGGGTTTGGACACAATCCCCCTACTCAGGCATCATTGACAAACTCTACCAGCTGGGGATTAACACTTATGTCACTACATAGTTAACCAGTGTCCTCACCAACAGACATATTGTGAAAGATGTTGAATCAACCTCTACTATTGCAGCTCTCGCCATTGGTGTACAACAAGGATCTGTGCTGGGCCCTATACTGTTTGAAATCTATTTCTCAAAAGTCCAGGCAACAAACTACAACCTGTAGCTTACCAAGTTTGATTATTCATGCATATTGGTTGCAATCATTCAGTCTACCAATGATGTGACTATAGTACAAGAGGGGCTAACACACACAAATGATCGGTGCCAAAGCCACACAATCTACTAATAAATATATAATATGCTAAGATTTGTGCCTTATGCAAAGTGGAATTTCCTGGTAAATACATCATTGACAATATTCTCACTATGCTGAATCCACTGGTGCAAGAATGGGGAATGCACATAGATAGCAATCTGAACTTCAACCAAGTGTCCACAGTGATATGGAAAGGCTACGTTGTGAACCTCAGAAGACAGGCCATTGTATCCAGATCTGAGGAGCATATAACAGCACTGTACTCAAACCTCATCTGAACATTAATACTGTATAATGCTTCCTTTTGCATGTACCTCACCAGTCACCTGCAGCAGCTGGACAGACCATGGGGTTTCACACCAAGAAAATGCAGGTAAGTCCTACAAACCATGCCATGATGTACATAGATATACTGAAAGCCCTGTTCCTGAAATCTGTATCAGAAAGGATGAGGTGACGTGCCTGGACTACAGGATATATCTGACCCTGCTCTGATGTGTATACTGCACATCGCAAATCAGCAGAGTCTGTTGAGAAGAAGGTGGTAAAAGCAATGCCCAACATGCTGTTGTAAAATCCTCTCTTTGCTATCAAGCAAGTACTCAAACACACACACACACACACACACACACACACACACACACACACACACACACACACACACACACACACACACACAGTTTACTGAAGTAAGAATAGAACCCCTATCTAAGTAAACATGACTTTATGCAAGCACCACAGCTCAAATCTGACTTGCACTGTCTCAGACACTTTACAGCTGATGACATCAGCAGTGTCTGTTGATGAGAATATAACAGTGTCCCACATGCTGGTGTAAAATGCTCTCTGTAATGTCAAGCAATAGCTCATTCATACAATTGACTGCAGTGAGAATAGAACCCCTTTCTATCTAAGTACACAGACTACAGAACACAATACTTTATGCAAAAGCCAAGGCACAATTCTGACTTTTACATAGCTGCAGGTCAACTTATAGTGGATGACATCAGCAATGTATGTTGGAGAGAAGAAATTGGGGGGCCTGCATGAAATGGATCTATAGGCATGTGCAAGTATCAAAATATTGTCATTTCATGGGATTGGAGTGGAACCAAGTGGTGTACCACAGGGCTCAGTCCTGGGCCCACTCTTGTTTGGCATCTACTTTTCCGAAGTACAAGCAAACACAGGAGGGTTATGGCTGACAAAGTTTGCAGATGACTGCAAACTGGGCGCCATAGTAGAAAACACATCTGACACAGATATCCTTCAGAAGGGTCTCACAGAAACGGATAACTGGTGCCAGAGCCATGGCCTAAAGTTAAATGCCAAAAAATGCATAGTCATACCCTTCGGGAAAAACAAGGTTACCCCTAGCTACCAAATATGTGGCAATCCACTGAGCACAGAAGAAGTTATCAGGGACCTGGGGACCCAGGTTGATAGTAGTCTGTCATTCGACACCCATGTAGCTAAAGTAGTTAGGAAGACCTTCTACATTGCCCACCTTATCATGAAGGGATTCTCATCTAGATCAAGGAGGTCATAGTCTCCTATAGTCATCACTCATCAGACCAATGATTGAGTACAATGCCCCATTCGAATGTATCTGACCCGACACTTGCAGCAGCTGGAGAGGCCACAAAGTTCCTCACCAAAAGGATAAAGGGTCTCAAACATCTGTCCTATGCTGCCCGACTGAAAGAACTCCAGCTCTATTCAGTCGCTACCGCTTGCTCAGAGGTGACCTTTGCCTAACATACAAGGCCATGTCAAACCCAGATTTGATGAATATGCTTCACCTCAAAAATCTAGATCCGTCAGAGCCACAAGGGTGGGAGACTTAAACCTCGACACGGCTATTAATAGGACGTGCTGGAGGGATAGATTCATCACCCAAAGACTCCCTATGCTGTGGAATAAAATCCCGGTATATGTGAGGCAGAGCACCTCACTGGCCTTGTTCAAGAGAAATCTTGACCAATGGATGGGAGATCGCAGATATACCCCAGGGATTACCTCAGTGTCACTGCTCGACAGAGGCACAGCAAAATAATGGGTATAGTTCCCCATACTAAAGGGGTGGCGTAAGCCACAAAACTATGGGCTAGGCTTGTAAATGCCCTCGGGCAGATAGCCTAGTATGAACCTATGAACCTATGAACTGCATGATACACACTTCTGCTCTTCTGACTAGGCACACACACAGACACACACACACACACACACACACACACACACACACACACACACACACACACACACACACACACAGCAGTGAGAACAGAACCCTTACCTATCTAAGTACATAGATTATTTAACTTTATGCAAACTTACAGGATACACACTTCTACTCTTCTGGATAGACACACACACGCACACACTTGACTGTAGTGAGAATAGAATCCCTACCTATCTAAGTACACAGACTATATAACAGTACTTTATGCAGGCACCACAGGACAAGTCTGATTTCTACATGGCTGCAGGTCAACTTATAGTGGATGACATCAGCAGTGCATCTTTGAGAGAAGAATTTGGGAGACCTGCATGAAATGGAAATGTAGGCATGTGCAAGTATCCAAATGCTGTCAATTCATGAGACTGGAGAAGTAACTGTAGGATAAAAACTTCTGCTGTTTTGGCTAGACACACACACATGCATGCCCAGTTGACTACAGTCAGAACAGAACTCCTACCTATCTAAGTACTCAGACTATGGAACACAGTACATTATACAAGCACCATGTCACAAGTCTGACTTTTACAGGACTGCAGGTAAACTTATAGCAGAGGACATCATCAGGCCATGTGCTAGACAAAATGTTGGGAGACCAGTATAGGCTCATAGCTTCATATGTACTAGCCTAATGACTTTACAGTGTTTGGAAGAGTAGCTGTGAAAAACACAAGTACCCTTATTGAGCATAGCTGGATCATTGTTGTTAGCAGAGCAATTTTGTGAATGGCACCAACTGGCCCTTTCCATGAGGGACGTACGTGCCACCCCAGAGGTGACTTTACAATCACCCAACCAGTGGTCAATGTTGTACTTGAAAATCATAATTGAGAATCACTGATTCAAATTCAGTGGGAGTCTATTACAGAGGACTGTGAGTCGGGGGATATATCTGTCTCCCCAGCATGTTCTGTTTATGTCACAGGCTAGGTTGAGAAACTGGGCCAAGTTATTCTTGTCCCATTTTATTTGCAGATGTGCAGCATTTACAGTAGACAGGGTTTGAGACTGCTCTGTAGGTCAGGCATAGGTCGCCTCTCAACAGCCTTCATGATACTGAGTACACTGACAGGTCATTCAGTCTTTCTGTGTATGTCATGTTTGGAGGCCCTGGAGTCTCCCAGGAACAACCCTGTGTTTTCTCCGATTGCAGGTGTCTGATGAAGTACAGACAGAAGGGAGCATTGTACTCAAGCAGTGGTCTGATAAGGGTGGAGTAGAACAGAGGTATGACCACCCTGGTGTTGGATGTGATGTCAATATGTATGATGTGCACAATGCAGAATGTGTGTGTCACCACTATGGACACATAGTGATGAAAGTGTACATTACTATAAACATGTGTTCCCAAGTCTCACAACACTGTGTTTGAGTTTAGAGTGGTGATATATATATATATATATATATATATATATATATATATATATATATATATATATATAATTAGCAGGGTTATTTCATTGAGCCATTGTATGCTTTAAGGTTCAGTCTGTGAGTTTAGCACCAATCATTTGTGTGTGGCAGCTCCTTTTGTAATATGTTACTACCACTGGGGGACTCCATATTAGTGCATCCAGTTAACAGTCATCTGCAAACTTGGTAAACCACAGGCCATCTACCATTGCCTGCACTTCAATTAAGTAGTTTACAAGCAGTTTAGAGCCCAGCACAGATCCTTGTGGTATTCTAATTGCAAATGGCTACTGGTGGAGATGCAGTCCCCAACTTTGAGAGTGTGTGTTATGTCAGTGAGTCAGTTGCCTATCCCTATACTACTGTATGGCTTAATTCTCACATGGGAGATTTTCACTATGACACATGAATGAGGGAATAGTATCAAATGCCTTGGATAAGTCAACATAGATGGTATGTCCTATTATCCCTCATCCACATCTGGGGAGGTCAGTATCCAAGAAATCTACAAGGTTCAATAAGAAAGATGTACCCTTGAAAAAAAACAAAATGGGTAGGGAAATGTTGAAGGTCACCTATGTCCTTGTGGATATGGTCCATGCTGATTCCTTCCCTAGCCTTGCAGACTAGTGTTTTTAGGCATATGGGTCAATAGTTGTAGTTCTGCATGTTACCACATGCATGTGCATTGCATAGCACACAACATTTGATATTACAGTTTGTACTGTGGTTGATATATGTGTGGAAAAGTACTGAGACACCAGGATTGCAGTGCTTGGGGGGGTAGCAACAGATGGATGCATTGTAAATATGTGACATATTATTAGATAGGGCCCTCAGTTTGTAGTGTTTACATGTGTTATTTCATGTCATACACAAGAAATGAGTACCAAAATCCAGTAGCACCACCAAAGAATGCTCCAGTACACAAATTAGAAGAAAACAAAAAAGGAGCGTAACACCATAGACATAAAACTGGAACTTTAATACAACAAAAACAGGATAAGCGCTTTCAGCATGTGCCTTCTTCAGATCCTGAAAACAATTCCTACACACAACTATTTAAAAAACAGCTAACCAATCTAGTTAAAAGGCAATTAAGCAATAAAAAAATGAGGCAATGAAACATACTCCCCATTTGCATAGTGCACTTGTAACAAAACCATGTTTTAAAATAATTTAGATCCAAGCTTAGAACAAAACTACATTTTTTAAAAGACAATCAGCATAGAATATTAAAACTTATAGTAAATAAATAAAACACTGCTGTCATAACCATTACACAGCTTGTAAATCCGTTTAAAACTCAGAGCTCATAATGTTAACATAGCAGGTTTACAACCATAATATTAAAGAAGCAACAGTCACAGCCTGATATACAACAAAGAAATAACTATTGTTATTGCATAGAAGTCTGGTGAACACTCAGAAATGGACAGTAAACAGCAATAATAGAACATAATATAAACATTTTCATAGCGTGGTGAGCAGCAGGTTTGCAGGATGGTTAGCAAAGTGCATACACATGTGAGATACACATGCTTGCATGTAAGTAATCAGTGTGCAAATGTGAGCCACATTCCTACAGCCTGACTGTTAGTACTGGTGCTTAACTAACTCTAAGGTGGCATGTGTTAATGCATTGATACATACCTTTTTTTTGCGTAATAGGAACCCGGCCTACCCCGCTATGCTCTGGAGCATCTACCAATGTGGTACACATAGATGACATGGGGACATTTTGATGACACATAATAAAAAAAATAAAAATAAAATAAAAAAAGAGAAGATAAGGGTTGGAGTTATAGAAAAAAAAGATAAGATTAGTACATTCATATGTGATGACATACAATGCATTGATACAATTAATTGACTCTATTATCTTAACTTTTACTTTTAAAACTACCAACTCCTAACAGATGCACACTATAATACAGATTGCAGTAAGTACTCCTTGACATGTGCATATATTACACATATACATGTTCCAATTATACAGATTACAGTTTATAGCAAGGCATGTGAGTCACTGGCATAGAGCTTTTACTTTAAATCTTTAAGTTCCACATAACTGAAGAATTAATAGTATTGTATAGTTGGGAAGTGTGGTCTTTGAACCCACAATCTCTGACTAAAGTCTAATATTGTACTCTTGGTTGGTGCTACAGACTAATGCATGCATACTTGCTTTTACAGTTGAGATATACATGCTCAATTTGATATTGTAATATTGGACTCATGGTTTGTGCTACAGACTAATGCATGCATACTTGCTTTTGCAGTTGAGATATGCATGCTTAATTTGATACAACTCTATAAAATAACAAAAAAGTATCTTTAACTTTTAATGCTAGAATAACACTACTATTCTACTGCATACATACCACATGTTTCCCTCCTCCTGGCCAATCTAGCCCCATGTGTTCATACAGTGAACTTATGGTCGCAGGCAGCTGTGGAAAAAATAGAATAGTTCAAAGGAAGGCAAACCAAACAAACTCCAAATTGTAACAATGGAGACACAGACCTCAAAAAAAAAAAAAAAAAATGAACACTCCATTTAATAGAAAAAAAAAAGGACAAGTGTTTTTGTCTCTTTAACCAAATGTACGAGACTTCATCAGATTCAACAATCAGTAAAGAACCCAAGTTTAAATAGTGTGTATACATCACATGCTAAAATCAGTCATGTGAGAAACAATAAAAATCATTCACAAACATTAACCTCATAAGATCAGTGTAAAATATATAACATATAATAGTAATGTAATGTAATATAACATATAATATATAATGGTAATGTAAGAGCCCTAATTTTCTTATCAAATCCCTACCAATTTTGAGCCCTCACTTTCTGTAAGTATCCAATTGAGACTAAATCATTTAAGTTTGCTCATTTAGTAGCATTAAAAACAAAATCCAATATAATTCATGTTTCTCGAGATACAATGGCCAAGCTCCACCTATAACATTAGGTGACACCCTTTCAATAATGATAAACTTAAAATTATGTCCCAGACAATCTAAAACATGCCTATACAAAGCATTTGTTAATTTTAATTTCTTAATCTCATAGTTGTGCTTATACAACCTTTCTTTAAGTTTACGTTCCATTTTCCAAATGCAAAAGACACAGCTGCATTGACATAATGCTGCGTAAACTATACCGTTATTATTACAGCTGTATTTACCCCTTATTCCTAAAGGACACCCATTAATCTCAAATAATTCACCAGTATAAATAAAACTACATTAGGAATAACAGTTTGTGTAAATAATCTTGAGCCCATAAATGTAGAGACAAATGCAATTAATGTTAGTTCAACCTTCATTACTACTTTTACTTTTGATAGTGGCATTATTAGGAACATAATGTTAAAGAATTGGACTATTTTTTATGAGGACCATTCTATTATTAAGAAAATTGGGGGCAAACCTACATTTATTTGTAGGAAAGGATTCCATTTTAAAAACTTGATGGAATCCAGTTGTCCTAGAGTCATTAGAACTGTGTGCTATATGGGGACATGTGGGAGCTGTTCCCAATAAAGTTTTATTTATACCAGTGAATTATTTGAAATTAATGGGTATCCCTTTAGAATAAGGGGTAAATACAACTGTAATACTAATGGAATAATTTATGCAGCATTATGTCAAAGTCACTGTGCCTTTTACATTGGGAAAACAGAACTTAAACTTAAAGAAACGTTGTATGAGCACAACTATGGGATTAAGAAATTAAAACTAACCAATGTTTTCTGTAGGCATGTCTTAGATTGTCCAGGACATAATGTTAAGTTTATCATTATTGAAAAGGTGTCACTTAATGTTAGAGGTGGAGCTTGGTCATTGTATCTCGAGAAACATGAATTATATTGGATTTATTTTTTTAATGCTACTAAATGCCTGGGCTTAAAAGATTTATCCTCAATTGGATTACTGAAATTGAAGGCTCAAAATAGGTAGGGATTTGATAAAGAAATTAGGATTTTTACATTACTATTATATATTATACATTATATTGCATTACATTACGTTATTATTATATATTATATTTTTATACTGGTCTTATGAGATTAATATTCGTGACTGATTTTTATTGTTTATCACATGACTGTTTTTATCATGTGATGTACTCGCAATATTTAAACTTGGGTTCTTAACTGATTGTTGAATCTGATGAAGTCCTATACATTTATTTAAAGAGATGAAAGCACTTGTTCCTTTGTTTTTTTTTTTTCATTAAATGGAGTGTTCAGTTGTTTTGGGTTGTTTTTGAGGTCCGTGTCACCTTTGTTACAGTTTGGAGTTTGGTCTGTCTTTCTTTGGACTTTGTCTGTTCATGTTGTTGGGAGCAATGTCTTCAGGAATTGACACTCCTTCACAATTATTGTTCCAAGAAATTGAATGTTTAGACCATACTTCTTCTGTTTGGAATATTACCCTCTTGATACAGCAACTTTCACAACAAGTTGACAAAGTCATGGTCAGCACTCAAAAACTATTAATAAGCAGTGGTAACTCTATCCCACCAGGCTAACCTTTTTCTAACTCTTTCAGTCAGACAAAAACCATGCTCAGCCAAGGTAATTACCTTTTTAATACATCTTCCACTTTTTTGGCTAAACAGAATATTGTAGCCTGTTTAAATTATCATAAGCTGGAACTTACATTTAATTCTGGATCGTATGTGGGCACCTCTTTTAAGGAGAACCTGGAAGTTTTCCATTATAAACTGACAAAAGCGCGCAAACTTCAATTGGAAAATACATACCTTATAGAATGCCTTACTACTAATAGAATCATTAAAGGTTTAAGGTGTTGGCAATATCCTGCTGGGTTGGTTAAAAATTGAGCCTTACACAAAGAGTTACCTGCCCTGTTTCACAAACAGTGAGGTGAATATATATTCATTTATTTTTAGTAAAACATAATTCCATTCTCATTGACAAACTGGTTGGCGAGGCTAATAGGTTGAATACTACCATCACTATGGATCGGGCTTTTGAATAAAATAAGTTGAAATATTCACGTTTTTTCTAATATTGATTTTCAAGTGAAAAAAATCCATGAATGCAAGATTAAGAAAATACAGAAAGACATTTCTGACTACGCTAATAATATTGCGTATCCAAATTTCCCTAGCTCTCTAGTATGGGGTAGGAAATTCAGTATGTCTCATTCAGTAACTCAACAAACTGGTAATCTGTTTTTTAGCAATATTCCAGAGGCTAATCATAATAACAACAACAGCTAGCTTGAAAATAATGAGCCTTTCCCTTTAGAAGTTCCTCAACTTCGCCAATTAGAAAGGATCAAAGCAAAATACAATCACCATCAGAGGGACCAATGGCATGACCATTATTGAGGCCAAAACCCTCAGCAGAGCCAATGGGTAGATTTGAATTCAGCTCCACCTCTCTTATATCATCAATCAGGCTGGCAGCAATGATCTTCCAGGAAGAATAACTGGGAATGTCGTTAATGAATGTTTCAGAGTTACCTCTTGCTTCTGCAATACATTGTTCCATCCTTTCTAATTATGCTGGTGATTTTAAGATTTATAATTTCAGTTCACAACAGTCTGATCATTCAATGGTAGTCCTGCTGTCCAGAGGACTTACATTTGTGCCAGCACGGAAAATGAATATTGTCAATTTGCTTATGAACCTTAAAATGTTTATTAGGAAGTTAAACTTATCTATTTATTTTAATGACCTTGGGCCACCTTTGTCATCATTACCAACTTGTATTCAAGTTGTTAGTATTTCTAATCCCCTGCTACACACTATTTTGAGTTTATTCGAGAAGTTGTGTGAACTGGATTTTCGGGACTTGTGTAAAACAAGAGGTATGGTCAAATTGAAGAACAACCTTTCTAAAGCTGAGCAGGACTTACTCATTTGCATTAAGTCCTTGGACATCAGGTTAATGAAACCATACAAAGGGGGTGGGTTAGTGGTTATGGACAAACAAGATTAGTCTGATAAAATTTCTGCTCTGTTATTTGAAGATACTTTTCAGCATGTCTATAAAAATGAGCTTAATATAGTGTACAGTAATATTGGATCTCAGCTGAGAGACATGTTATTAGAAAAATGCATTTCTTTGGATGAATATAAGTTTTTATATGTTGACCACCAGGTTATTCTGATAATTTTTGGTTTACCCAAAATTCATAAAGATCTGTATAGCCCACCCATGTGCCCTATAGTTGATGCTCACAACTCAATCACAGATCCCTTTGCTAAACTAGAGGAATCTCATTTATTGATTGATTTGTGGGATTTTTTAAAGAAATGTAATAGGTTGAACTATAATGAGGATTATTTATTTTTAACGATTGATGTTAAGGACCTATATTCTGTTATTCCTCATAATATTGGGGTCTTATGGTTTTCTGAATTTCTCTGTAGGAAAGGGTGGTAACAAGACCAGATTAACCTTTTTAAGGAGATGATTGAAATTGTTTTAAAGAATAATTACATTTATTTTGAAAACCAGTTTTATGTCCAATTACAAGGTGTGCCATGTGGGCTGCCTGTCAGAGCCTCTTTGCAAACATTGTGATGATAGAGGGGGAGCATCAGTTTATATTTAATGATGAATTGTTTAAAGCATGTGAATTATACAGCTGTTATTTGGATGACATATTTATTATTTGGAAAAAGGATCCTGATGAAATACCTGTATTTTTGAATTTTTTGAATAATACTACTACCTTCTTAATACTTCCTCATGAGATAGGTGTTCTTGCATTGATTATCTCTATCTCTTGTTGGTGAAGAACAATATTCACAAGAGGTATATCTCCCGGATTTATAGGAAACCTGCATATTCCAGTCTGTTTTTATATTTTCATAGCTCCCACACTTTATACCAGAAGAGATCAGTAGTTAAAGGGCAATTTGTTAAAGTCACCCATATGATGACACTATTTGCTGATTTGTTGGCAGAATGTAAGCATTTATATGATATGTTTTCTCAGACAGGTTACTCTAAAGAATTTACTGACAATCTCAGAGACAAAGTAGTCTTAGAAAGAGAGAAGGGACATTTTGTCCCAATTTCAGGGGTGAACGAAGGTGAATAAGGGGTTTGTGTAAATAATCTCGAGCCCATAAATGCAGAGACAAATGCATTGAATGTTAGTTTAACCTTCATTATACTTTTAATTTTGATCGTGGCATTATTAGGAACATCATATTAAAGAATTGGAATATTTTAATGAGGACCATTCTGTTATTAAGAAAATTGGGAAGAAACCTACATTTACTTAGAGGAAAAGATTAAATTTTAAAAACTTGATGGAATCCATTGGTCCTAGAGCCATTAGTATGTCCTATATGGGAAAATTTGGGAGTTGTTCCCAATGTAGTTTTATTTATACTGGTGAATTATTTTAAATTAATAGGTATCCCTTCAGTAAAAAGGGGTAAATACAACTGTAATACTAATGGTATATTTTCCACAGCATCATGTCAAAGTTGCTGTGTCTTTTACTTTGGGAAAATGGAATGTAAACTTAAAGAAAGGTTGTAGGAGCACAACTATGAGATTAGGAAATTAAAATTCACCAATGCTTTGCATAGTCATGTTTTAGATTGTCTGGGACATAATTTTAAGTTTATCATTATTTAAAAGATGCCACCGAATGCTAGAGGTGGAGCTTTGCCATTGTATCTCAAGAACGTGAATTATATTGGGTTTTGTTTTTTTAATGTTACTAAATGGCCAGGCTTAAATGATTTAGCCTCAATTGAATGCTTACTGAAACTGAGGGCTCAAAATATGTAGGGATTTGATAAGGAAATGATGGTTCTTACATTACTATTATATATTATATGTTATGTTACATAACATTACATTACTATCATATATTATATTTTTATACTAGTCTTATGAGGTTAATATTTGTGAATGATTTTTGTTTGTCACATGATTGTTTTTAGTATGTGATGTATTCAAACTATTTAAACCTGTGTTTTTAACTGATTGTTGAATCTGATAAAGTCTCGTACATTTGATCAAAGACATGAATGTGCTTTTTCCCTTGTTTTTTCCATTAAAGAGAATGTTCAGTTTTTTTGAAGTCTGTGTCTCCATTGTTACTATTTGGAAAAACCGAATGCCATTATGAATACCAGTCTTGCCTATATTTAGCTTTTAAGGCTTACAAGTACTCTTTGTAGTTCATACTTACACAGGTGTGGGATGTCTGCAGTCCTAACTTCTCTGATCCAACAGTCAAAGGTAGCTCTCTTCTTCCTCTGGAGGTCATTGTAGTGATGCCTACATTGTTCACCAATCCAAGGGATACCAATGGCACTGGTTACAGCCTGGGCTAAACTGTCCCAAGCTTCTGACTTATACTGGGAGCCAAAATAATCCTCCTGCAAAAGCCTGAAGCTATGGTTCTTAACTAGGAATCAAATAAAAACCCTGGACTTCTGGACAGCCCATCTCTGTGACCTAAACCAGAAATCTTCCCCACAAATGCTTGCCATATCTGTCACAGATCTAGAGCAATGGAGAATGATGCTTTCTTGCCAATTCCAGTCTTCTTGCTTACTGGGATTGCACGCACTGTTTGAAAATGTTGCTGTCTGCATACCATGTTTGTGCAATGGTAAGTGGAGTGCAACAGTAGCAAGCAAAGCAAATCCAAGGTTACTGAATGCACAGGCAGTTGTGTACATGTGTTAGACAAATGTGAAGGCCATGGCAGTCCACATAGCAGAAATATACTTACAGGAATATACTGCACAATATACCCACAGTTACACATTTGAGAATAAATGTGATAATGCATAGATAAATGAATACATAACTGACACAATACTAGTGCCTCAGTCCTCATACATTTAATTAATATCAGCTACACCATGTCGAGTGTTATAAGTGAGAGTAACTAGAATAGGAAGTGGAACATCAGTAAAAGTGCATGGAATATGGTGTATTTGAACCCAGGGCCATGTGTATGACAGTCCTACACTTACACCTATTGCCATAAGAAGGTTGAGAAAACACTTGTCTGTGTTGCAGTTCATTGCTATAAATTTGTCACAACAAAGGTTGCACACCCTGTACTAGAACCCAGGACCATCTGTACTCCAGCCATACATACAGCCATACCATACTTATACCTGCTGCCACAGGACTAGGGATATAACATTCCTTATTTTACTAATCATTCTTAAGGTCTTGCTGTTAACTGCCACACAATATCACTTAGCAACCCCCAATAGTGTTAATTCAATGCATCCGGTTTCTATTTTTGGATGTCTGGAGCCTGTCTGGCCAATTGTCCAGTTTGTGCACTGCCGCATTTCATGCAAATGAGATAAGTATAGCCAAACCTGACACTCATGTTTTTGCCGTGTTTGCTCTAAGCAGCACATAGTACAAACAGTGGCACCCCCCCCCCAAAAAAAAACATAAAAAAGGGAAAATAGTTGAAATGAGGAAAAGCAACCTATGACATACACACTAGAAAATGATAGTACACATACATTATTACTACACGAGTCTTGATTTGAACTCTCACTCCAATGCACCTTCAGAACACAGGGTGAGTGCCTTATCCCTCTGACACACAAACAGCTTTGCAGCACGAAACTTATTCAGTATGCACACAACCAACTGCAACAGCATCTACAGTGATAGCAAAGCATACAAGTATTATTTGTACATTTAGTAGCTTTGGATGTAGTGCACCCAGTGATCACACAACATGTCATGATTATTGCTTGCAAATATACAGCTCTGTCTTACATTTCTGTGTTTGTTGGCCATTCTTCATTTATATGAGCAGTAATCTGAGACATGCAGTGTATAACCCTTTATATATCATTGGCCGTAAAAATGTGTGAGGATATTAAGTGGAAATTATATCATATGCAGTTGGCAAAAAATGAAAGACAGGTTGGATGTGAAGGAACACAATCTGTGACTTGTGTCCTGCTTACTTAAATTTCCAACCTTACATCCAACACTTTGTAGACACCAGCTGGAAGTAAGGCAGACAGCAGTGCTGTTGTATTTTCCTTCTCCCAACCTCTAATCAGTCACAGTTGCAATCCTTTAAATACAAACACAGAATGAATGCATGCACTAGGTTTACATCCCTACATGGATCCAATTTTTTAGATTCAGCAGTTGTAATGAGTTTACACCTCATTTACATCATCTGCATGCTGACAGCCCTGAGTCTACACCATATAAAAAGGAAATGTGTAACCAGGCAAACTAATGGTGAGAGATGTGTTTATGAGAAGAAGAGTGAGATACAATATTACTTTGGGATATATCTGAACAGGGGAGTATTGAACTTCAGAAGGTATGCTTCCATTTGTTCACCAACATACTGTACATGCTAGGATGTATTTAAGAAAATTCTAAAGCAAAGGATTTTACACTTTTATCTGTATGCATTATTTACAAGTGTACTGATGGCATGGACATGTTTGCAAAGCCATTTCAGAGGTATAGATGATTGCCAATACATGAAAATGGAATGTGTTGTGATAAATATGTACAAATGTTTCTGGGACATTTCCTTTGATAGCACTTTTAGCATTTCAAAGATGGTTTCTTAGCAAAATGTGTCATTTTTCTGTTCTTTTTTTGGGGGAGGAGCAAAGCAGAGTTACTGTTATGGCACAAACAAGGATAAACTGTTCTTTCATGAGGGGGGTCAAAGGTGAGTTACTGTTATAGCACGAACAGGGATGGATGGTTCTTTTGGGGGGAGCAAACCTGAATTACTATTATGGCACAAACAAGGATGGACTGTTCTTTGGGGGGGGCAAAGGTGAGTTACTGTTATAGCACAATGTCAAAAACATTATACATACATCAAATACCATACAAATAGAGACTTTTTTTGCCTTTTCGGCTTTTCTCGGTTAGGGGTCACCACAGCAGAACTCCGGTCTGCTAAGGATTGGCAGTCGATTTTTTTATGGTGCCGAGTTGCCAGCCCGACACCCAACCTTCACCGAAGGCACGCCCATTCATGCATGTCTTTTGGAGGCCACTCGACTGTGGGGAGGACATGCAGACTCCACACAGAAGACACTCCAGCCAAGGATCGAACAGGAGAATCTCTTGCTGTGAGGCAACAATGCTACCACTGTACCACCGCTGCTTTTACATACAAATAGAGACATATAATATGAACAAATAATCTAAACACGAACAAATAATCCATGTGTGCACACAAATTCATTTATATAAAAATTATTTAAAACATTTTTACTATAGTCTTATAAACTTGTGCACTCATGAAGAAAATTCCATGTAAAACTTTTTTATTTAATCAAACCCATTGTTCACATTAAATTAACCTAACTATTTTAAAGTGTTGATTTTTATCACAATGTATATTCATAAATGTTTGACATCTAAGAAGTTTTCCCTTTTAGTTGTGTAGATTTGCACTATGTGGTTGCACTTTAAGAAAATCAGCTAGTAATGATTATAAATTATTTAATTGATTAATTAATTGTTTTGATAATTGTTTGTAATATTGGTATATAAGGAGGTGATTTTTGGTAGTAAATTGTTCCATTGAAGGTGAATGGCCGAGGTACCAGAATGTGTAATAAAAGTTAAAAGCATCTCTGTGAACCTTTTTCCTCGTGGTTATGCTACTGATGTTGTTTCTTGAGAGTTCCAAAAAATTACTAAACTCCTTACACATATCTTTAATCTATCACTAACTGCTGGCATAGTTCTGTCTTCAAGCACTCTTGTCATTATTTCCTCCAAGTTTACAGATTATAGACGAATATTAAGTCTCTGCTCCATCACAAAGATCTTCAAAAAACATGTACACCAACAATTATTTAAACATAAAAACAGCTACAGTCTTCTATGTGTTCAACAGCATAGCTTTGCAAATTGTTTTAGTACTTAAACAGCATTACTCTCAGCCATTAATAACATATACAGCAATATCAATGAAGATCTCATTACTGATGGAGTGTTTATTGATATGACTCAGGCATTTGAGACTGTGAACCATAGCCTAATTCTGGAGAAAGTACAGATTCTCAGTTTTGGGGAAAACACTATACTTTGGTTCAAAAGCTACTTGCAGGACAGATCTTAAATTTACAGTAATAATATGCTGTTTAACACTTAATACTGGAGAATTTCATTGCTCGGTGCTAGATCCCCTCCAGTTCTCTCTATTCTTCAGTTATGTTACTTAAGACTTATTTAACTACAAGTTAATTATGCATGTAAATGACGAAGTACCATCACTAGCCAGCAAAACCCAACATTCTCTGCAACAAACACAGAGACCCAATTTACAAACCAATGCAAAAAATAAGCTCCAAATTGACAGTGTCAAAACAAATATGCAGTTCACTGCCACAAAAAAGACCATCCTTAACTGCCTTGTACATAAAATAATTAAATGGTAACACTATTCTAAATGCTGCACATCAGAAATATCTTGCTATAGCAATGGATCCCTTGGTTTTAGTATTAACACAGACAATGTTACCTCCAAAATCTTGTCAAAATTAAAATATTGTTATAGACTCTCAGATCTCTCCCTAGCAGCAAGAATGACATTAGCAAAAGGTGCACCAATACCCAAGTTAGAATATTCTCTGCTGCTTATAACCATGCACTCTTCACACAATAACCTAAGAAAAGTAGCAGAGAATAAAATATTCAGATTTGACTCCACCCCCTTGGCATATATGAACTGCCAGCAATCTATTCTCTATGACAATGCACATTGGCTACTGATTACAAATAGAGACACCACCCATTAAGCCCACTAATGTTTAAAGTTCTAACACTTGCCTATTGCCACCCCCTTAAAAGAAAACACAAAATAAGGGAACAAAACAATCTCCTTAGAGGCAGTTAAGAAAACACAGTCATTCTACTTAGACCTAGATTCAAGCTTGCAATAGGTGAAAAAGCTTTCTCTAGGCTAGGACCCAAAAATGGAACCAACTATCCATTGAAATAAAAAGCTTCAAATCTTTGGTAAGCTTTTAAGAAGAATCTTAAACTTCATTTGCAAAATGAATCTAAGTGTAGCTGCTTCCAATAATCTGGTAATGTTTGCATTTTATTTCAATGCAGGTAGACCTGCACTATTATTTATTTATTTATTGATATTTGTTGACTGGGAAAGTCCACTGGGTCAGAAAACCATTTTCAGTGGAGGCCCGGGGAGAAAAGCTCCACAAGTAATCAAATATTATACAGAACAAATACAAAGTGAACGAGATATACATACATTAGCATAGGGTAGGGAGTAATGGTATATAGTTAACAGATAATTATCAGACTGCATGGATACATAATAACATACTTTTCATTTACAAGAAAGTAATCATAATCATTAGTAAATTGCACATATCATAGGTAGGAGAAACAATCATAGGAGGATGAAAATAATGTAACAGAGGGTTAAAGAGTAGGATCTGAGTAGTTAAGTGTGTGAAGTTGAGGGGGCTTACATTGTATTTCACAGGTACAGCTGGGAGTATTTAAATAGTGGGTTTTTAGTGCAGATTTAAAGGCTATTAGGGAGTCAAGTTGAGTAATGTATGAGGAGAGGCTATTCCATAGTTTGGCAATGTTGTAGGAATATAGGCATTGTCTTGCTCTTTTGTTCAGTTTAGCTATGTTTAAAAGTGTCCTTTCTGATGGCTGGAGGGTTCTAGTTGGGGTGCATGTGTGTAAGATAGACTGGAGTGCAGGACAGCTATCAGGGTTGAAAATAAGCCTATAAGCAAGTGTTAATATAATAGAGATGGTGGTGAAATTCAAGTCAGAACAGGGTTGAGATAGCTTTGCAGTGGTGTGAGCAGCTGGGCATGTTAGAGGCAAATTTTGCTATCTTGTAGTAGCAAGACTGAAGCTTATTACTGAGGGATGTATGGTGGTTGGTGAAAACCGGGCTTCCATACAAGAGAGATGGGATAAGCAAAGTGTTTGTTAGTTTTATCTTAGTTTGTTTATCTAAGTAGAGTTTATGTCAGTATGGTTTGCCAACTTTGAAATGTGTTTTCTTTACTGTATTGAGAATGTGTTGTTCAAAAGAGAGTTTGTTGTGAATAGTGATTCCTAAAAGTTTTGCAAATAGCACTTGTTTTATTTCCGTATTATTAAGTGAAAAAATCTTGAATTCTGCAGCTGGAGGTTTTGATGAAAATCGTAACAATTTAGTTTTTTTGGGGTTAATCATTAATTGAGCATCATTTAACCAGGTTTCTATGGATGTGAATGCATCTTGGGTGATCTTCTGGAGGTTAGCGAAATTGTTGGAGGATGAGATGATAGTTGAATCATCTGCATATTGTATTAATATGCTTTGTTGGGAGGCTTTTTTAATATCATTAATGAATATATTAAAGAGTAAAATGGACCCTTGTGGGACTCCTGTGTTATTTGCCAGATACTCTGATTGTTGGTTTTGCCATCTAACTGATTGTTGTCTATCATTTAGGTAGGAGGAAAAACATGTTAATACGTTTAGAGAGCATCCAAGTTTTTCTAAATATTGTAATAACTTAGGGTGTGATACTGTGTTGAAAGCCTATGATAGGTCTAACAGGAGTACTGACGTTGATAGGCCAGCATCAAGAGCTTTATTCACAGTATCAGTGAAGGAGAGTAAAGCTGTGGTGCTATTTCCAGGGTGGAATCCATGTTGACTGGGAGCTAGAAGGTTGTTGTAAATGAGGTGATTTCACAGTTGGGATTATATGCATTTTTCTAGGATTTTTGATAGCAGGGAGAGAATGGAGATTGGCCGGTAACTTGAGAGATCATGTGCATTACCACCTTTGTGTAGTGGAGTTATAATAGACTTTTTCTACAGTTGGGGGACATAAAAATCAGAGATTGAACGATTAATAAGAATACTTACAGGGTAAGCTATAGCTTTGGCAGTGAGTTCTAAGTATTCAGGTGGTAAGTTATCAGCAGAGAGTGAGCAGGGCTTTAGTTTGGTTAGCAATTTTAGAATTAGGGATGTAGGTACTGGTTGTAATGAGAAAGGATGATTGGGTGGGTCATTAGTAGAGGTAGATATGGGGTCTATTTGTGTGGTATTTTGGGAGTTAGGGGTGCTTTTTGTAGATGAATCCTTGACTAGTTTTTGAATGGTGTCAGTGAAATAGGTGTCAAATATTTTTGCTCTCTGGTAAGGGTCTTTGTCAGGAGAGGGTGATGGATTTTGAATGTCACCAAGATTAAGTAGGGAGGATACAGATTTAAAGATGTTTTTCTGGATTATTACTTTGGGAGGATTGTTGTGAGGAGAAATAGGTTTTCTTATCATTTATAATAAGTTTTTTTGCAGTATTTCGAAGTTGTTTATAATTTTGTTCATTTGTTTGAGTTCTACTTTTTTCCATATTTTCCAGGCTTTGTCTCTACACAGGAGGGTTTAGTTAGTTTGTTTTGTTAGCTACGCGGCAAGGTTAGGTTTTGTTCATTTTGTACAATGATGTGCTAAGCTATGTAATGTGCTAAGAAAGACCTTATTGAAATAATCTACAGCATCATCCAGAGGCAGTGTTTTTATTTGGGTCAAGTTTTGAGCTTGTAGGGTATTGATAAATATGTTTTGATCAAAATGGGCAAGGTTCCTGGTAGATTTATATGTGTGAGGTTTGAGGATTTGTATTTGGGTTCTATGGGTGTAAGCAGGCAGGTGGTCAGTTAAAGTGTTTGGGATGGTGCCGGTATTGGAGTAGTAGTGTGGGTGAGATACAAGAATTCAATCTAATGTAGATTCTGCTTGGGTGTTTAATGCATGTGTAGGCTCTGTGATAAGTTGTGTGAAACTATGGAGGTTAAAGCTGGTTGCAGGAGTTTTGGAGGTTAGGTTTTGCCAATTGATGTTAGTGTCTCCTAGAATAATAGTTTCTTGCGAGATATTTTGGTTAATCCAACATAGGAAGTCTTCCAAATGGGGGATGTTTTGACCTGGGGAAATGTAGACAGCAGCAATACAGATTTGTTTATTAGGGTTTATATGAAGGGGTGTTATTAGGATTTCCATAATATTGAAGGTGGGGAGAGGTTTCAGATGAATTTTTGTTGTTAAGGAGTCTTGATAAATTAAGGGTATACCTCCAACTTTTTTATGGGGTCTGTCATTACAAAGAATGTTGTAACCTGATGGAAGAATTTCAGTTTTGGATATATGTGTTTTAAGCCAGGTTTCAGTTATTGCTACTATGTCTGATGAATGGTAACAAAGCCAGGACTGGAATTCAGTTTTTTTTTTTTTGCAGAAGCTTTGTGCATTGATTGTTACGAAATATAAATCATGGGTTTTACAGGAATGAGTGTTTCTTGTCAAATTATTTGGACCAGAAAACAATATAAAACCTGTAAACCAATAAAGCCACACAGTGAACTGCAAGAACTGATTTATTAAATAAAATAAATAAAATAAATGAAATAGAAAGGATGTACTAAGCGCTTTCACCCAACAACATCAGGGCATAATCAGAGTACTAAAACACAGTGAGAAGGCCATCCTTTATATATACATACCTAATAAGTTAATTACATTGTTAGAATATCTAATTGATTAATTGATTTCTGTTAAAATGACTTGGCACAGATATAAACCATAAAATAACCACAATTACTGTGAAAAATGTATATGTATATGAATAAATAACCAATCATATATCTAAAATCTAATTACTGTTGCAAAAATTAAGAATAATAAAAAAATATATATAAATGTATTATATATTGTGAATGTTATGAAAAATCTCAAAAACAATCTCAAAAACAAATTGAATATATTCCAGCATTATTTGGATTGGGGTGGACATCTCCACACTTAGTTAATGCTAGGAGAAGATGTAGCAGAGTCTGTGGTTGGAGTGATTTTTGCAAAGGTATATGTGGATAATGCTGTGTTAATTTCAGTTTAGTATTTGTGGGGGAAAGTTGTGGCTTGGCTAGGTATAGGTTATTGCTTACTAATAGGGATGGTGAGATGTTGGAGTAACTATTTAAATTATGTTGTAATGTGTATCTAGTGTTGTGGATATTGGAGGGATATATTTAATCTGGAGTGTATGGTGGTGGAAAGGGATAATAAAAGTAGTAAAGTAATAAGGACAGTGAGATAAATAAGTGTCTTAGTAAGTGACTCATATTGGATTTTAGGGATTCGAGTTGGTTGTATATGCTAAAAGAGTGGAAAGTGTTGTGTTACATGAGGGGATGTGGCAGGAGAGATGACGGGGTTGTTAATGATATGAGGTATTGTGCTGGTGAAGGTGGAGAGCGGGTGGAGTTACAGGAAGTATGATTGTAATGAAAGAGGGAGTGGGTGGGAATGGGGGTAGAGTAGGGGAGTGGAGTGAGCCCATAGCAAAGCGGAGAGCGAACAGAGCAGGTGGCACCCATCTTCACTTGAAGGTAAAAAAAAAACTATCTCCACAAGCCAAGCAGCAAAGGTAGGATAACAACAGTTGTAAGTGGCAGAATCTATTTAAAATACACAAGTGTATATGTATTGAAAAGACTGGAATATTACACATCTCAAAGGGTTGTTAGTGTGCAAAGTCTGAGTTAGAGAGAATGTCAGAAATTAAACAGAAACAGATGCCATTGAATCTTCTACATCACAAATGGTACTTACAGTTGTGCACATTACTGAGGGACGAACGTGGGAGAGAGAGAAACACGGTGTAGTCAGGCAGAGGTTTTTAGTATTTAAAGATGGTGCCACAGCTCAGGGGAGGAATAAGTAAACTCTTAAGAGGAAGAGGGAAGGAATAGACAGGATTGACAGGGCTGGGAAGCTTACAATAAGATTATGTTAGGAGAACAAGGGAAGGGGAGGCTATGAACCAGGACTTGGAGAAAGTTGTGAGAAGAGAAAAAAACAATCAAACAGCTAGCCTAGGTCAGTACCTGAAGGTGTCTGTTTATTTATGTAAACTCAAAGAAGATTCAGCAGAGCATCAGGGAAGTAGAATATAAAATAAATGCAAAGCTTTGGGAAACTGTATACATTTGTTGCAATAAACGGGATAATAAAATATAAGACTATATAATAAATGTAATATATAAGATAAATAAAATATAAGAATATAAAATAAATGCAAAGCTTTGGAAACTCTATATATTTGTTACAATAAACAGGAGGAAAAGGGGGGAGGGGTCCATTTGTGTGCACAGCAGAATAATTAGTAGGAGTAACGCAGAGAGGAGATTATAATACACATACACTGCTCACAGACTGTTGATAAAAGTAAGACTTGCAATAGTTTTAACTGGTTTATATGGGGTTCTGCTCCCCATGTTCCTTTATGGAGGCAGTTGCTTCAGGTTTTTTTTTGTTTGTTTTTGTTGGACTTTGAATGTGGTCAAGGGAACTGCTCACAGTCTGTTGATAAAAGTAGGACTTCCAGTAGCTTTTACTAATTTGTATGAGGTTCTGCTCTCCGTGTTCTTATATGCAGGCAGTTGCTTCAGGGTTTTTGTTTTTGTTTGTTTTTGTTGGACTTTTGAATGTGGTTAAGGGAACTGCTCATAGTCTGTTGATAAAAGTAGGACTTGCAGTAGCTTTTACTGGTTTGTATGGGGTTCTGCTCTCCATGTTCTTGTATCCAGGCAGTTGCTTCAGGTTTTTTGTTTTTCTTGGACTTTTGAATGTGGTCAAGGGAACTGCTCACAGTCTGTTGATAAAAGTAGGACTTTCAGTTACTTTTATTGGTTTGTACTGGGTTCCACTTTCCGTGTTCTTGTATGCAGGCAGTTGCTTCAGGTTTTTTTTTTTGTTTGTTTTTGTTGGACTTTTGAATGTGGTTAAGGGAACTGCTCACAGTCTGTTGATAAAAGTAGGACTTGCAGTGCCTTTTACTGGTATGTACAGGGGTCCGCTCTCCATGTTCTTGTATGCAGGCAGTTGCTTCAGGTTTTTTTTTTTGTTGTTGTTGGACCTTTGAATGTGTTTAAGGGAACTGCTCACAGTCTGTTTATAAAAGTAGGACTTGCAGTACCTTTTACTGGTTTGTACAGAGTTCTGCTCTCTGTGTTTTTGTATGCAGGCAGTTGCTTCAGGTTTTTTTTTTGTTTTTGTTGGACTTTTGAATGTGGTTAAGGGAAGTTGTGCACACTACTGAGGGACTCCCATGGGACAGTAATCCTTGTATATATTTTGAATAAGGAAACTCTAAAATTATGAAGTCTCTACTGTAATATTGTATAAACTCGTATTGCTATTATTGTTATCTGTATAATACCAGCATCTGTGTGCTTCATGACATTTGTCCATCACTCATTTTCTAATTTGAATAATTATCACTATATTATACATATTGATTTTTGTCCCCTGTTTGCACTATTGTATCTGAGCTGAGAATGAAAAAGGTCAGTAGACCAGCTCATTTACCTGGAAATAAGTAAATAGTATAAATAAATATGTTCATAGAAAAGACTAATTTAAACTGACTTTGTAGATGTTTCATACGGGATTCACGCTAAGCTTGTGTGTGTAATGAGCAGGGGGTCTGCAGTTCAGGAAACAGCAGTATACATTGTGGCCAGCTGCAAAACATAATATTCTAATGATCATATAATGAGTTGTGATGTATCCTAATGAAGTAAATAAGACATGATGGAGTTGTTCAGAAACGTATAAAACATGAACGAATGTGTTGCACTTATTTTAGCTCAGAATTCTAACACATGCTTGGCTTTATTTGCAGAAAATATTATTTTGTACCTGACAAAACCAGAAAAAGACATTACAGTGTTGTGGAACATTTTGAGGCAATTTCAGATCTTTTTGGGAAACTAAATTAATGAAGCTAAACTAAAGGCAATGGTGGTAAATTATGTACCAACACATGAACTGGTTCAGGAATACCCATATTTATGGGGATATGATAAAATTAAATATTTAGGAGTATAGATTAAAATGATTCTATTGTGGCAGCTAAGGATATGTGGGAAGGGACTAAACAAAAAATAATACAAAAACATAGAAAATGAACGCATTGTTATATGGACATGGATAATAAGATACAAGCAGTTAAAATGTTTTTAGTCCCTTTAGTCTTATGCACAGGTCAGGCGTATTTTTATCAACCAGATGAGAAGTTGTGGGTAGCAATTAATAAAAAGCCAAAGGGTTTTATCTGGGAGGTGAAGACAGCAAGAGTCAAGTGGGATTAATTGATTCTTCCTGTAGAACAGGGCAGATTAGGATTATTCACTTTGAAAGGGTATTTCAGAACTACACAGTTAAGACTCTTATATGTAGCACAAGCAGAAAACTATAATTCAAGGTGGAAAGGGATGATGATGAAATATGGGGAAAGCTCAAGAAACAAGGAGAGACTGGGATTTTGGATGCAGGCCTGTAAGGAGAATAACAATATTCATGCAAAATATTATATCCATAAAGTAGCAGAAGTGTTCCAAGAACTAAACCAACATGGGAATGGAGAAAGGAGATTCTACCAATAGGGATGATTGCAATTAGGGATACAAACAATAGGCAAGAGCAGGCCAGAATTTATTGGAGAAAACTGGCAAAGGAACTAAGATATTGGGAGCAAACAACTAGAGAGAGAAAGATGATACAATGGGAAGACACCAAGATTTTATTTGCACTGCAGGTTAGAGAGTGCCTTCCCTGTCAGGGATTGATAGAGTATAGGCAAGCAGAAAGAAATAAGGGGGGGGGGTCCTAAACAGAAGACCAGCACTGGTAGAGTTTTTAATAGAATCTAGAACAGAAACTGCCAAAAAATCAATCAGAGGAGGTTAGAAAGGATTGGGAAGAGAGATTGGATAAGCAATACACAAAAAAAAAAAAAATGGGAGGATATATGTTTGTCTCCCAAATATACAACAAAATCTAGAAGATCTAGGATTTTTGCCTGGAAATGTTTGCATAGATGTTTTTATAGCACAAGTAGACTCCAGAGAATTTTTCCTTAGGTAGACAGTAAATGTTGGAGGTGTGAAGGGGAAGAAAGATGTAACTGGGAACATATTTTCTGGGAGTGCGGTGAGTTGGTGGACTTTAAGGATTCCCTGCAGGATTCACTGTCAGCGATGCTGGTTGGACAGATTTGTCTAATGAGGGAGATGATTTTTCTGAGCTATGATGATACAGAATCAAAACTGCCTAGACATGGTAATGCCTCGCTGTGTCTGATAATGGTGGTTGCCAAAAAAGCAATTACTAGAAAATGAAAATCAAACTCTAAACCAGCTATACTGGAAATAGTGAATATAGTAACAGAGATAAAACAACTGGAACTGTGATATTTAGAAAAGGGTAGGAGCAAACTACGTAGGAAAAAATGGAATTTGTTGAATCAATACATACAAGGGATGCCTAAAAGGCAGCAGAACTAAAGTGAGCTATGTAATGTTTGAGTGAGAAAGACTGGGCAGATTATAAGTGATGTATAATGTTTTCAACTGGGAGTTTGTCAGTATGGTTTGTGATGTAATTGGGAACATATTTTCTGGGAGTGCTGGTTTAAAGTTTTTATATTTTGAGTGCTGTGATTTGTTTTCTTTACCTTGTGTTTTGCTTGTGTTCTGCTTTTAACTGCATATTAATACTTCAAAAGACACCACAGCTCTGTTTCTTGTGAGTCAGGCAGAAATCCCCCCCCCCCAGCCTGTCACTGTAGTGTTCTTAAATACCACTCTCTTTCTAGCTGCCTGCATCTTATGTTAATTTGACCATATATCTCATTTCCTCTCTGCTTTCACTGGCTTGTGTGAGTAAGCACAAAATTATCATTTTGTGAAATCACTCCCCTTCAAGTATTTAAATTTATTGGCCATTCTACTGTATTACATAGTACCAGAATACAAAAGTGATCACCCCCTTTCAGTCTCTCTTGCTGTTTTAAAAATAGTGACTCTCCACTAAAACTTAACTTTTTAGACAGGTAAAACTTAAGTTACCTACTTTCACATCTAACTTCTCTAGTGCACACTGCAGTGTTTAGGATAAACCACTTTTTTTTTTATCTTACCGTTAAGCATCCCTGTGATTAGCACTTGCTGTAATACCTGCTGGAAAGCACTAGGAGGCCTTAAACTGATACAAGCACTCAACTCTCCTTATTAATAAGGGAAATTAATCATAGGCAGTAAACAGCCTATAATTGCAAAGTACCCTGCTAAGGTAATGGAAAACAGCTCCTGTACTTTAAAAAAAAGCACCAAACCAGGCATGTCCAAGGGTCAGCTTCCATTGATTTCTCCCGTCCACCTGGTAAATCTGGGCATACTGAGGCAATGCAGAAATTGCCTCATGTACACACACCCAACACTACAACCTGTGAGAGATGCACTTACATAGCCTAACTGGAAGCAATGCTCTCTCCACCCAAGATTGTGCTAGACAGTCAAGAGGAGAAGGTTAACACCCACACTACACCTCCAGCAACACATAGCCCTTCTAAACTCACACCACCAACATCCACACATAGCAACCCTAAATCCACATATGCGGAGGTCCTTAACTGTTACCTGCCCAAACAACAAGGACCTCTGAAGCTGAAACACAAACAAACACCAATCACAACCAAAGTGACACATAGCTCACAACACCAGTGTGCCACCCAGCAACAGCCCCTAAGGCAAGACAACGTACCTAACACTTTAGTCATAGGTGACTCTATAGTCAGGCACACTGGTATCCCACTCACCAGGCTGAACAAGGAGAAAATTACAGTGAGCTGCCTGTCAGCTGCCAGGATCCGCCACATAACTAATGCACTCAAGTCACTCCATAACAAGTACAAATATGACTCTGTCATTGTCCATGTTGGAGGGAATGACTTGAGACATACCTCCCTGGACTACATGAAAAGAGACATGGAAGAGCTCTCAGATCATGTGGCCCAGGCAGGTATGACCCTAGTCCTGAGTAGCATCCTGCCTTCACCCAGAATGATACCACAATACAAGGACAAAATTATTGACTTCAACAATTGGCTAAGCTTCTGGTGTCATTCCAAGGGGATCCAGTATCTGTCTGCCTGGGACGACATGATTGACAGACCACGATACTTTTCCAGAGATGGTTTGCACCTGTCACCCCTGAGATTCAAGTTACTGGCTAAGGCTCTTGCCACCCCTATAGTGCCTTTTTTAGGCAAAGTTCAAAGGACAAAACCACCACCGTAACAGGTACAAGCATGCAAAATCTGAAGGTAATGCTACTCAATGCTAGAAGTCTAAACCTCAAAATGTACTCTCTCGAGGCACTCCTAAAATGCTGAACATCGATATCTGTGCAGAGACCTGGTTCAAGGCTCCAGAGAGCACCCCTGCAATACCAGGCTGCAACTCTTACCACACTTTTCGGCTACCAAACCAGGATCAAAACACTAAAGGTGGAGGAGTGTCCATATTCACCAAGGATATTCACAACACCAGGTTAGTTGCCCAACACAATGCATCTGAAATTCTCCAGGTGCAACTAACATTAGGTAAGACTGCAATCCAAATTGTAGCTTGCTACAGATCCCCCAACATGCCCCAAGATTATCACTACACCTTTCTAAACATACTGGAAAATATTAATATACAACCAAACACCCTAATACTGGGTGATTTCAACTACCCTGCCATTAACTGGGAAAACTGCTCGTGCACCAACACCTTTGCCCAACAGTTCTTGGAATTCATAAATTCCAATGCCCTGGATCAACTAATCCATAGTCCCACCAGGGGCTCCAATATCCTAGACCTGGTCATTACCAACATGGGAAATTGATGCTCTACACCTATGGTCAACCCCTCATTGGTCAGATCAGACCATAAGCTAATCACTCTTAACATCCACATCCCACCCCCACCCCCCAGTAAGGAAATCTCCATAAAAAACCTCTCCAAGGCCAACTTCATGCTACTCAAGTCAGAAGTTACAAACTTCATGGCACCCATGCTGATGGGAACTGAAAGTTTGACTGCTGAGTCCTACACTAAGGCACTGTACGAGCACATCCACTCATGCATGAATCGTGCCATCCCAAAATAAAACCAAGATGCTCTCCTCCAAAAAAAGGAAGCCAATCTGGTGGTCCCCTGCCATAAACAAACTTTATAACAAAAGGAAAAAAACTGTTGCAGGAAAGAGGAAAATCCCAGGATGCAAAAAACTCCCTTACCAGCCTCAGTAAGAAGATGAGATCCCTCATGAAATCCTCCAAAGCTAGTTACGAAAATAAAATTGCCAAAGATTCCAAAGACATTCTATAACTATGTCAAGAATCTAAATGGCAATGCTCAGATCTGCTCTGAGCTACAACAGAATGGCATTGAATAAACTGATCCCATGGATATTGCCAATATCCTGGCAGATCGATTCAGTGCCAATTTCACCCCCCTCTCACCCCCTAAATGGCCCATCTCAATACTGGAAGATTGCCAAATTCCGGTAATAACGGTCACACAAGTAAAAAACGCACTCTCCAAAGCTAAGACTACAGCATCCATGGGAACAGACGACATCTACATGAACTACAAAATGAACTGGCACCTCACCTAAGTGTCATGTTTAATCATACCCTCACCTCAGGCTTTGTGCCCACTAAGTGGCGCACAGCTACAGTTATTCCACTCTACAAGGGGGGAATCCACCTTGGATCCCAGGAACGACCACCCCATCAGTCTGATGAGCCTGATCTGCAAGGCCATGGAGAGTATTATCGTGGAACTTATAAACAAAGATATTGGCAACCTTAAAACACTGGACCCTACCCAGTTTGGGTTCATGAAGGGCCGATCTTGTCTCCTGAACCTTATTGACTTCTTTGAATCAGTCTCCAGAGCCGTGGATGAGGGTAAGGCAGTCCACACAGACTATCTGGACCTCGCCAAGGCCTTTGACACCATCCCCCACTCTGGAATCATAGATAAACTTACTAAGCTGGGCATTAATCCCTAAGTCACTCAATGGGTTGCCAGCTGGCTTACTGACAGAACCTACACTGTAAAAGTAGCTGACTCCAAATCCAGCTCAAGACAAGTGACAAGTGGAGTACCTCAGGGTTCAGTCTCAGGACCTCTCTTGTTTGGCATCTACTTCCCTGAAGTACAGGCCAACACTAAGGGACTCTGGCTAACAAAGTTCGCAGATGACTGCAAACTGGGAGCCATTATTGAATCCCCAAATGATGTGGATACTCTACAAAAGGGCCTTACAGAAACAAATTCTTGGTGCCAGAGCCATGGGCTCAAGCTCAATGCCAAGAAATGTATAGTTATCCCCTTTGGGAAAAAACATGTACCCGTGATTTATCACATAGGTGGCAGTACACTAAACACCGAAAGTGTGATAAAAGACTTAGGGACACAGGTGGACAGTGGTCTCACCTCCGATAACCACATCTCCACAACAGTCAGGAAATCCTTCTATGTGGCACACCTCATCACTAAGGGCTTTTCATCCAGAAAAAAAGAGGTCATTGTCCCACTGTACTCATCCCTCATTAGACCCATTGTAGAATACAATGCCCCATTTGGTATGTACCTCTCAAGACATCTGTAACAACTGGAAAGGCCACAGAAATACCTCACTAAAAGAATCACAGGCCTAAAGCAGATGCCCTATGCTGACCGCCTTAAAAAACTCCAGCTATACTCTGTCGCATATCATCTACTCTGAGGCAATCTCTGCTTAACATACAAGGCCATGTCAAACCCAGAGCTGTTGGACATGCTACACTTAAAGAAATCCCAGTCCCTCAGAGGCACATGCTCCAGGGATCTAAATCTTGTCATCAAAATAAACAAAACATGCTGGAGGGATAGATTCCTGACCCAGAGACTCCCCAGACTCTGGAATAGACTGCCCATACATGTCAAGCAGAGCGCCTCTTTGGCCCTCTTCAAAAGGATCCTTGATGATTTGATGGGAGAAAGGAAATTCATCCCGGGGATCACGTCAGTCGCCCTGCTAGACAGGGGTCCAGGGAAGTAAATAGTGTGGGAAGAAATAACCAGGGAATTGTTATGGCTAGGCTTGCATAGGCCCTAGGGCCGATAGCCTAGTACCAACCTATGAACCTATAAACCTATATAAATGTATGATTGCCTATGTAGTAAGTGATCATTTAATGAATATGTTTCTTGCTTACAAAAAGAGGGAATTTAATTATTTATGTAATATTGCTTAGGTTATATGATATATAGCAGTATA